>NC_062545.1:265175572-265775572 GCF_016906955.1 Phacochoerus africanus | reverse complement strand
TATATTTCTTAAGGATTCTCACACCCATTATTATGGTTAAAGAATATATGTTGAGCCCTATTACAACTATTATTATGTGTCATAATTTAAAAAAAAAAAACTATATTCATTCAGGTGTGTCTGTAAGAAGAAAAAAAATGTTTCTGAGAAACAGAAGCCAAATAATTCCTGGCAAAATGCTTTTATTCCCCCACAGATAAGTAGCAACTCTCCTACCACTTCTGGACTGAATGTAGAAAGAAGGGCTCCACAGGATACAGTGTCCACTGCTGCAGGAGAGCCATTTTGCTGCAACAGAACCAGGCATTAGATGTGAAGTTAATGTTTTTTTGTTTGAAACCTCCTACCTTGCCCATTTTCTTTTGAGTCACTCTCATTGCAATGAAATAGAAAAAAATACTACCCCCCCAGAATGATTTGGAACATTAAATGAGCTTATCAATGTGAACATTCTCTAAATGAATCTGCAAATAATGAGTCCTCATTTACATACCCAAAGGAGTTGACTATATATAGTATCTGACAAACACACACCTCCGTGGGGAATAGTTAAGGAAAGTTCATTTATCACTCCTAAATTGTCCCTGAACAGAATTTATTGACCTTGGTCCCCTTGGTCCCATACTAGCTGATAAAAATGAATACATTTGTAATTGCTTTGGATATGGTTAAAAAGAGAGTGTACCATCTCCTCACTTAAGGTTTGAGCTTGTGGATTCTCCCCATTCCAGATCTAAGTCTTTTGGGGAGAAAATAAAAAATTAGTTCATACCCTGGAGCTAACAGTTTTTGAATTGATCACTCCTGAGCTAGGTAAGGAAAATGCTTTTATACTTCACTCAACAGTGTGTGTGTGTGTGTGTGTGTGTGTGTGTGTGTGTGTGCACACATGTGTGAGAATGGCCTGTTAAAAAATCTTACAGATAATTAAAGTTATGTCAAGCACTTTTATAATTTTGTTGTATCATCTCAAATAACTTAGGTAGACAATAATTATAATTACTTGGGGTTTGTACTTTTCCTTTTAAGAAGATGTTCTCTTCCACAGTTTTGCTGAGTATCTGGAATGTATGCGAGCTCTGAACAAAACCTTCCAGGTTTAGGAGTTCCCATCTTGGTGCAGTGGAAATTAATCTGACTAGGAACCATAAGGTTGCAGGTTTAATCACTGGCATTTCTCAGTGGGTTAAGGATGTGGAATTGCTGTGAGCTGTGGTGTAGTTTGCAGATGTGGCTCAGATGAGGCATTTCTGTGGCTGTGGTGTAGACTGGCGGCTACAGCTCCAATTGGACCCCTAGTCAGGGAACCTCCATATTCTGTGGGTGTGGCCCTAAAAAGAAAAAAAAATTAAAAAACTTTCAGGTTTAAAAAATAATAAACATGATGATGATGATGATGATATAATCTGCATTGTTATTGCAAATAGTTGTAAACATGCTTATATAAAATTTTCTACTATGTTCCTTCAAAAATTACATCTTAAACTACATGAATTCATTTTAATAGCTATATGACATTACTTCCAGTGGGTGTGTATCATAATTGCCTTACCCTTTCACCTATTGATAGACATTAAGTAGCCTTTGAACACATTGATCTGGATTTTGTCTTGGAGCCCTGAGAAGTTCATTTTCTGAGCAGCTGTCTTTGTAAACCCAGCAGCTGATTCTCCTAGTCTCTCTTCGCTTCTGATTATCTGATTAAGGACTGAAGCAATACATCCACCCAAAAGCTTTGACGAAATGACAGACCCCGTCTTCTTCTCTTTAATGAGAAGAACATATCCAGATGACTCTTTTCATTAAATCTTGCTTTAAAGGAATTAATATATCATGGTGGTTAGAAACATGGGATTGAATGACTTGTCCATCATTTTCATGATGAGTGATCTCTAGCAAATTACTTTTGCTCTTAAGGCTGAGTTCCCAAAGGGCTAAATGTGAATAATGCCTTTATTGTGGCACTCTTAGGTTGATATAAAGTACATGCTACTGCAACTGACGTATATTATTCACACAGTAAACATTATTAATGATTGATCATTATTATAACACTATTGTTATTGCTATTATTGATATTACCTTCTATGCACATATCTTAAAATCACAGATTTTTCAATCATCCTCGAACTTCCTGATTTGCTTCCCAAAATTCTTTTCTTTTTTGGCTGCACTTGTAGCATGTGAAAATTCTCAGACTAGAGATCAAATCCAGGATGCAGCTATGACCTATGTCATGGCTGCAGCAATACTGGATTTTAGACCCACTGTGCTGGGCCAGGGATCAAGCCTGAACCTCAGCAGTGACAAAAGCTATTGCAGAGAAAATGCCAGATTTTTAACTTGATGTGCCAGAGTAGGAAATCCTTTCTAAAATTCTTGAATATTCTTAGGCAGCAAATACTATCTTACTTGAAGACATAGTTAACAAAGGCATGAAAAATAGTGAAACGAATATAGTTTTTGAAGCCTGATAGACATGGGATCAAATCCCAGGACCACCACATACTAGTGCTATAACATTGGGCAAGTTATATCACAACCTCCCAATTGCTTTCATCTCTAAAATGAGGAGAGAATGTCTATGTTGAAAGTTTTGGGGAAGAAGTGAATAGTATTTTAATAGCACCTGGTAAAAATTAGGTGCTATTAACAGTGTGGCTATTTCTAGTCATAGAGCAGTCATGCAGCCAAACTGGAAAGACAGTACTTCTGTTAAAAGTGTCTACTGCCCCTGCACTTATTCTGCCTATAATGCCAAATCTCCTTCCATCCTCACTTTGACTGAAGTGGTCAATGCTCTTGTTTGGCCATCCGAACCCGGTCCCTAAATACTGAACTCTTCCCAGCCCTTCTATCTATGTGAGTTGGCCATAGGACTCTATCTCCCGGGAATATTTACTTTTAAACCTAATGTATAGTTAGGACCTTAAAGCTTTTTTTTTTCTCTTGCCAAAAGAATCCAGCAGCCTATTGGTGTTGGTGTTTTGGGTAGAGATATGGAAGAGTCATTACTGATCTAAAAATCACACTATACAGGCATAACTCTGCATGTCCTCTGACCCAAATAATCTAAAGTACTTTTAAAAATGAGAGAGTATTCCATTTCTCATTTTCTACAATCTGTTATAGGACCAGAGTTTGGTCCAGGGTACTGGGATCTGTCCAGAAAGCCTTCAGCTTTAGGATTAAGTAGCAAACTATCTTTCACCTGTTTCTGGAAGACCTAATGGTAAATAATTTAATACATATCTTAATGTGATATCTAGTTCTGACATCAGGAGAGAGTTGGTTACTTTGCTGTAGTCATTGACATGAATTTTCACCTACTGGCTTAATCTGTTCTTCTTCTTTTTTTAAATTTTTTACTTATTTATTTATTTATTTCGCTTTTTTAGGGCTGCACTTATGGCATATGGAAGTTCCCAGATTAGGGGTTGAATCAGAGCTGCAGCTGCTGGCTACCTCCACAGCCACAGCAATGCTAGATCCAAGCAGGATCTGTGAGCTATACCACAGCTCACAGCAATGCTGGATCCTTAACCAGCACTGAGTGAGGCCAGAGATTGAACCTGAATCCTCATGGATACCAGTTGGGTCATTACTCGTGAGCCAGGATGGGAACTCCTAATAATGCATTATTTGTTGTAACCAACATAGTTTTATAATAAGCTTTGATAGATTATTGTGAATCTCCACCATCTTTAAAAAAAGATATAGACTAACAGTGTGTCATATGCATACCGTGGTATATGGAATTATTGGCCAGTGTGGAACTGTTGTATAGCACAGGGAATTCTACCCAGTGTATTGTGATGATCTATGTGGGAAAAGAACCTGAATAATAATGGATGTGTGTATATGTATAACTTAATCACATTGTTGTACAGCAGAAATTATCACAATATTGTAGAGCAACTATATGTCAACAAAACCTTTTTAAATACTTTGAAAGATAAAAAACCAAACAATAAATTAAAAATACATAGAAATTTTAAGAAATATTGTTTTATATTAGGAAATAAATATCTCATGGGCTACACTAGAGACTCTGAAATGATTGGAATTCCTTTTATCAGGAGTTATATTTGGCTTTTAGGTTATATTTCTTTGAATGTGCAAACAAGTGACATGGAGCTTCAGGATTACTAAGATTGTAACAAGTCTTGAACAAGATCTAATGTAAGTTTATTAAAGAGGTTGTCATGATGAATTGAATTGGATGTGACATCTTTCATTTGATACATGAATTTGGTGCATGAATCACCTTTGATAGACTCTTAGTCTACATCCAATGAGCAAATTAGAAATAATCATGGAATGTGGAGAGAGGCAGAGGATGCAGGATTCAATAGATCATTTCACTAAAAATTACGAAGGGCAAAGAAATTTCTGATGTCAAATAATTTGTTTTGCTTACAGAGAAAAAACTCTGGATTAAAATGCTTGGATCCTAATCCCGGTTTCTCTTCTTACATCAGTGACTATGATACTCCCTGGTTTAGCTATCCCATTCAGAAAGTAGAAATAAGAAGCATCACTACATAGCTCAGATTCTTATGACGTTCACATCACTTAATACATGTAAGCTATTACAACATTGTATAAGGACAGCATTTAATAAACATTAACTCTTAGCATTGTCATTTGCAGAGATTGGCACCAGACTAAGAAAGAAAACTATGCTTTCTATTCATTTATCCAACAAAATAGAGTAAATGTATGAAAATATGAATGAAGACCTTCCCTAAATCAAGAGAATATCTCCATTATGCTACACTAAACTGAAAACTTTTCTATCCCAAAACATTCTACCTTTTCTCTTCAACTTCCTCCACTAGTCCCCTCCAACTGATGTACCAGCATGAGGAGGGAGAACCAGAGCCATGTGTCTGAGTTCCACCTCCTGGGGCTCCCCATCTGGCCAGAGCAGCAGGACATGTTCTTTGCTCTGTTCCTGGGCATGTACCTGACCACGGTGCTGGGAAACCTGCTCATCATCCTGCTCATCAGGCAGGACCCTCACCTCCACACCCCCATGTACTTCTTCCTCAGCCACTTGGCCCTGACAGATGTCTCCTTCTCATCTGTCACTGTCCCTAAGATGCTGATCAACATGCAGACTCAGGATCAATCCATTCCTTATGCTGGGTGCATTTCACAGACTTACTGTTTTATACTCTTTGCTGATCTGGACAGTTTCCTGATAACTTCGATGGCCTATGACAGGTATGTGGCCATCTGTCACCCTCTGCGTTATGCTATCATCATGAGTCAGAGCATGTGTGTCATGCTTGTGGCTGGGTCCTGGATCATTGCTTGTGCTTGTGCCCTTTTGCACACCCTTCTCTTAGCCCGACTCTCCTTCTGTGCTGACACCATCCCCCACTTCTTCTGTGACCTTGCTGTCCTGCTCAGATTGTCCTGCTCAGACACATACCTCAACCAATTGGTAATCTTCACTGCAGGATTGACAGCCATCATGCTCCCATTCGTATGCGTTCTAATTTCTTATGGCCATATTGGAGCCAACGTCCTCCGGGTTCCCTCCACCAAGGGCATCTGCAAAGCCTTGTCCACATGTGGATCACATCTCTCAGTAGTGATTCTCTACTATGGGGCAATTATTGGTCTATATTTTCTTCCTTCATCCAACAACGCCAATGACAGTAACATCATCGCTTCACTGATGTACACAGTGGTCACACCCATGTTGAATCCCTTCATTTATAGCCTGAGAAATAAAGACATGAAAGGGGCCTGGAGAAAACTCTGGAGTAAGAAAACCTATTTTTCCAACTGATACTAAACTTTTCTTTTAAAACTTCCCTGATTTTATTCCTTCATTTACATGTAAATACAAATTATTGAAAATAGAGCTCACTTGTCTTCTTCCTTCAGCTGCCACTCAGAAATCTCTGCTGCTCTTTTTCTTTCTTACACTTGTTAGGGGGGATAGTAAAGAGGAGTATGAGTCATGGGACTAAATTTGATCTTTTTTCTGATAACAGGGATTGTGAAATACTTTGAGGATGCTATGTCCCTTTGGCTGGTATCATTAAATGGAAGTTGCCAGGGTTGGCATTCCCACAAACTTTAAAGTTTTATAAAAACTGTCTGGACTTTCACATCTCCATTTCTGAAGAATTTTAATTTTGGTGAGAATGTGGTTTCTCACTGCACTCAGGCACCTAGGCATCAAAGGACCCCAAGTACTGCCAGGACTTGCAGGGAGAAAATATTAAATTTTACTCTCCTTACATGAAAATGGATGGCTTTCTTGTCCTTCAGTAATACAGCCCACATTTTCTTCATCCCCCAACGCTTGCAGATATTCAACAACAAAACAAACGTCATCTCCACTGATCCAGGTACTGTAAAATAGCTTTTTTGTCCTTTTGTCTTCTTAGGGCTGCACCCACAGCATATGGAGGTTCCCAGGATAGGAGTCTATTGGAGATACAGCTGCTGGTCTACACCCCAGGCACAGAATGCAGGATCTGAGCCTCATAAGTGACCTACACCACAACTCATGGCAATGCTGGAACCTTAACCCACTGAGAAAGGCCAGGGATAAAACCCACAACCTCATGGTTCCTAGTTGGATTCATTTCCACTGTGCCATGACAGGAACTCCTCAAAGAGCTTATTATCTGGTAAAACCATCTGCTAATTTCCAGTGGCTATTTTTTTTTCATATATAGCCATTGATATCCAAACCATCTGCTTTATTCCTGACCAAAACTCTTACAAATATGTTGGGAAACTCAGGCTTAAATAGGCAAAGAGGGCTTTAGGATCATGATTAGTGAAAGGAAGATTTGAATCTTGGATTTCTGACCCCAGAACGATTTAGCCAAGGGCCAGAATCACTGATACACAATACAGTGTCCTGAGGAGGACTCATCAGCTTGGCCTAGTGGCAGAGGATATGTTGAAGAACTTCCTAGAGAAGATGCCACTTTCCTTGAGACTTAACACGTCTACATTATCCTGACACAGGATGTTCTAGCTAGTCCTGATGATCACAGGCAGGAGGAGCAATGGTCCAGGATGTCAAACTGCAAGTTTCAACTGAGGCACCAAGACATGAGAGACGGCAGATGCCAAAGTGAGTTGTATAACATAAAGTGAAGATGTTTATAGGAAATGCCCAATAATTAATGCCATAAGTCTTGAGACTCTCAACCTAGATGTGGATCTAAAACATGATAAGAGTTGGAGATGAGAGGTTCTTATAAAGATGTTTCTTTCAGAGAAAGCATTTATATTATTTATGAATCTGAGGGTCAGCTGAGGCTTGGCTGTCTAGCCTGGGATGGTGGTTTTTCTGGATTCGGCTGCTCTCACTCATGCTTCTGTGGCCAGCTGTATTTTAGTTGATCTAAAATGGGTTCATTTGGAGTGGTTCTGCCTCACACATTCTTCATCCTGTTCCTGAAACTCGCAGCTTCCTACCCAATCCTCCTTCCTCATCCTTATGCACTATAAGATTGCCTATTGTTAATTTAGCATCATTAAAACACACTTTTTTTGCTGCACCTTTACATGTGGATGTTTTCTGGACAGGGATCAAATATGAGCTGGAGCCAAGACCTACATCACAGATGCAGGAAAGCTGGATCATTAACACACCATGACACAGTGGGAACTTCCCATTATCACCCATTTTTAAGGCTTCCCCTCCTCGAAGTGGTGAGGCTGGAAACTACATTTTCCCATTTTTTCTTTTCTGGATTGCTCTTGTTTAATGATTTCCAATGAGTAGAACTTATGGGGGATTTAGAAGGTGGATGAGGAAAAGCCATTACTCTCTGGAGGTAATTACATTACAGGCAGATACATAAGCTGAGGTGAGGTTCACCAAAGTTTCCCAATGGGCTTCTCAGAGCCACCTGTGTTACTACAGCAGACTGAGACAGTAGGGGGAGTTTTTCCATGTCCCTTGAGCTTTGCGTCTACTACCCGTCAACCTTTTAAAACCAACTATTTTATGTTAAAGCCTGAAATATTTAGCCATAACAAGCAATTTAAATCCTCAAGGGCTATTTCCCTGACCTCTGTTCCCCAGCTTTTGCAATAACTGGAAAAATACACACTTTTATTTTACTCCTAGGAACAAATCCTTACTGATATACTTTCCCTTCAAATTGCCCACTATTTACCTGCAGCTATATTTACAGTACAGGTGAAATTGCCTGATTGATACTTTTCATGTTTATCCATGAATATCTGTGGAAGAGTAGGGGAGAAAGAATGAACATTTTAGGAGTTCCCATCATGGCTCAGTGGTTAACAAATCCGACTTGGAACCATGAGCTTGCGGGTTTGATCCCTGGCCTTGCTGAGTGCGTTAAGGATCTGACATTGCCATGAGCTGTGGTGTAGGTCGTAGATGTGGCTCAGATTCAGTGTTGCTGTGGCTCTGGCAGGCCAGTGGCTACAGCTCTGATTAGACCCTTAGTGTGGGAACCTCCATATGCAATGGAAGCAGCCCTAGAAAAGGCAAAAAAGACCAAAAAAAAAAAGAATGAACACTTTAAAAATTAATTAAATTTTAAAACTTTATTATTAATATGAAGAAACTTTAAAATAAATATCTACCTTGTACTGCATTAAAAATAACTTAATGTATTTCAATAAACTAAAGGCAAAGATTTTAAATTTTACGTGAGAATATAGCACACTAGCTCTATGTACATGAGACAGAAAAGTCCCTTCTATCTTTTTAAAAATTTGAGTTTATTTTGTTTAAACCACACTGAAAAGCACACAATTTACTATGCTAATTCAAAATCCTTTTGGGGCATGGAAATGTCCAAGTGCTATAAAAACTGAATTCTAATGAACTTTCAGCAAGGATACATAAGAGATGTGTTATTATCCTACTCTGATAACACCTAAGTCAGGTGTTTACACTGTATTAATTAGGAGAGCGGCATGGGTTTTATGCTAGACATTCATCTGGTTCCTATTTTCCAAGGTCACAAACTTCCCCCAGCCTCTGGACAATGCCTTGCATATAAGAGCTATTACTCATAAGATGTTTGTGTTTGTGTGTTTGTTAAATTAACACTAATACTCTGAATTTGAAAGACAGAGTGTACTCTGTCACTTCAGTGCCATTTCAGTCTTCTTTTAGATAGTTTTCCTAAACACCTCTAGCCTTTGAGCAAGAGTGCAAGAGTGGATCCACCTAATGCTGAATTATCTACAGCAAACTGTTTTAGAGGGGATTGCACTGGAGTATTCCTCCTACTCTTTCTGCAAATTTGAGATGCTCCTCCTGATAAAACATCTGAGGCCACCCTTCCTCAGTCTCTGCACTTTTGCTGATGTCCTACCCCCTCCTTGTTGTCTATATAATAGAATGGTTGTATTTCTGAGGTGAATTTCTCCAGTATGCACTATAAAGCACAAAGACAAAATAGTACATTAATAACTTTAATAACACTCAAATGAAAACATTGATAGATAGAAAAAAAAGGGAAGAAATTTCCAATAATGGTTGGCATTTTCAATACACAACCAACAAAGGATTATTTTTAGATTCTATGAAGTCCGTCTACAATGCAATAAATAAAAGAGAAACAGCTCAATAGAAATGCTGGAAAAGACAGAATCATGGATTTCACAGAGGAAAACTGTGTACCAGTAAGGATAATGGTGGCTGATCAAATGGTCCAGTGTGGGTCTTCTAGAGGGTGGATGGCATTGCACTATGTGGTGATTCAGGGACCAAATCCAATGACCTCTCAGGGCAGCAGGTAATTTGCCTCCAGACAATGAAGGGGAAGACACATGTGCTTCTTTCAAATTCTGGCTATGAAATAATACACAGGAAGAACATACGATGTAGCCATACCTAGAGTAGTTGGAAATATGGTAGCCTCCCAGAGACAATTTCACACTTGGGAAGGAGGTCCTGAAATGCTGATGTACAGCCAGCCACCTCTGCCACAAAGAGCCAATAAGCATAAGGTAAGATGCTCTACATCATAAATTACCAGGGAAAGAGAATGTAAAACCATAAGGCGATATAATGTATAGTTGTCAGAATTGTAAACATTAAGAAATTTGTTAATGCCAAGTGTTGTTGAAGAAGTAAGGTGATAAGAACTCTCATGCTCAGGTGATGAATATTTAAATTGGTATAACTTTTAAAAACTTAATAGACTATATTTCTTAGAGTAGTTTTAGGTTTACAGGGAAGTAGAACAGAAAGTTTTGGTACACTTTTCCTCCACCCTTACCCAGTTTTCCCTTAATTATTAACATCTTGCATCCATGTGGTATATTCATTACGACTGAACTATTATTGATATGTTTTACTAACTAAAGTCCATTGTTAACATTAGAATTCACTTTGTGTTTTCAGTTTTAAAATATTTTTGACAAGTACATAATGACTTGCATGCACTATTCTAGTATTGTACAGAATAGTTTTATTGCCCTAAAAATCCCCTCTACTCTACCTATTTATCCTTGTCCCTTTTCAAACCTTGGACCCTTTGAAACCACTGAATATTTTGCCTTCTCCCTAGTTTGCCTTTTCCAGAATGATATATAGTTGGAATCACTCAGTATGTAGCCTTTCCAAACTGGCTTCCTGGTACAACTATTTCAGCAGATTTAGCAGTGACAGTTAAGTTCAACATTCATGCCTACATTCAATAATTCTTCTTCTGGGCATTTAATGTAGAGAATCTATTGCTTATACACAACAGGTAATGTGTGAGATGTTTGTAGCAACATTGTTCATAAGAGCAAAATGCTGAAAATAAGCAACATGACCATAAAATATAGAATGGATAAGTGAGCTATAGTTTCACAGTGAAATATAGATAAATTTCACAAGGACGATATTAGACAACAATGCAAAACCTAGAGGAAAAAATATAGTGTTATTACATTTATATGTAGTTCTAGAGCCAGCAAAATTGAAGAATCAAAATAGGACTGTTAAAACATTGAAGAGACATGAAAGAACATTGAAAATATTAAAGATACTGGGAACTTTCAAGAGGAGATGCAAGAGACTTCAACAACATTGCTAGTTTTCCACTAATTAAGCCTAAATTATGTAATGAGTATTTTCTTTAAGGTTATTCTTTAAAGTGTGATATGTCACATATATATGTAGCCACATGCACATCAATATACACATATACAACTTAATATATATGTATACACACACATACAAACTCTATACATGTTGTATAAGCTTTTTGTTTGTATGCTATTACAATATTTTTTAGAGTTTAAATAAAATTTCCAGTAAATGAGTAAAAATATTGCTCAAGCTTGAAATATATTTAAGTGATTTACTGGACTCAGGATTTGACCTCACATGTGGATAAGAAATTATAAATGAAAGTGCACAGTGTGATTATTTGATTACATATACATTGTGGAATGATTACCAAGATTACAACAACATATTCATCACCTCAGTTAACTTTGTGTGTGGGTGTTGATAATTCTTATGATCTACCCTCAGCAACTTTTCAGTATGAAATACTGTGTTATTAACTACAGTCAGCATTCTACATTAGATCCTCAATACTTACACTTAAAACTACTAATTGAAAGTATCTGACCAGCATCACACACCTCCTCCTAACCATAGCCACTCACAACCACCATTCTATTCTTTGTTTCCATGAAATTGGCATTTTTGAAAGATTGAACATATAAAGGACATGATACGGCATTTGTCTTTTCCATGCAGTGTGTTTGTAAAAGCATTTCCACTCTATAATGAACAAAAAATTAAACAGAGAAGAAAATAATATTCAACTGAAACAGAGACTGAAGAAAGAGTACTGCAATAAAACTCACTAAGAAACAGCTAATGAGAGAGGAAAGGATGCTCATATTACATAGAACAGGGATGGGATGGAAAATGTCTTATATTCATTTAAGAGGGAAAACAAGTCTCATCATTATGAAAGTGTTCTGCTGAAGATCTCTTTTCATATCTTTATTTCTCAGATTATAGATGAAAGGATCAAGCATGGGATTGACCAGCACGTACAACATAGTCACAATAATATCCTTGTCATTGGAGTGACTGGATGAGAGGAAAATTATAATACAATAATTGTTCCATAGTACAGGCAGGTCACTGAGAGGTGAGAGCCACAGGTGGACAGGACTTTGCAGATGCCCTTGGTGGAGGGGACCTTAAGGATGCTTGCCTCCATGTGCCCGTAAATGACTGAGATGCATACAAATGGTAGGGTCAGGACCACCACAACCACAGTGTGGATGAACAGCTCATCGACTGTGGTATCTGTGATTAACAGCTTAAGTAATGTGTAGATGTCACAGAAGAAACTGGGGAGCATGTTGTCTCTACAGAAAGAGAGATGAGCTATGAGGAGTATGTGAAAAATGGCACTGGTAGAGGATAGGGTCCAGGACATGATTACCAACAGGAGGCACATGCTCTGACATATAATCATGATATAGTGGAGGGGGTGAAAGATGGCCACATACCTGTAGTAGGTGAGAAGAAAACTGTTGATACTCCCAAGCATTAAGAAAAAAATATGCCTGGGAATTGCACCCAGTGTAGGAGATGGAGTGACACTATGTCTGCATGTTCCGGAGCATCTTTGGAGCTGTGACTGATGAAAACATGATGTCAGAGAAGGCCAGGTGGCTGAGGAAGAAGTACAAGGGGGTGTGGAAGTGAGGGTCCAGCCTGATGAGCAGGATGATAAGCAGGGTACCCAGCATGGTGGTCAGGTACATGCCCAGGAACAGGGCAAAGAACATGCCCTGCTGCTCTGGCCAGTTGGGGAGCCCCACAAAGAGGAACTTGGACACAGTTCTCTGGTTCTCCCTCCTCATGCTCCTCTCCTGTCTTCTGCGGAAGGATGGGAGTGGGACATGTCAGAGACCCTGAAGTTGTGACTGTGGTCACATTAGGGTCTCCCACTTTCTAGTGGAGAAAATAATATATTCCTTTATTTCTTTAATCACCTAGTTTGGCAAAAGCAAGTGACAGGCTCAACAATCAAAATGATTCCTTTCAGTGAAAACCAGCAATTTCCTTATTCTTTCTTTCTTTTCATTTATTTTATTTTATTTGTGGGGGGCTACACCTGTGGCATGTGGAAGTTCCCAGGCTAGGGCTTGAATGAGAGCTGCTGCTGCCAAGATACACCACAGTTAAAAGAACATCAAATCTGAGCCACTTCTACCAACTCCACCAGAGCTCACAGGAACACCAGATCTCTAACCCACTAAGCAGGGCCAGGGATCAAACCTGTGTCCTCATATATACTAGTTCAGTTCATTACCACTGAGCCACAAAGGGACCTCCTTCTTTTTTCTTTGTAATCAACCATTTTTCTGGCACTAAGTTACTAACTGTACATACAAGAATAAATAAGATATACAGGATCTCTTTCCTCATGATACTAACCCTCAAGGGCACACCTGACCAAGGACTGACTGAAGCCAGAATACCTGTGTTGTGATTTTGGTCCCACCAGTTTCATGCTGTAGGACTTGGGATACTAAATCTCTCTTGGCCTCAGGTCATGTCTCTATAACTTGAAGATGGCAATATCACACCTATGTAGAATTAATGAAGAGGCTTCTAATTCATTATGCATGAATATCTAAGAACACTCTCCTGCATCAAATTAACACCAAAAATTTCATAACATATCTTTTATGAGAGGGCCTGTATCCCCAAAATACCAATATCAAGTACATGAATTAATTAAAACAATATTATGAGGTGGTTTATAAAGGACCATGAAGCTAACCTAAGATTTATGTCAACCTACCTGAGTTCTCTCACTCTTAAGGTCAGTTTCTAAGCTCATATCCTATCACTGGGGTTAGTTCCCTGGTGGAATTTATCTTAATCCATGTTTATCTTCTTGCCAAGGAATAAACCTTATTCACAACACTGTAAAGCAACTATAATGGATGAAATAAAAATCATATATAAAAATGTGAAATAAACATTATTTCCATCTATCTCTGTCTATATGTGGTACTCATTTCATCCCTCTCTAAATTGAAGATGGCAATATAACACATTCATAGACTTAACAAAAATGATTCTAATTAGTTATGCATTCATATCTAAGAACACTGTTCTATATCAAATAGACAACAAAAAAACTACTAATATTTTTTGTGTTAGAATAAATATCCAAAATAAACCATTATCAAATTCAGGAAATTAAAAAAAAAACAGTACTATGCGGTGGTCACCATAAAGCATCAAAAAGCTGACCTAAATTTTATGTTAACTTATCTGATCACTCATACACTTCAGGTGTGTTTCTTAGCACATATCCTATCACTGGAACTTATCTTAATGCATGTTTATCTTCTTGTCACAAAATAAAGCTTATTTCAGTGCATGTACCTCCATCTATTTTGTCTATATCTGATTCTCCAAGTTGGCTCGCATCTGGATACACATTGTTAGAAAGACAATTGAGATCTGAGATGGGGTCTGAGAGCTGAGGGATACTGAAGCATTGGGGCATCTCTTAGAAGTCAATGACCAGATTGAACAGCACTATTTCTGATATTGATCTTCACATTGATCTTCGCACAGTTAATGAACACAATGCAGGACAAATGGATTTTTGCATGATTGCCTCACTGAATATTTCAATAGTCTTAGGAGAGAGGTGCTATTAAAACTTCACTATTGGGAGTTCTCATTGTAGCTCAGTGGTTAAAGATCCCAACTAGTATCCATAAAGAAGACAGTTCAATCCCTGGCTTCAAGGAGTGGGTTAAGGATACAGCATTTCTGAGAGCTGTGGTGTAGGTTCCAGACAGGGCTTGGATTTGGTGTTGCTGTGGCTGTGGTTTTATCCCTACAGCTGCAACTCTGATTTGACCACATGCTGCAGGTGTGGACCTAAAAAATAAGATTAAAAAAACCTTCATTATCAAAATACTCAGAAGGAGTGGGCAATGAACTTGACCATTGAGTAACAGCTTTAATCACATTTCCTCACAAGATTTTATATATATATTGGAATCTTTGCTCCTATAACCATACTATTGCTCTCTTTATTTACACAAAATAGTCAGGACCTTAAAAAGAACTATTTCAGGATTGAAGGCATCCAACTGCTCAGATAACAGTCCATACTCATATTCATGCAGCCCTTTAGACTGCCAATGGCTTAAATATGACTTCAATTTCATTGAATTGATCAGTGTTTATTTGTTCCTGGGAAATAGAGAAGACAGTGTTTTTTCCCTGCTTTTTACAAACAGGAGTAGTGAAAACACATAAACAGTCTCACATAGATATTGCATAGTAGAACCTGGTCTCAAATGTTGATTTTTCTGTTCATCTTTTCACTAGAGAGAGAATCCACCCATTTCTTTTTATGGGAGGTAGAGAGGCTAAAGTCAAATGCTGAAAGTGAAAAGTTAAATGTTAAAATATGCCTGAGAGAGGAACATGACATTAACACTGTGTAAGAATCTGTCAGTAGATGCTTGCTCCAGACCAGGGACTTGCTTTGAGTTCATTAACTGACTCAATTCATGGGGCATAAGGAGGGACAAGCCATTTAACTGTCCTGCAAGGCACAGGCTTCTCACTGAAATCTGATGGATCAGACTTAGCTCAGAAGCTCACTGATCTCCTGACGGAGAACCAGATCTACTAATGACACTCAGGATCTGCAATGTGATCAGAAGAAAACAATACAGATGAGGTACTTCAATTCCATCAGCACCGTGTGCAAAAAGATGGCTGGAAAATTGCTCAATAGTGAAGAGGAGAGAGTGTGTGATGTAGGGTGGGGTATTGAGAGGGAGAGAGAGTATGTATGGGCTTGATTTTCCTGTTTTCCTAATAAATATTGTTCCCTACACAATAGGAAATGGAGACACAAGTTCATGGGTCTTCAAGAGACTACAATGTGCTACATGCTTACAGTGTCCCTAGCTTCTAAAGCACTTTGCAAACAAGATCTTTCAGCAGTGGATGCAGAGAATCACCATGGCCACAGAAAAGTCTACCAAGTTATTACGTGAGGAATTATAAAGATCATACTGTCAAATACATGCTTCCAAAATGAGTCATTTCTAAATGGACTGCTTCTAAAATTGAAGCAGAGTGTCAAAAATATTGGGCTTCCAGGGGCCCTGATGGAGTAGTCCAATCACAGAAAAATGGATGTCAATAGCTCTGCAAAGTTGGTTTCCTGTGGATCTGCATGTGTGGATTCTGGCCTCAGGCAGTTGGAGGTTAAAAAATGTGAGACTGTCACACACACACACACCCACAGATATTTATATCTTCTCTGTGAAAGAAATCAATGTGTGGGTTTGATACATAAAAGAACTCACACAGCATTCACAATAGCCAAGATATGGAAACAACCCAAATGCCCATCAACAGATGATTGGACTAGGAAGACAGGGTATATATACATAATGGAATACTACTCAGACATAAAAAGAAGAAAATAATGCCATTTGCAGCAACAGTGAAGGAAATAAAGACTCTCAAACTGAGTGAAATCAGTCAGAATGAGAAAGAGAAATACCATATGATATTACTTATAGCTGGAATCTAATGATGTCACAAATGAAACATTCCACAGAAAAGAAAATCATGGACTTTGAGAAAAGACATGTGGTTGCCATGGGGGAGAGGGAGGGAGTGGGGTAGATTTGGAGCTTAGGGTTAATAGATGCAAACTATTGCTTTTGGAATGGATTAGCAATGAAATCCTGCTGCGTAGCACTGGGAATTATGTGTAGTTACTTATGATGGAGCATGATAATGTGAGAAAATATAATGTGTACATGTATGTGTAACTGGGTCACTATGCACCATGCTGTACAGTAGCAAGAAAATTGTATTGGGGAAAAATTAAAAAAAAAGAACACACACACCATTACATACACACACTTGCCAAGTGGACATTTATAGATATCTGTGGCTTATACTCTCTCTAGATAAATACAGTCAAGGTGTAAGTCAGCTTCATATAACTCTATGCAAAACTCACAAACAAAATACCAATGTACAATACAGCTATACACTCAGAACTGTGAAACATCCTAGACTAAAGGTGTTGTTACAAGAAGTCATTCATATTCAAATTGCAGGCAATGTACAAGGTGTTACACCTGGCACACAAGCAGCAGATGAATGTAGAATAAGCACACACTGAGGAAATGTCCAGTCTTCTCTAAACTCTGTATATCCTAGTGTGTGTCATTCAGTGTGTTTGTCAGTTACATATACACAAATAGACTCATACAATACAACACACAAACACAAATACACTAAGTTCTCTGATGGTCACACACACTCTTGCACACAGACATACATGCCCGACAAGGGAGGTTTCTGGGCTCCTTCTGAGCTATACCTGTGCTCTGAGTTCAAATACCTTCTGCTTCATTCTGTTACCTGAATCCTCACTTTCTGTCCAGAAGACCCAGAATCCAAAGAAAAAGAGAAAACCTTGGGGGCTTGAGGACCTTTACAGAGTCTCATGTCAGTTCTCCAGCTTCAAAATGATGCACAAGGAGATTTCCTTTTCTCCATCCAAAAGAGACCCCAGAGGGAATCCACCTGAGTCTCTGACTAGAGAAGCAATCCACTGGGCGAACTGCACAACTCCCTCCTGGCCCCTCAGGAAGGAGGATGGTTAGGCTCCACAGGGGCTAAGCTGTACCTAGCTTCATAGGAGAAAGTGTCCCTGATATAAGTGGTACCTTGGGTTCCTGTTCATGCTTATGCTGAGAAGCAGGTGCTCCCCATTTTCTGTGGTATCTGCATCATGAGCACAGCTTCTCCCAAAGGCAGTGTATGGCACAGGCAGTGTAAGTGCTTCTGCAAGTTCCCCAACACTGACACAGGCTTTCATTAGAACACAAAACCCCTTAAAATGTGCATGCCTCCCCACTCCCCTGGAAAGTGTTGTAGGGAACACTCTATGCCTTGTTCAGGAGAAGGAGGATTGAATATAAAACTCTGGAAAAGGGACTCTGGGTTATGGATACATGCACAGGAGTGGGATAGATGGATTGTATGGTAGTTTTTTATGCATTTCTCTGAATTAAATGATATAATTTAGCTACATGAATTTTATTGTATGTCATTTATACCTCCAAAAATCTGGGTTTTTTAAAGAAACAATAACAAAATCAAGTATGGCCATGTTATTCGTCTACTGAATCCCTTCCAGCAGGTTCCCAAATCAGACTGAGAACCAGAACCTAAACTATAATGGTTGATTTTTTTTGCCTTTTTTTTTTTTTTTTTTTTGCTGTTTAGCACCACTCCTGTGGCATACGGGGTCTAATTGGAGCTACAGCTGCTGGCCTATGCCACAGCCACAGCAATGCCAGATCTGAGCTGTTTCTGTGACCTACACCACAGCTCACAGCAATGCTGATCATTAACCCACTGAGTGAGGCCAGGGGTTGAAACCGCAACCTCATGGTTCCTACTCAGATTCATTTCTGCTGTGCCATAATGGGAAATCCTATAATGGTAAATTTTATATGTCAACTTGGGTAGGCTACAGAACTAAGATATATGATCAAACACATGTCTAGATATTTCTATGAAGGTATCTATATGGGTGAGTTTAACATCAGAATCTGAACACTCTTACTAAAGCAGACTGTCCTCCATAATGAGGGTGGGCCTCATCCAGTCAGTAAAGGACCTTAAGAAAAGAATGATCTCCCACAGAGAAGAGACATTTCTGTCAGCATCCTGCCTTCAGAATCAAACTGCAAATTTTCCCTTTGTTTCAAGACTTCCAGCATACCCTGCAGAATATACTTCCCTGTTTCCACAATTATATTAGCCAATATTTTAAAATAAATCTCTCTCCCTTTTTTTCTTCTTTTTTGGCTGCCCTTTGACATATGGAAGTTCCCAGGCCAGGGCTCAGATCAGAACCTTAGTAGCCACCTATGACACTGCTGTGGCAATTGCATCATTTAACCCACAATACCATGATAGGTATACCATAAATCTTTCTTACACAAACACACACACACACCCTACTTATTCCACTTATCTGGAGAATCTTGACTAATACACCTACTTTGACTTTAAGTGCCCTACAAAACTGGTCTTCTGATATCTCTGAACTAATCACCTACCATCCCTTCCTGACTTATTCCTGCCCAGGTATATAGGCTCTATTAATGTCCATGGGATAGTCCAGGGACCATCTCCCCTCAGAGTATTTCCAGGTGCTGATAGCCACGCTGTTTCCCAGGCAGCCCCATGGCTCACTTCCCTGTCCTCACTAACATCTTTGGACGTTACCTTCTACCTAGACCACACATTGTGAAATTATGAACCCCACCACATCACCCTTGCTCCCCACCATCATTTTGATTTTACAGTTTTAGGGCTACACACATGGCATAGAGAAATTCCCAGCCTAGGGGTGGATTATGAGCTATGGTTTCCCAAACAAACCACAGCCACAGCAAGGTGGGACCTGACCTGCATCTGAGACCTATACCACAGCTCATAGAAACAGTGGATACTTAACTCACTAAGCAAGGCCAGGGATCAAATCCTTGTCCTCATGGATATTAGGTTTGTTACAGCTGAGCCACAACGGGAACTCTTTGCCCTCCCTTTTGTATTCCTCCTTTATTCACAGATGTTTTTACCTATAAAAACTTAAAAATTATTTATCCCAGACATAGAAATGCAGCTGTAGCCTAGTAAAAAATGATAACAATTTTAAGATGGGATTAAGATGGCAGCATAGAAGTGCTGGAGCTCAACTTCTGTCATAAAAAAAAATACAGCAAAATGCTGAGCAACCTTTAACCAAATAGACTGGAAACCTTCAAAAAGATATCCTACTCCAGAAAACAAAGATGAGGCCACATCAAGAGTTAGGAGGGCCAATTATGTGATATAAGCAGTCCCATAAATCCTGGGTGGGAAGCTGCACAGACTGGAATATAACTGTCTTACAGAGACTCACCTACAAAAGTGAGAGTTCTGAGCCCCACATCAAATTCCCACACCTGGGGATCAGGCACTGGGAGAAGGAGCCCCCAGAGCATCATGCATTGAAGGCCAGCGGGGCTTGTGTGCAGGAGCTCCATGGGACTGGTGGAAACAGAGACCACATCCTTGAAAGGCACACACAGACATTCATGTGCATTGGATCCCAGGGCAAAGTAAAGACCTCATAGGAATCTGGGTCAGACCTGAGTTCATGTCCTGCAGGATCACCTGGGAAAACAGAGGATGACTGTAGCTTTTTGTGGGTGAAGGGCATTGCAGGCAAAGCTCTTGGGAATACTCATCAGCATGTGTTTCTCTGGAGGTGGTCATTTTGGGATAATCTGGCCCAGCTCATCAGGGCTTAGAAACTCCAGGCCAAACAATAATCCAGGTGAGATCACAGCCCCACCCATCAGTAAACAAGCTGCCTAAAGACCTCCCAGGCATACATCTGCCTCTATTCTCACCCAGAAACAAAGCTCCCCCCCCACTAGAGGGATAGGAATAAGCCCCACCTATCAGTGGGCAGGCACTAGTGCCTCCCCTCAGGAAGCCTATATCAAGTCCCTGTACCAAATTCAGACATGAGGGGGGCAGACACCTGAAGTAATAGAGGCTATAACTCTATTGTCTGCAAAAAGGTCACCACACCAAAAGCCTATATAAATGAAAAGACAGAGAGCTATAACTCAGATAAGGGAGAAAGTAAACACCCCATAAAAACAACTAAGTTATCAGGAGATTATCAGCCTCTAGGAAAAAGACTTTAGACTGTGGATGCTAAAGATGATTCAAGACATTGGAAATAAACTGGAGGCAAAGACTGATAATTTACAGGAAATACTAAGCAAAGAAATACAAGATATAAAACTTAAGCAAGAAGAGATGCCAGAATAATGAATAAGTGAGGTGGAGGACAGACTAGTGGAAATCACTGATGTGGAACAAAGAAGAGAAAAAGGATTGAAAAGAAGTGAAGAGAGTCTCAGAGAACTCTGGGAAAAAGTTAAATGCACCAACATCTATATTATAATGGTGCCAGAAGGAGAAGAGAGAGAGAAAGGGACAGAAAAAAAATATTTGAAGAGATAATAGCTGATAATTTCCCTAACATGGGAAAAGAATCACTCACTCAAACACAGGAAGCACAATGAGTACCATGTAAAATAAACCCAAGGAAGAACACCCAGAGAAACATATTAATCAAACAGACCAAAATTAAAGACAAAGAGAAAATATTGAAAGCAGCTAGGGAAAAGAAACAACATACAAGAGACCCCCAATAACGTTATCAGCAGATTTTTCAGCAGAAACTCTGCAGGCCAGAAGGGACTGGCATGATATACTTAACATGGTGAAAGGAAAAAATATCCAAACAAGATTATTTTATCCAGCAAGACTCTCATTCAGATTCGAAGGAGAAATCCAAATTTTCACAGATAAGCAAAAGCTAAGAGAATTCAGCAACACTAAACCAGCCTTACAACAAATACTAAAGGAACTTCTCTAGGCAGAAAAGAAAATGACACAACCAGAAACAAAAATACCACAAATGACAAGGCTCAAAAATAAAGGCAAATGTTCAGTAAAGATACCAAATCATCCATACACAATTATGCTACCAAACCATTTGACTACTAATACTGCTTTTTCAAAATAACTTTTTCACCTTAATTTTTAAAAGTTCAATACTTCCAAAGATAATCTAACAAAGGGGATTCACAAGTTTTTCTGGGGTGATAGAGATAAGTCTTCCTGTTGCAAAAGGCAGATGCCTCAAATCTCAAACTTCCATTTGAGTGATGTTCATGACTGGTAGGAAATATGAGCAAATACCTTGTAAGTAGAGCAGCAAGAATAACTCTTGAGAGAGGATTGTCAAATTTCTGAATGTGAGTTTATGGCCACTAAGAACCCCAAAGACCTTTTTTTCCTTTTTATCTACATCTTGGAATCTAGTACTATTTCATCCAAAGTCACTGACTCTGGACACAGTGAACATAGCCCATCCAAAGTATGGGAGCAGTTTGTGAGAAGTATATACACTAACGGTCACATTTTATGACATTCCGGAGAGAAAAAGAACAATTTAAAAACAGTGAAACCTGTGGATACCGCATAAACCCAGGGATCAAAATTACCATCACAGGTAATAAAATAACCTGACATCATGGTCTCCTGATATGATGCACTGAAAAGGAACTAATATCCCTTCCATGAGATACCTGCCCCAAATGTATAACCTGAGTGTAATCATGAGGAAACAGACAAGTGGCTCAAACTGAAGAGCAGTGCTAAAAAAAAAAAAAAAAAAAAAAAAAAAAAATTGGCCTGTGCTATTTAACAATGTGAAGTTCATAAAGAAAGGCCAAAAAACCATTCCAAGATAATGGAGACTAAGGAGGCAAGACAACTAAATGCAATATTGGACCCAGAGCTGGATCCTGGATGAGGAAAGAAATGCTACAGAGTATTTCATTGGGACAATAAGTAAAAGCTGCACACAGTCTATAAATTAAGCAACAATATCACCTCAAAGTCAAACATTCTGATTTTCACAAGTGTACTGTGATTATACAAAATAATGTCTTCAGTCCTAGGGATAAAGTATCATGATGTCTTCAACTTACACTTAAGTGGTTCTTGGAAAATTGTGTGTGTGTCTGTGTGTATGGAGACTGTGTGAGAATGAATGGGGGATGGGAATGATGAAACAAGGCATGGATAAATGCTAACAGGCTGAAAGGTATGCAAGAAGTCTTTGCTCTAGTCTTCTAATTCTTATGTAAGGTTGAACCAATTTCAAAATAATAAGGGTTTAATATTTAAAAGAAAGAAATGTCCTTGAATCAGTAAAAATTATTAATTTTATTATGTATGGGTAGTTAGGCACATGTCTTTCTGTAGGATGAAATGGTAAGTACACATAAATAATTTCTGGGTATTATACCTGATACCTATGTAATACTGTAAATCAACCACACCACAGTAAAAAATGTAAACAAAATGAAATAAAACTACCATGTACTAAAATAAAAAGAAATGATGACAATTTTAAAAATAAATTTTTGGTGTCTTCGAAGGTTAAAAACTACTATGGGAAAAAAACGAGCATGATGAGCTGGATCAGGAGTGCTGTAATATACACTCTACAAGGGGATACATTTTTGTAGACTTGGATTCTCAGAATATAGAAAATTGTCTGGCACGTAGTAGTCATGCAATAGCTATTTTAGAGTGCATAAATTTTAAGTATATGCATTTAGCTTTTTCATATTAGAAGTGATATCTCTGGAGAAAAGGCAAAACACATTTCCAAGACTAAAATTAATCCAATAGCTGTAGACTGTTTTCAATACGAACATCCTAGTCAGGCAGAAAACTCTGTCCTCCTGGAATGGGGAAATTTGGTAACAGGATTGACTATTCTGTGCTCCTCTATTGTCAAAAGCAAAATAAAATTCAAGTTTATTTAGGTTTAGCAAATGAACAAAAGTACTTTATTAACTTGATACTACATTAAGAAGATAAGATTTTTGGAGTTTATTGAAACTAAACATTAGAAAATTAAGGAAAACTTGCAGATTTAGATGGTGAGAAGCCAAGACATGGAAGCAACCTAAATGCACATCAATATGTGAATGACAAAGATATGGCACATATATTTAATAGAACACTACTCATCCATATAAAGAATGAAATAATGCCTTTGTGGCAACATGGATGGACCTAGAAATTATGATACTAAACAAAGTAAACCAGACAGAGAAAAACATGTATAATATGATATTGCTTATATGTGGTATCCAAAAATATGATAACATAAACTTATACACAAAACAGAAATAGACCCACAGACATAGAAAAACAAACTTATGGGGAAAAAGATGAAGGTGGGGAGGTACAATTAGGAGCTTGGGCTTAATGTATACACACTTCTACATATAAAATAGACAACTAACAAGTACCAATTGTATAGTACATGGAACTATTCTGAATATATTGTAATAACATATGGGAAAACAAACTTAAATATACATATATTATATATACATATACATATATATATATGCACACACACTATATAAGATATATGAAATTGAATCAGTTTGATCTACAACTGAAAATAACACATTATAAGTTGATTATAATTGAAAATAATGAATCAATTAAAAAATTTAAAAACCAATCCAAAATAGATGTCCATAATAAAACTTACAATATAAAATTACTTCAAAAAACTGTAAAAGAGCCAAAAGTAATAATAATATAAAATATTGAAAGAAATGAATGCAAACACACACACACACACAAAGGAGTTTGGTGCTTTAAAAACCACATGTTGAATGTGTATTGTGGTTAATGTCATATTTAGGGTTATGGAAGATTAAATGGGCAAGATATATGACCAAAGGGAAAGAGATTGACCCAACAACAATGACCATTTAAAGGACAGAGAGAAAGGGCTAGAAACATGGTTGTTCAACACACAACTTTTTAAGGCATTTATAACAAGGTCAGTGAGTAAATAAGAACACAGTTAGGTGATTCTCACATGGCTAAAATGTTACTGTTTCTGAAAAGAATCCCCCAAACCAATGTCATGTCTCTTTTTCTTAGACTGCAGATGAAAGTGTTCAGCAGGGGGGTGACCACAGTGTACATCATGGAAGAAACGATGTCTTTGTCATGGGACTGGCCCGATGAGGAGGAAAAGTACACAGCCCTCATTTTCCCATAGAATAGAGACACCACGGAGAGGTGGGAGCCACAGGTGGACAAGATATTGCAGATCCCTTTAGTAGAGGGGACCATCAGGATGGAGACTCCACTGTGACCATAAGAGACCAGGATGCCACTCAGTTGCAAAATGACAACTGCAGACCCTTCAGTGAATATGACCAGCTCATTGAGGGACATGTCTGAGCAGGACAGTTTGATCAGGGAGCAAGGTCACAGAAGTGAGGGATGATGTTGTCAGCACAGAAGGGCAGTTGAGCCAGGAGGTAGGTGGGGTTCAGGACAGTGGCACAGGAGAGGACCAAGGATCCAGCCAACATACATAGACACAGCTCATCCCACAGGATGATGGCATTGTGAAGATGACAAATGGCCATCACTGAAAGAAGGTTATCAATGCAACAAAAACATGAAAAATATGTCTGTGTTACACATACTGCATAGGGAATGGGTTGATCTTGAGTCTGAATCTTCATCACCATCTTAGGGAAAGTGACAGATGAAAAGGAAATTTCAGAGAAGGCAAGGTGGCTGAGGAAGAAGTACATGGGAGTGTGGGCGTGAATGTCCAGCCTGACGAGCAGGATGTTGAGCAGGCTTCCCAGCACCGTGGTCAGGTATGTGCTCAGGAACATGGCAAAGACATGCCCTGCTGCTCTGGATTGATGGGGAGCTCCTGGAGGAGGAACTCAGACATTCTGCTCTGGTTCTCCCTCCTCATTCCCCTCTCCTGTCTGCTGGCATGTATAGAATGTGAGGGAAGCAGAAACCATCACATTATGATTTACAGCATCCAGATAAAAAGGAATCTTTTCTACTGATGAATATGTCAATGTTTGCATTTCTATTACCCTACAAATATTCTTTAAATTACATGGCATCATCATGGGAAATGAGATAACTTACTATCAGATAAGAGAGTGGATACAGAAGAGAAATTGGCTCAGTGGAAATTTTTCATCACCTAGGAGAGTGTCACCTTCTTAGTCATTTTTTTGCAGCTACGCATGATTGGTAAAGAAAAAATGACCTATGAGAGGGATATAAAATTAAATCTACATAATTTATATTTTGTTTCTGTACATTTAGAAACAAACATAAGCGTTGCCCTTTGACTTGTTAAACATTGAAGTTTTCAAATCCCAAATCCATTAATAAGTTGTATTTGGAGGAATTTTAAATGACATATAGTCAAATCTAAGTGGACCAAAAATAAGTAGTCAAAATGTACATTATATATAAGTGCTTAAGGAAAAAGATGCAAACTTGTTGCTTGGACTCAAAGGGTCTTTGAGCTCAGTCTTGAAATATCATTGCTTGAAAAATTAAAAATGTTACTGCAAGTTACACATATTTTTACTAGTACTAATTTTATCATTCTCCTACCTCTCCTGAATCAATGACCTCTCTATCCAATATCATAGGATAGAACATGTTTGGAAGATAATATAAAAAAGAATGTATATAAAATGTGTGTGTGTGTGTATATATATATATATATACACACACACACACACACATACATACATACATATATATATATATATATATAATACACATATGACTATATATAAAAACATATATATATACATATGAGACTGGGTTAATTTGCTCTCCAGCAGAAATTGATGCAACAATGTAAATTAACTATACTCTAACAAAAATATACATTTACATATATATATATATATAATATGCACAAAACAAACAAGCTCTCATGATCTCATCGACATGAACAATCTAAAATGAAAAGTGATATTATTAAGAAAGTTCAAAGAGACAAGCCAAGAATGTTTCCTCTATCCATCTTTAGGAACTAGGAACAAGAAGTGGCTTAAGTAAGAGCACACAGAAGTGCTAAGCAGTTGTATACACATGCACACAAACATATATACACACACACACACACATACACACACACACACCTGATTCTAGTAAAAGACGTACTTTTCTGCTCTGAAGTCTATGCTCAAGTGATCTAGCTGCCAGGACTATGGACTGCCTTCTCACCTTTTCTGTAGGACACCCTGAGACCAGGTGTAGCCACAGATTCTATGGTCCTGAACCTCTCACTGGCATTCAAGATAAAAGTCATGAGCCTGGAGCTTACTCCTCAGTTAGTTCACCCCTCCTTCAAAAATGGAGGAGTGAAGATTTTGCTCTACCCATCAGGGTGAGGACCCAACCAGACAGGGCACCAAGCTGTTGGTTCAAGACATGCATTAAACCTGTGTTAATTGCTCAGCTTTCCTCCTACTGCTTCCAGGACAGATGCTGTAGAGCAGTTGTCCCTAAACTGGGATCTTCTGTAGAATCAGCTGGGGAGCTTGTTAAAGATGCAGATCCCAGCTCCACATCCAGTGATGCACATTCATGAGAGCTGGGGCCAGGTGATTCTCAGGCAGATGGTTCTCAGGGCAGACTGTGAGGCAACACTAAGGAAGAACATCAGGGAGATGCCCTGTGCATGGGAGCCCAGAAGATGTGGGGAGACCTACATACTGGCCCTTCCTACCAGATTCATGTTACTCCTGAGAGGTCATAGCCTGAGATGTGAAGTGGGATTTTACTCCTCAGGGGGGCATTCCTCTTTGATTTGCTGCTTTTAAAATCCATTCTACTTCACGATGGCAATCCAAATAAAAAAGTCATGAAAACAAAGGATAATGTCAAAGTATTTCACCTTTACACTGTTCATTTTTTTATCTTTCTAAAATGAGTTTTATTTGGAAAATTTTAGATTTACATAAATCCATTTTATATTATATCATATTTATAGCTTTATTTTTCTATGATAATTTATTGTAATAACATTTGCATTTCTACTTCTCTGTATATCAATACATCGAGCATATAAAATGGGCCTACATCAATCTACCTAAAATTTTTAATTTTTAGCTGATCATTTGTTGAATGAGCATATTCACTGTGAAATTTTATTAAAGACTATAATATGCCTTGAAATTTCCTTTGTCAGTTATCTAATGAATGTTACTTGAACATCCCCAATGTACTCATTTTATTTTTTTCATTTTTATCAGACTAATTGATTTACACTGTTCTGTCAATTTATGCTTTAATGCATAGTGACCCATACACACACACACACACATATTCTTTTTCTCATGATATCTTTCCTCATGTCTATAAAATTCTCCATTTAATGGGCTCCATTGTCTTAGATCATGACTGTCTTTGGGTTGCTCTGGATTTCTTTGTTTTTTTTTCTAATTTTTTAAATGGAATATAGCTGACTTAACATGTTCTTTTAGTTTTAGGTGTGCAGCAAAGTGAATCAGGGACACATATACATATATCCATTTCCCCCCATAGGTTATTGCAAACTATTGAGTACATTTTTCTGTCCTAAACAGTGGGTTCTAGTAAATCATCTATTTTGTACAGTAGTGTGTATGTGTTATTCCCACCCTTCAGATTCTACCATCCCCACAATGGCTTCACCTATGGTAACCATAAGCTTGGCTTCAAATCTGTGAGTTTCTTTCTGTTTTATAAATAAGTTCTTTTGAATTATTTTTATTAGAATCCATATGTAAGTGATATCATATGATATCTTTCCTTCTCTGTCTGCCTTACTTAACTCAGTATGATAATGTCTCAATATTACCACATAAGGCATTACTTCACTTTTTTATGGATGAATAATAGAGAAGATTTTGTACATGGTGCTTGCTCTTTTGAATAAGGAACTAACTTTGAAAAGGTCCAGGAAAATGCATGATGAATGGAAATCCAGGTTGAACCACATGGAAAGAGGCAACAAAGCCAGATTACTTTCATGCACCTGTGGGATCACCAAAGTCAGAGCTTATGAAATGAGCTAAATGCATGATAAAGGAAAGTTGCTATCATAAATTCTCCACATGTATCAAATACAAACCTCCTTTAAAGTATTTTGATGCCCATCTTCATACTCCAAACATACCAGAGTTGGGAACGTCAGCACAGCCTTAAATATCACTCCAAATGCTAGTTATATACTATTTAATCTTCTATTTATGCACAAAATTTATAAACTTCTTTAATTTGGCATAGGGCAGACACACATACCAAAATACAAAATCAAAGCAGGAAAAAACCTGAGGCTCAAAAATAAGATATACCTAAGAAGAAAATAATAGAGATAAAAAGAATAATATAGGAGTCCCTGTCACGGCTCAGTGGGAATGAACCTGCCTCAGATCCATGAAGATGTTGCTTTGATTCCTGGCCTTGTACAGTGGGTTAAGGATACTGCATTTCCCTGAGTTCTAGTGTAGATCACAGATGTGGCTGGGATCATGTGTTGTTGTGGCTGTGCTATAGAACTGCAACTGCAGCTTGGATTTGCCCCCTAGCCTGGGAACCCAAGTGCCTCAGGTGCAGCCATAAAAAGAGGGAACAAATACAAACTGAATTAATCTAAACAAAAGCAGGAAAAGTGGGTAAGAAATCAAACAATCCAAATCTATTTGAAATACATGAGTTTAACAAGGGAATGCAAAACAAGGTGAGTGAACAAAATCCAAAAATCAATGGTATGTCTATTTCCTCACAGTGAGCATTGTGACTTGAAAATTTTTATATACTATTATAGCGGTAGAAAAAAACAAAAATTATACATGGATAAATTTAACATAACACATGCAAAACAAGTTGATAAAAACCACAAAACCTTCACAGGTAAAATTAATGAAGATATAAATAAAAGATATATTTTGCACATAGATTGGATAATTCAATGAAATTAGTGAGGTGGATCTCCCCACCATTGACCTATAGACTTAAGGTAATCAAAGTCAAAATAGCAGTAGCCTACTTTTAGAAGTTAATTCTTAATTTTATATAGAAATGAAAAGGAAGCAAAATAGACAAAATAATGTAAAAATTTGAAATAAAACTGCCAGACTTTACCAAATTTCAAAACTGTTTCTTAATCCATAGAAAGGGAAAAAACAATAATTGCATGAGGATAGGAAAATATTTCAACAAATAATTAGAATAGAGTGATTAATTTGGAAACAGCACAATATACATAAGGTCAAATAATATTTTAGAAATGCACCAGGACAATTGAATGTGGAAATGATATTGCTTCAATAAATGGGGCCAGCATGCTTCAATATCAATGTGCTTTAAATGGACATACAGTCGTGTGTTGCACCATATGAAAAACATATAACTAGAAATGGGTCAAATTGTTAAGAACTATAATGTGAAAACTAGTTTGAAGAGAACCTTGGATACAATCTTGGAAAATTTGAGGTATCAAAATCTACTGAATAGGACAAAAAAGTCATGAACTTTTTAAAAGAAAAAAAAATAATTTGAACTTCATAAAAATAAGATGGACTTAGGTTTCAAAAGAAAATAGAATAAAATAACTAGCTTCAAACTGGCAGAAAATATTTATAAAATATATTTCTGATAAAAATGTGAATCCAGAACACTTAGAGACAAGAAAGCCATTTTTCTTAAACTAGGGGTAAAAGATTTGAGAAGATATTTCACCAAAGAATAGAGCAGATCAGCCTGTAGAAAGATGCTTAACATCATCAGTCATTAGATAAATGGAAATGAAAACCACAGTGAGATACCACAGCAAACCCACTAGAATGGCTGATATAAGATGACTGGCAATACCAGAGGCAGTGAGTATGTTAGAAATTGCAACTTTCTTATATGGTCAGCAGTAAAATGTACTGTAGAACATTGATGCAAAATTGTTGGTCAGTTTCTATTAAAGTTAAACATACACTTGACCCAACAATTTCATTCCTGGGTAATTAGGCAAAAGAAATAAAAATCTTCTTTGTATAAAGTTTTGGATGCAGAGCTATAAACATAAACATATATATGGTACAAAAGTTATACTATACACAGGAAGGGAAAGCTAATGTTCATTATTCTTGCTCAGGGGTCAAGTTAAGCCAAATAAGGTATTACATTTGTTTCAAATCAAACATATTATAGATGTTTTGGAATGTTTTCAATTAGCACATAAGAAGAAAGAGTATTCAGAGGAGTGAAGGGAATTTCCTCAGGCCACACACTCTGTCAGGTACAGCCTGCAATTGAGATCTCTTTTCCCAAGTATTCTCCTCTTAAGCTACATGGTGCTGAGCCACAGAAGCAGTTTTGATAATATTCCTCTTTAAATAAATATAGGCTGAAGAAGGAAAACTATGTGTCTTTCAATAGATGTAGAAGAAAAGAGATTATTACTTAGGCTCATAACACAAAACTGGTATCATGAAGCTGAATGGAAATTATTTCCACAGAGATTCATAATGAAGACATTGAATGAGACAGACACAAAATTCAATGGGGGCAAAAGAAGCCTCCATACCATGGGTACTTTCATTGTCTTTCTTATTCTCAGTTTGTACTGAGTGGGAATTTTGTTCAAACTCATGCATGCAGTTAGAACACCCCAGAGATGGCTAGTCTGAGAGTGAACAGCTGAGTGTAGAGAACAGCAGTGTCTTAGAGTGATCCACATTTCTAAAATCCAGAGGACTTGAGTCCCTGAGTGGAGGAGCTGAACTCATAGATATGGGTTTTTTCCTGGAGAAATAAAGGATTCTCTACACTTTCTTCTCCTGACCCACCATTATCACCACCAGCAACCCAAAACATGAAATGAATGTGAATGGAGAGCAAGGAGAGGAAAATACATGATTTGCCAAGTCCAAGCACTGCCACTTTTCTATAGCACCAGAGCCTGGTCAGCCTGGAGTTTCCACACATCCATAGGGACACACATTTACTCCTCCCAACCCCTAGCAACCACTATCCTATCTTCTGCTCTATGAATTGGTTATTGCAGTTTCCACATGAAATGAGATCATGGAGTAATTTTCTTATTTTGAGTTTGACTTATTTCACCAGCATAATGGACAATGTTCCAAAGAGTTCTTCTGAGGTATAATGTACAGCAGAATGACTATAGTGAACCAGACTGTATTGTACACTTTATATTTAATCCAATAGTACAGTGGGTCTTAAATTTTCTCACACACACACACACAAATAAATTAAAATGATAACTAAGTGGAGATGAAGAATATATTAATTCATTTGGTTATGGAGGTTATTTAACAATGTATACATATCAAAATACTAACCTGAACATATTAAAGGCATACTACATTTATAGAGCAATTTTACCTCAATGAAGATGTTTTACAACAACTAATACATTCCTGTGATATAAGAAGAGAGACATAAGTACACCCAGGTATGTAATTTCTCAATGTTGTAGACAAGACCTGTAATCAATAAGGTCAACTCAGAATTCAAAATTTATACTAAAGTGTTTTTAGGAAAAGAAAGAATAACTGTAATAAGTTACAATTCAAGATACCAAATATTTACTGAGTATTCATTCCAGGCTGGGATCAAGATATGACATGCAGGATATGGGGTAATGTGACTACCTATATCTGTTATAAAGATGAGCAAACATCATTGAGACAAGACTGCTGCCTTGTGGAAGAGTTTCTTCAGGGCCCCCTTCATGTCCCTGTTTCTTAGGCTGTAAATGAAGGGGTTCAGCAATGGGGTGACCACTGTGTACATAAGAGAGGCAATTATGTCCTTGTCACTGGAGGTGCTGGATGAGGGGACAAAATACAACCCAATAATTGTTCCATAATAGAGAGAAACCACAGAGAGGTGGGAGCCACATGTGGACAAGGCTTTGCAGATGCCCTTGGTGGATGGTACCTTGAGGATGGTGGCCCCAATGTGGCCATAAGAGACCAAGATGCATATTAGTGGGAGGATGATGACTGCTAGTCCTACTGTGAAAATGACCATCTCATTGAGGGAGGTGTCTGAGCAGGAGAGTTTGAGCAGGGCACTAAGGTCACAGAAGAAGTGATCAATGGTATTGTCATCACAAAAGGACAGCTGGGCCAGGAGGAGGGTGTGACCAAGAGCATTAGCACAGGACAGAATCCAAGATACAGTGATGAGTAAGGTACACAGTCCTTCTCTCATGATGGTGGTGTAATGGAGAGGATGGCAGATGGCCACATACCGATCATATGCCATTGAGGTAAGAAGGAAATTTTCTAGATCAGTAAAAAATATGAAAAAGTACATCTGTGCTATACACCCCGAATAGCCGATTGATTTATACTCAGTGTGCATGTCCATCAGCATTTTTGGGACAGTGACAGATGAAAAGGAGACATCTGTGAGGGCCAAGTGGCTGAGGAAGAAGTACATGGGGGTGTGGAGGTGACTGTCCAGCCTGATGAGCAGGATGATGAGCAGGTTCCCCAGCACTGTGGTCAGGTACATGCCCAGGAACAGGGCAAAGAACACACCCTGCTGCTTTGGCCATATAGGGAGCCCCAGAAATAGGAACTCAGAAAAACTGCTCTGGTTCATCCTCCTCATGCTCTTCTTGCCTCAGCTGGGAATTGACAAAAGTGGAAAATGTCAGTGAACATGCCACAATATTAGAGTCATATCCTTTGTTCTATGAAATGTCTTAATTTTGGCTACATCTCCCTTTCTTTCTCTTAATTGGTGGTGAATGTATCAGTCTTGACAATTCTGTCTTCAGTAATATATCAAACCCTCTCATTAACCTAATATTTTCCCTATGAAAGCAGTGGATATTTTTTTTTATTAAATAACATATTACTGAACAACAGCTTTGTCCCATATTAAGTACATAGGAGTTGACAATAACTGAAAAATCTCTGTGTTCAAATTTATATCTTTACATCAATCCAGGTTCAAACCTCTGTAATTTCTTAGATGAAAATGTGAAAAAGACACCAGGGAAGAGTAACAATCATTCATTTCCTCTTAAAATGAACATGAAACTTCTTATTTTTGAAGAGATTTACTAAAGCTATGTCATGTGTTTTCAGTATAGTTTGCTGCATCTTATCTCTTTTGAGTCACTTAAAACCCCTATTATCAAAACTGTCCAATACAGGCTTCCATCCAATGTCAATAGTTCCAGGCTCTGTTCCAAGTGTTTTATACACACTTTCAAATTAAATGTTCCCAGTAGCTCTAATAAACATTCTTACACACATTTTAACCACAAGAAAACAAAAGCATACATTATTTAAATGTGTGAATATAGACAAAATTATGTGCATCAGGTGGAATCACAGCACAGGTCTGTCTGACCAAGATTGATCCTCTTAACCACTCAGGAAGGAAATTATACCCTCAGAAGTTAAAATGTCCAGAGAAGCTCTTATATGTCAGCTCTTTTTCTCCAAAATGTTCCTAACTCCCATTAAGAAAAAATTGTCTCCTATTTATATATCATACAAAGGATTTTCACATGCTTTAACCACTCAAAAAATAATCATATTTTGGGACTGCTTGGTACACAAGGCAAATCTTATGTCTTCATTTAATAAATGTGGAAAGTATAACTAAGAAATAAATTACTTACCTATAGTGACTTGGTTTTCTGCTGGTTGATTCCAAGTTAATGTATAGTGGGAGGGGGTCAAGCCCTCCTATTTCAAAGGAAAAGTGTGGTAGGTGCAGCACCTCCAACATCTATGCACACATGCATAGTTCTGTAGTAATGCACCACAAACTATTTCCATGAGTGCATGTGCATCTATAGTTGTCTGCCCACAATTTATAGTATACTTGATAAGGGGTACAAAGAAACTTAGATGTAGCAGGAAAACAAGCAGAGTATATAAGTCTTTTGGTGCTTAGCCTCTGAATACTAATCCTCTTAGCCAGTGCTGGAATGAATAAACATTGCTTCACTGCTTCTCAGTTCAAAAAAAAAAAAAAAGTCTTTGTGTCTAATTTCTCTGTACATAAGCCCCAATAACATATTCTGGGAGCTCATTGAGGATTTGGAGACAGATTTCAACTCCCTTGTCCCAGGGGTACAAACCCTGTGATGCCTGGAGAGGTTATTTCCCTGGAGCCAGCAGACTGACTGATCCATGTGGGACTAGCACTCTGGGCATATCAGGGTGAGAACCTCAGGAGAACAACAGAAACTGGGGAGGCCCTGGAACCTTCCCAGGGAGTGCCCACCCATCAGACAGTTAAGACCCTGGGTTCAATTTGGAGGCCTGACCCTAAGAGGCAGAAGTGGAGCCTGATCACCTCCCAGAGTCACCCTAGTAGTCTCTCAGTTCTCGTATAAAAGACAAACAGTAATCTGCAACTCTAAGTTGCTGGTTGGCAGGTTGGAGATGTCCTGTGAATATGAGTAATGTGAGAGAAAAATGTTGGGAGAGCTCCAACTCTACTGGACAGGCTGAAGCACGTGTTGAGTCCCCATACATGGGTCTGTGGCAAACTCACATGGCTTACGGTGACTCTCTTCAGACGTCCTGATGCAGAGTTTATAAAGTCTCACCAATGCTAAGAAGAGCCTGAAATATCTCCATAAGGACAGCAGGGGAGACAGAGGAAGGGACTGTTAACTACTTCCCTTTTCTCCTCCCTCCCCCTGCCTTTTGTCATCTGGTCCTCCTCTTTAAGGGGAGGAAATGGGTGGAAACCAGAGTAAACAAACCCCCTTGGGGTTCATGGTAAAGAATTTTATGAAGGGACATTCAGGAAATTATGATAAAAAGCTATTTCCCCTAAAACACTGGATGTTCTGTGAAATAGATTGGCCTGCTTTTGGGGGTGGGTCTCTAGATATAGAACTCATTAGTAGGGTGTTTAGGATGGTTGCAGGTGACCCAGGGCACCTGGACCAACTCCCTTATATTGACTCCTGGCAAGACACATTCCTTTCCCAGCCCCCTTCGCTGAGAGACTGCCTGGAAGAGAATTGCAAAGTCATGTTAGCCCAAATAACAGATTCTTCAAAGTGCCCAAAGGAATTCAAAAAGTCTGTTTTATCTGGAGAACCAGAGGAAATCCTCCCACCTTATGCACCTTTGTACCCTCTACTGACTCCGGGTGCTCCCAACAGCCAGGCTGTGCCAGTAGAGGCTGTCTCCCTAGACTGGCTCATCCCCAGGAGCGCCTCCCTTGACTCACTCATGACATCACCAGTAGCTGCCTCTGTGGAGCCTCCAGTGTTAACCCCATACACACCAGTGAGAAAGAAACCAAAAAGTCAGGCCAATGGGGACAGTAAATGTGCAGGCTTCTGCCCAGACATAGCTCCCCAAGAAAAGAAGAAAATCCCCATTGGGAACCTAATAATTCCTGGGGATTTCAAATACTGGAGTGCCACAAAGGGGCTCTTTTAAACAACATGAAGAAAAAGGTTAAATGCCTTGGCTTTCATATTCCAATATCATGACCTCCTGAGGTTCTGTGCCTGTTCTTGATCTCCAGAGCAGCAGGCAGGAGGACACCATTTTACAAGCCTTAGAGAGGATTCATAAAATGTCCCTAAATTCCCTGTTAAGGAATGAATCACTGTAGATGAAGTGCCTCCAAATCCTTTTGGAACTTGTTGAGGAGCCTGTGCAAGGGCTGGAGAGACTGAGCTGCTAGAGCTACCTCAGTGGATGTCCCAGATCTCAGGGACACCCTGAGATCCTCTCTATCTGCTTATAGTACCAGCTGGGAAGTAGGAATACCTTAGTCATCTTCCAACACTGATGCTGCCAATACTACACTATGGTCCAGGAATAAACCAATAGTTGTTGTCACAAGAACACAAATCTCACTTTAACTTCACATCCTGTAGTGACCTTCTCTCACTTAGGAGTGATTTCAGGGCATGGAGGGAACCTTTTCCAGGGAAGTGTAGACGAGTATATTGAGTCCTTGGGCTCATACCCAGAAGAACTGGGTCTAGGCTATGCTCCTCATTAACAGTTAGCCCTGAGAAAATTCATTATCTTCTCAGTCCTGTTTCATCAGCTGTAAAGTGTAGAGAATAACTGCATTGTCATCATGAAACAATTATTGAGATTAAATGAGATGATTCATGCTAAAGCACACAATAACTGCACAATAAATATCATCTCTTGACATGATTATCTGTGTCCTCAAAAATATATAATTACATCTAGAATCATTGACATTGGTGTAACACCAATAGTGCATGAATACCTGAATTAATTGCTTAATGAATTCTTTGGATCTTAACAAGAACCTATTCCCTCCCAAGAAAGAACTAAATTTGTCCCCGCAGAATAATGAAAAAATTATATCATTCAAATTTCAGTAGACTAAGCTATTCACTTTTATGCTCCCTTTGGTTAATGTATCATAACTGACATTTTCATTGGCAAGATCACTGCAAACTCCCTCAGTGCCAGGGAAAGCCCTCAGGCAGAGTCAAAGTGCAGCTAGAAGCTGTCAGCTTGCTGAAAACAATAACCCAAGTGGGACAAGGAGCTTCGGGGCAGCATCAACTATAATCTACACCATGTACTTCCCATATCTGCTTGTCTCGCATGCTGAGCCTGGAGAATATCAGCCATCAGACACTTGATAAACAGAATTTAAAAGGGAGAGTTAGTGGAACAAACTACAATCTTTGCTGATAAAGATGATCCCAAGGCTGTAATTGAAATTCATCATTGCCTTCCTCTACCATCCATATATATTTCCTTTATATTCCTCCAACATGACCTATTTTCAAGACTGCTTCCCTGATCTTCATTCCTGAAATGTCATAATTCTTGCTTATCCTGCTGTTTACCTATCATGTGACAGAACTACAATCACCTGTTTAAGGTTATCACTGGTCAGGTAAGTTCCCCAGTCCTTCATAATGATTAGGGTCAATTACTCCCAAACTTGGAGTGACGTTTCTTTGTCTCAAGCCTTCCAAAATAAAGAATCTAAAATCACCAGGCAGCCATCAGACTTTAATATCAGGGAACCCTCGTGTATTCTCTGTGGAAGCCCACTTCCCCAAATCAAAGACCAAGTCTTCTTGTCAGTTTAGAAGATTTGGTCTTTGATTTGGAGAAGTGGGCTTCCACACTTCCCAAAGATCCAGAGAGATAGGTCATTAAGTAAAATGTAAAACAAAGAACTAGTTAGCCTAAAAGAAAAATGGGATAAAACTTAGATGACCTTGGATATGGCCATGGCTTTTTAGATACAACACCCAAGGCACCATCTGAGAAAGAAATAATTGATAAACTGTAATTTCTTAACATTAGAAACCTTCTCTGCAAAGGACAATGTCAAAAGAATGAGATGACAAACCATGACTTAGAGAAAATATTTGCAAATGACATACCTGATATAGGACCATGGTCCAAAATATAAAAAGAACTCTTAAAATGCAAAAATAAGAAAAAAATCAGGGGATTAAGATGGCAGAATAGAAGGACTGGAGCTCACTTTTTCTACTAAAAACAAAAAAGTTACAATCAAATGCTGAACAAGCTTCAATCAAATGGACTGGGAACATACAAAAGATATCCTACTCCCGAAGATTAAGAGAAGGCCATATCAAGATGGTCGGAGGGGTGATTATGTGATATATGCAACCCCATATGTGCTGGTGGGCAGCCCACAGACTGGAAAGTAACTGTATTACATAGACTTGCATCAGGAATGAGAGTTCTCAGCCCCTAGTCACGTCCCCACACCTGGGGATCTGGCATTGGGATAATGACCCCCTAGAGTATCTAGCATTGAAGGCCAGTTGGGCTCATGTGCAGGAGCTCCACAGGACTGGGGAAAACAAAGATCCCCATTCTTAAAAGACACACACAGGATTTCATGTGCACTGGGTCCCAGGGCAAAGCAGAGGCTCCATAGGAAACTGGGTCAGACCAAACTGAAGTTCTTGGAGGATCTCCTGGGAAAACAGAGGCTGACTGTTCCTTGTTGTGGGAGAAGAGTATTGGAGGCAAAGCTCTTGGGAATATTCATCATCCTGTGTTCATCTAGAGACAGACATTTTGGGAAAATCTGGCCCCAACCATCAGCGCTAAGAAACCCCAGGCAAAACAATAATCCAGGTAGGATCACAGCAACACCATCAGTAAACAGGCTGCCTAAAGATGCCCTAGGCACATAGGCACCTCTAATCTCATGCAGAGTCAAAACCCCACCCACCAGAGGGATAGGAATCAGCTCCACCTAACAGCAGCAGGCACCAGTCCCTTCCATCAGGAAGCCTACACCAAACCACAAGAGAAGAGAACAAAATAAGAAGGGAATAAAAAAGAACAAAAATCCAAAACAGTCAATAAAATCACAATGAGAACATACATATCAATAATTACCTTAAATGTTAGTGAACCCCAACCAAAAGACATGGACTGGCTGGATGGATACAAAATCAAGACCCATATATATGCTGTCTTAAAGAGACCCACTTCACTTCTAGGGACACATACAAATTGAAAGTGAGAGGATGGAAGAAAATATTCCATGCAAACAGGAATCAAAAGAATGCTGGAGTAACAATACTCATATCAGAAAAAAATCAACATTAAAATGGAGAATACTTTAAGAGACAAGGAAAGACACTACAAAGTGATCAAAGAATCAAAGAATAAGACATAACAATTTTAAATATCTATACACCTAATATAGGATCACCACAATATATAAGGCAGCTGCTAACAACCAAAAAGTAGAAATCAGCAATAACACAAGAATAGTGGGGGACTTTAACACCCCACTTATAGCAATGGACAGATCATCCAGACATAAAAACAATAAGGAAACACAGGCCCTGAGTGAAGCATTATATCAGATAGACTTAACAGATATTTATAGGACATTCCATCCAAAAGCAAGAGAATACACATTTTTCTCAAGTACACTAAGATTGACCACATCCTGGGCTATGAATCAAGCCTCAGTAACTTTAAGAAAATTGAAAACATATCAAGCATCTTTTCCAAAAACAACACTATACGACTGCAAGTCAACAACAAGGAAAAAAACTACAAAAACCACAAACACTTGTAGACTAAACAACATGCTACTAAACAACAAATGGACCACTGAAAAATATCAAAGAGCAAATTTAAAAATACCTAAAAGCAAATGACAACAAAGATACTACACTCTGAAATTTACTGGATGCAGAAAAAGCCGTTCTAAGAGGAAAGGTTAGAGCAATACAAGAATACCTCAGGCAATAAGAAAAAGCTAAAAAAAAGCTAACTTGACATCTAAAGCAGCTAGATAGAGAAGAAAAGAAAAGACTTAAAGTTAGTAGAAGGAAAGAAATCATAAAGATCAGAGCATAAATCAAAAAATAGAAACAAGAAAATCATAGAAAAGATGAATAAAACTTAAACCTGGTTCTTTAAAAGGATCAACAAAATTGATAAAATCTTAGACAGACTTATCAATAAAAAAGGGTGAGGCCTCAAATCAATAAAATTAGGAATGAAAAAGAAGTAACAACAGACATTACAGAAATACAAAGGATCATAAGAAACTACTATATGCCAACAAAATGAAAAACCTAGAAGAAATGGACAAATTCTTAGGAATGTACAATCTTCCAAGACTAAAGCAAGATGAAATAGAAAAGATGAATGGACCAATCACAAGAACTGAATCTGAAACATTAAAAAAACATTCAACAAACATAATCCAGGACCTGATGGCTTCACAGGTGAATTCCATCAAACATTCAGAGAAGAGCTAACACTTATCTCTCTGAAATTATTCCAAAACAGTGCAGGGGAAGGAACACTCCCAAAATCATTCTGTGAGGCAACCACCACCCTGATTCCAGAACCAGACAAAGATACCACAAAAAATAAAATTACAAGCCAATTTCATGATGAACATAGATGCAAATATCCTCAACAAAATAACAGCAAACCAACTCAAAAAATATATTAAAGACATTGTACATAATGATCAAGTAGGATTTATCCCATGGATGCAAGGATTATTCAATATTCACCAATAAATCTTTGTGATATACCACAATAACAAACTGAAGAATAAAAAACATATGATCTTCTCATTAGATGCAGAAAAAGTTTTTGACAAATCCAACACTCATTTCTGATAAAAACCTTTCATAAAGTGGACATAGGGGAAACCTATCTCACATAAGAAAGGCCATATATGACAAACACACAGCAAACATCATTGTCAATGGTGAAAAGCTGAAAGAATTCCCACTGAGATCAGGAACAAGACAAGGATGTCTGCTCTCACCACTACTCTTCAACATAGCTTTGGAAGTCCTAGCCACAGCAATCAGAGAAGTAAAAGAAATAAAAGGAACCCAAATTTGCAAGGAAGAAGTAAAACTATCACCATTTTCAGATGACATGATACTATACCTAGAGAATCCTAAAAATTCTACCATGAATCTGTTAGAGCTCATCTGTGAATTTGGCAAAGTCACAGGATACAAAAGTAATACACAGATATCGATGGCATTTCTATACACTAACAATGAAAAAGCAGAAAGAGAAATTAGGGAAGCAATCCCATTTACAATTGCATCCAAAAGAAAACACATACCTAGGATTAAACCTACCTAAAGAGACAAAAAAGCCTGTACTCTCACAACTATAAGACACTGAAGAAAGAAATCAAAGATGACACAAACAGATGGAATGACAAACCATGCTCATGGATTGGAAGAGTTAATATTATCAAAATCACTATACTACCTAAGGCAATCTACAAATTCAATGCAATCCCTATCAAATTACCAAGGACATTTTTCTCAGAACTGGAACAAAATATTTCAAAGTTTGTTTGGAAGCACAAAAGACCCAGAATAGCCAAAGACATCATGAAAAAGAAAAATGGAGCTGGAGGAATCAGGCTTCCAGACTTCAGACCATACTACAAAGCAACAATCATCAAAACCGTATGGTACTGGCACAAAGACAGAAATATAGATCAGTGGAACAGGATAGAAAGCCCAGAATTCAACCCAGGCACCTACAGCCAACTCATCTAAGACAAAGGAGGCAAGAATATACAATGGAGAAAGGACAGCTTGTTCAATAAGTGGTGCTGGGAAAACTGGATAGACACATGGAAAAGAATGAAAGTAGAACACTACCCAACACCATACACAAAAATAAACTCCAAATGGATTAAAGACCTAGATATAAGACCAGATACTATAAAACTCTTAGAGGAAAACTTAGGCCAAACTCTCTCTGACATAAATGACAGCAGCATCTTCTCAGATCCACCTATCAGAGTATTGACAATAAAAACAAACATAAACAAATGGGATCTAATCAAACTTAGAATTTTCTGCACAGCAAAGGAAACCCTAAACAACACAAAAAGACAACCCATAGAATGGGAGAAAATATTTGCTGATGAATTGACTGATAAGGGATTGATCTCCAAAATTTATAAACACCTTCTGCAACTCCATAACAACAACAACAACAAAAATCCCCATCAAAAAGTGGGCAGAAGATTTAAAAAGACAGTTCTCCCAAGAAGACATATGGATGGCCAAAAAACACATGTAAAGATGTTTAACATCACTCATTATTGGTGAAATGCAAATCAAAACCACTATGAGGGACCACCATACACCAGCCAGAATAGCCATCATCAAAAAGTCTACAAACAATAAGTGCTGAGCGGGTGTGGAGAAAAAGGAACACTATTATACTGTGGGTGGGATTGTAAATTGGTAATATGGATATGCCTCAGAAAACTAAAAATAGAACTACCATTTGATGCAGCAAACCCACTCCTGTGCATCTCTCCGGAGAAAACCATGACTCGCAAAGAAACATGTACTCCGATGTTCATTGCAGCACTATTTGCAATAGCCAAGACATGGGAACAATCTAAATGTCCATAGACAGAGGAGTGGATCAAGAAGATGTGCTACATATACACAACGGAATGTTACTCAGCCATTAAAAGGAATGAAATACCAGCACTTTTATCAACATGGATGGACCTAGAAATTATCATGCTAAGTGAAGTCAGCCATACAATGAGACACCAACATCAAATGCTTTCACTGACATGTGGAATCTGAACAATGGACAGACTGAATTTCATTGCAGAACAGATGCTGACTCACAGACATTGAAAAACTTATGGTCTCCAGAGGAGACAGTTTGGGGGTGGGGGGATGTGCTTGGTTTATAGGATGGAAATCCTGTGAAATCAGATTGTTATGATCATTATACAACAAGAGATGTGATAAATTCATTTGAGTAATTAAAAAAAAAGACTTAAAGCTAAATAGTGACTGCCCCTATAATGTGAGGGCACGAAAAGACTGGGAAAGGGTGTGAGGGAAATTCCTGGAGTGATGATAATGTTGGATTACAAATGCTTATATATTTGTCAAAACTCAATGAATACACATTTAAATTTTTTTACATTTAATTGCACATAAATTTTACTTTAATAAATACTGAACTCTGGTTTTTATATGTATGTATATTTAGGGTGAAGTTTATTGATATATATAATTTATTTTGAAATACAACAAATAATAAGATGCATTGATGAATATGCATCAAATAATAAGATGCACTGATATATATATGGATAGATAGAAATGTGTTAAGAATAAATAAAATATTAATGGCAGAATTTTTAAAATGTAAATTACATGGCATTTGTGGAAAAAGAAAACTGCCTTTTGCAGAATTCATACAAATAATAAACTACTTAATTATCTTACTTAACAGTTACCATAATTATTTAATTGACTTATTAATTTTATTAAAATATTTTATTTTCTTATATTCATTTCAATATAATCACATATTAAATTAGAAAGAAATCATATCATTAAAGTGGTTCTCTCTAACACAGGACTGTATTACCTATGATATTAAAATAGAGGATATTATGAATAATGTCATAAGAAAAATTTTAAATTTTGTTCAAATAAGACAAATTTCTAAAAAACATATGACCCATCAAAAAATTTACTAAGATTTTAGACTTATAACTATTGAGGAAATTGAATCAGTAGCCAAAACCTATCCTTGAAGAAAATTGCAGGCCTAGATATCTGCAATAGTGAATTTAGTTTTATCAACAGTCAAGAAAGAAATAATTTCTAGCTTGCAAAACTCTTTCAGGGAATAGAAATTAGAGAGAATTCACCAATCTCCATTTAGAGATGAGCACATCCTTGATATATAAAGCTACAAGAACACTTCAAAAGAGTACAGGAACAGGTTAATCTCATTTATGAATTAAATGTACTGATTCAAAATAAAATATTAGTAAGACAATTAAAATAAACTCAGAGGAAATGTGATGTTATTTTTACCAAGTTGCAGTTTCCCAGGAATGTAAAGTTGATTTCACATTAAAAAATCAATCAATGTAAGTCACTACAGTGATAAAACAAATGAAAATATTATATGATGCAAGAATAATGTCTCAACAGATGCAAGAAAAAAAACATTTGCTGTAACTCAACATATGCTCATTAGAAAGGGCTGTTAGCAAGTGAACATGGAAGAAAATTTTCTTCCTGAAAAAAGAAGTCATTTTTTCAAACATACAGCATAGATAATATGTATGATTATATATTTAATACCTTCCAATTCCCTGTGGAGCAAGATAAAACACCAGCTCTTACCACAACTATCCCACAATGTACTTGAGGCCACAGTAGGATAAGAAAAATAGCGAAGAGAAATAAATTCTCTAAGAAAAGAAACAAAACTGCATTTTATTCACATGACAGTTTCGTATTGTTGCAATTTGAAGGAGTCTATGAATGAACCATTCAAATTATTGTGTTTTGTTGCAAAAAAAAAAATAAGTTAAAAAAGACATCCCCACCATAACTTCACAACATACACAAAAGTCAATTCCAGGTAGAATAATGCACTAATTTTGAAAAGCAAAATTATAAAGTTTTTAGAAGAAAATGTTAAAAGTTACCTTCCTTAACTCAGGGAAAAAATGGACTTTTTTTATTTTGTCTTTTTAGGACCACACTCATAGCATATGGAATTTCCCAGGCTAGGTGTCTAATTGGAGATATAATTGCTGTCCTACAAAATAGCCACAGCAACATGGGATCTGAGCTATGCCTGAGACCTACACCACAGCTCAAGGCAATGCCAGATCCTTAACCCACCTAGCAAAGCCAGGAATAGAACCCACATCCTCATGGACACTAGTCAGACTAATTTCTGCTGCACAACAACAGGAACTCTGGAAAAATAAAAATTTAGACAAGCAGTTTCAAAATTAGGAAATAAAAATGATAATAAGTATTTAAAAGCTATTCCATCTCATGATTAATCACTGAAATGCAAAATCAAACAACCAGGAGATGCTGCCCAGCATACACACACCACATGAGTACAATAAAAAAGGATGGCACCACCAAGTGTGGTAAGAATGAGCTACAACCACACCCTCACACATTGCTGGTGGAAGTGCAACTTGGTAAAATATCTTTGGGAGTCAATTTCACAGTGTGGACTAAAATTGAAATTGGGACATTTTAAAACCAAGAAATATCACTCCTAGATATGTAGGAAATTGAAGGAAAATAGGGACGATCATGGCAGATTATTCCTAATTACCTCAAAAAATATCTATCACGAATAGGTTGCATGAGTAATGAGGGAGACCATCCTACAATGGGGCAACTCTCAGCAATAAAAATGAACAAATTACCACACCATATGGCTACCTAGCTGACTTTGCAAAAGTAAGACTAAACAAAAGATCCAGAAAAAGAATACATAAGGTCTGAGGGCAGTAATATAACCTTCCAAAACAGGCAAAACTAAAATAACGTATTTGTAAGACAGTAAGGATTAGTTTATTTTGAGATGAAGAGAAGAGGAATGACTAACAGGATACACAAAAGGAGATTCAGCCCTGCTGGTAATAATGTTTTCCTTATAAATCTGGGAAGTGATACACAGGTGATTGGTTTCTAATAATTTAGGAGGCATTATGCTAAGATAAATATTTCAAACAGAGAAATATGAACATAGTATGATATCACTTATATGTGTAATCTAAAAAATACAATAAACAACTGAATAAAAGAAAAAAAATCAGACAAATACAGAGAACAAACCAGTGGTTACTGATAAGGAGGGGGTGAAGGGGTAAGGTGGGGAAATTAGAGATCCAAATTGGGGGGTGTAAGATAGGTTAAAGGGTGTATTGTACAGCACAGGGAATACAGCCAATATTTTGTAATAACTGTAAATGGAAAGGAATATTTAAATATTGCATTAAAATTTGTTAAATAAAAAAATTCACATGGAACAATAAAAGACCCAGAATTGCTAAAGCAATCCTGAGGAGCAAAGCTACAGAAATCAAGACAGTATGGCACTGGTACCAAAACAGATATACAGACCAAGTGAAAACAATAGAGAATCCGGAAATAAACCTAGACGCCTATGGCCAAGTAATTTTTGACAAAGGAGGCAAGAACATAAAATGGGAAAAAGACTATCTCTTCCAGACATCTGCATGTAAGTCAATGAAACTGGAACACATCCACACACCTTGCACAAAAATAAATTCTAAATGGCTGAAAGAAACATAAGACAAGACACTATAATACTCCTATAAAAGAACATAGGCAGAACATTCTCTGACATCAACCATAAAAATATTATATTAGGTCAGTCTCCCAAAGCAATAGAAATAAAAACATAAATAAAAAAATGGGACCTACTCAAACTTAGAAGCTTTTACATAGCAAAGGAAACCATTAAAAACAACAACAAAAAAAACTATTTAATGGTAGAAAATAGTTTCAAATGATGCAACCAACAAGGGCTTAATCTCCAAAATATATAAACAACCCACACCACTCAACTGCTAAAAAAAAAAAAAGAAAGAAAAAAAAAGAAAAATGGACAGAGGCCCCGAATACACATTTCTCCAGAGAAGACATTCATATAGCCAACAGGCACAGGAAAAATTGTTCAACATAATGAATTATTAGAGAAAGTCAAATAAAATCTACAATGAGGTACCACCTCACAATGTCAGAATGGCTGTCATTAATAAATCTACAAGTAACAAAAGCTGGAGAGGGTGTAGAGAAAAGGAACCCTTCTATACTTGTTGGGAATGTAAATTGGTACAACCACTATGGAAAACAGCATGGAGATGCCTCAGAAAAATAGTTATAGAAATACAATATGACCCAGCAATCCCACTCCTGGGCATATAACCAATAAACCTTTCATTCAAAAAGATACATGCACTCCTATGTTCATTGCAGTACTATTCACAAAAGCCAAGTCATGGAAACAACAAAAATGTCCATCAACAGATGAGTGGATTAAGATGTGTTACATATACACAATGGGATACTATTCATCCATAAAAAGAACAAAATAATGCCATTCACAGCAACATGTATGGAACTAGACCATACTAGGTGAAAAACTAGAGCATACTAAGTCAGAAAAGCAAAAGACAAACATGCTATGATATCACTTTTATGTGGAGTCTAATATATGGCACAAATGAACCTATCTACAGAAAAGAAAAAAACTCATGGACATGGAGAACAGACTTGTGGTTGCCAAGGGGGAGGGGGAGAGAGGAAGATGGACTGGGAGTTTGGGGTTAGCAGATGCAAACTATTTCATTTTAAATGGATAAGCCATGAGGTTCTGCTGTATAGCACAGGGAGCTATATAAAATCACTTGTGATGAAACATGACAGATGATACCATGAGAAAAATAGTGTACATTTACATATAATTGGATCACTTGGCTATACAGAAGATATTGACAGAACATTGAAAATAACTATAATTTTAAAATGTTTTTAATAATATCCAAGAAAAGAAAAAAATGAAAATTAAAAAAATTAAAAATGGATCTTAGTGAAATTAATTATTAATGAAAATTGACCCATATATTATTTAAGCTGAATGATAGGAGAATAGGTATTAATTTTATTAACATTCCTATGAAAACATAAATGTTTCATACACTTTTTCCTATGTAGCATACATTTAAACAAAAACAAATGAACATGTCTAGAAATTAATTTATTCTTATAAATAATTTGTCACCTTAGTCCCAAAGCAGAATCTAAATATTTTTCATATCTCAGTTCTCTGAGATCATTAAATAAGAATGCTTCCTCTTCTACATGACATTTAAAACAATGATTGTGACCTCTGATCTAGTCTTTATTGTTTACTTATTTCCTGGGGCATAATGTAATCACCCATCAGGATGGGAATAATTAAGAAGCCTGGATGCCATGAACAGATTGTGGACCCGTTCAGGGTTAAGGCTGGGACGATGTACCACAGCTGCTCCTCAACCAGGGGAGAAACCAGGGTGCAGCCATAGAGACCAGCCTGATCCATCTGAATGGAATTATAATAGATTTTGCTGGGACAAATGGATAAAACATCCAGAGGGGATAGATGGCATGCTGGACAATTATCTCATCTGGTCTCTAACTAGCAGGTCTGGGAATAGGCAGCAGCTCCTCCCAGCACCTGAGCATGGGGCATCACCAGTGATCTGAGTCTTCAGTCTCTGTGGTTGCCACACACAAGAAGGGCTCTGTGACTCCAGCCATGTCTTCCTGGGGAGACAGTTGTACATTGAACCCAAGTTCCTTCAAGCAAGTGTCACAGACTGATGCTGGGCAGCATCTCCAGGTGAGGATAGAGGCACAGGCAAGGGGACAGGGAGCAGAGTATACCTAAGGTCATGTGTGTGCAGGCACACATGCGTATATAAACAAATACAGACATACACACATGCTCACACAACCCATAGAGCCCTTCCTCATTTTTGCCTTCTTTTCTACATCCCTCTCTGCCATATGTTTTCTGGATCTTCCGATCACCATGCAGGGCAGCTGGTCTGGATTTGTCACATCCCTGATGGTGCATACTGAAGGCTTTGTGGAGAATAGGTCTCAGACCACCCTTCCACAAGCCCTATCAGTGAGCAGGATATAGCACCTGTGCAATCACAGAGCATAATTCACTCCCATTTCACTGGAAAAACCATTCCTCCCAGAACTTATCTAAGCCACCAACCACATCAACACCACTAATTGACTCCTCTACTTCCACTTAAAGTTTATCAAACTCATTCACATCCTTTCTTTTTCTTTTCTTTTTTTTTTTTTTTGGCTTTTTGCCATTTCTTGGGCCACTCCTGTGGCATATGGAGTTTCCCAGGCTAGGCATCAAATTGGAGCTGTAGCCTGCCGGAGTCCAGCTCCCATGGCCAGGGATGTGCACCCTGTTGAGGATGGATGGTGTCAGCGAATGCACATGGAGACAGTCTCTTTGTCTCTTTTAAGAGCACTGGACTGCTCAAATTTTATTGGTATAGATGATTGTTTATATAGACAGTTTTCAATTATGCCACAATGTTAAAAGTACACCTGAAGGTCAAGTTCTAAAGGTTAACTCCCAGATTATGCTTCCTAAAAGGCTACAGACATAAGGATTTGGCATTCACAAGTCTTGTTTTTAGATTAGTGCTTATCTTCAAAGTGTCATGGCAGGAGGACAGTATGAGAAAATCAACTTCAGTTAGCTATCACTTAAAAGTTTCTAAAATCAAGGACAACTCCCATAGCTAGGGTTCTTTGACCATGAATAATATATGTCTAACTTTATCTATGTCTATAGCACATTCCAAATTCTAAAGCTTACAGTATAACCAGTTAGTACATAAACACTATGCTTTTAATTAAATTGGATTTGAATAGGGGAAAGTACATCAGGAATAAATTTTTATATTATTGTTGTAATTTTGTTAAATCACACATCACCACAGGAAAATAAGAATAATAATCAAATAACAGGAAACATTGAGGAAAAACTGAATAACAAGTAAAACAACAGGAAAGACCAGGTCACCCAGGAAACAATCCATGTTATCCAGTGCAAACATGGAAATTGTTTTCCCTGGAAAGCCCCAATTCTTCCCCATCAATGTCAACATGAGAGCTGTGTAATCTAAGGCCTTCCCTTGGATTGCACCACACAGGCAGGCTTCAGCCTGCCCTCAGTTTTGCACCTTACAGGCAGGATTTTATCCTGACCAGAAGCCCACTTTCAGCTTGTACAGTTTAGGTGAGCTCCCTTCCTTCCTTAGGAACATGCCTTCAGTTTTTTGTTGCCATCAAGTAAGGTTCATTCCTTGAGTCCCTGCATCTACTCAGCTCCCTGCATCAGCCACAGTTTACACCACAGCCACAGCAACATGGGATCTGAGCCACGTCTGTCACCTATACCACAGCTCATGGCAAAGCCGGATCCTTAACCCGCTGAGAAAGACCAGGAATAGAACCTGCATCCTCATGTTGGGAGACATAAGGCTGCTCCAGTAAAGAAAGCAAAGCCACAGTCGGCACCTGCATGAGGCTTGTCTGGTTAGCAGAGCTACAGACAAGCTGAAGAAAGAAGGATTGTAGAGCAATCCCTTGAAAGATATCGGCTCCAGGAAAATAAAAATGATATCCCCTAAAAAATATGTTGATCTATTTTTCTGTGCTTATCCTTCTTTTTCTATCTTTGATTCACAGCTTTCTTACTGCTAAAAATTTGCCCTGGGTACGTAAAACACTTGAACCAAAACAGAGTGAAGTTATTTAAACAATGTAATGGAAAAAGCCTTTGTTTTGGAGTAACAATTTATGGCACCTATTTTGTGAGTATACAGGGGAAACTTATGATTTCAGTCCCTTTACTTAAAAAGAAGTTTGGGGCTGGGAAAAATGTTGTTTGGCCTATAAATTGCTATTTTCTATAATAGATATATTTTTTATCAAATAACAGTGTCACCTGTTAACTTTCATCCCTTGTGGGGGCATTTGTTAATTTTGGGGTATAATACTCCTTTCTATTGAAATTAGTGGTTTGGAACTTACATAAATCAGCACAATAGGTTAAATGTTTAGCTTGCTGGTGCCAAATAAATCCTAGTCTCAAGAATGTCATGAGCCCAAAGCTTTCATGCATTTTTGTTAACTACATACATCTTTAGTTAAAGAATGTTAGGTATCATAGTTTATTACTTATTTAAAGCTTTGTTCTTAATATAAAATAGAATAGCTACTGTTGTTGACCTTTGAATAAAAACACAGTGTGAAACTTTAAGTTTGTAATCTTGAAGGAAAATCTAAAGTTGAAAGGAACATGTTTTAACTTACCTTTTTTTTTTTTGTATCTCAGGCGCAGGGAACAGAAAGCGCTTTAAATCAAATGTTAATGTCAAATCTTACATGAAACCTGATTGTGATATGGTATAAAAACTGATGCTTTTCATTTAATAAATTGGGTCATCTGCAGCATGCAGCTGAGGAGTTGGCTCCAATTCTTGCCGCACCATTTGTAGCCCATCCTTTCCTTCGGCACTCCCTGGCTGCTGGTGCTGGACCTCGGCAACCTCACGGTTCCTAGTTGGATTCATTAACCTCTGCACCATGATGGGAACTCCCATATCCTTTCTTTTTCTTAAAATTTGATCCAGTAAATAATTCTCTTAGATAGAGTTATTTATTCCTATGATATACTTAATAAGTTGGAGGATTACTAAGTTATTCTTCCCAGTAAATTTGACTTGGTTTCCAGATGCCAAAATAAATTCTTTATGATGGATAGTTATAAGCAGGTTGCAAACCTTTCCAGTGTGGTGTTGCTGGGCTGATGATACTGGTTATGCTGCTGCTGCTGATGCAATAACAAGGACTACAAAATGAAACAACAGCTTAATTTTTAAAAGATGCTTAATAATAGTAATTATATATTTTAATTATTTATGATTTTAATATTATTGAAATTAATATTTTTCAATATTCAATATTAATGACAGATCATTTTTAAAGATTGCTTAGTATTTGGAAGTCTTGATTTACATACTACGTCATCATTATCAAATTTATTCCTCATAACCACTCTGTATTATGAACACCAGCATTAGTCTATTTTAGCCATTGAAGAAATTGAAGATGAAAAAGCTGGTGGCTTTCTTGAGATTTCATCAAGTGTAAAGAGTGGGAAAACTTGCAGATTCCAGAGGTATCATATATTTTTCCTCATGACGGCTACCACTGACTGATCACATTATCCCCCCACACCATCACACAGGTCATTTAAATTCCACATCTTAACTGCACATCATGAGTTTTGAAGAAACTGACACAAGTTCCAGTCTTTGGTCTCTTCAACGATCCTATCAGCTAGGGGTATTACCTACATCTTACGGAGGAGAATAGCAAAGCTCAAAGAGACTAAAAATTCCCCCAATTGAAAAGGCACATGAGGACCAGGGCAGTAAAGCACATCACCCAGAGCTTTGTCACCACATCCTGTGCCCACATTCAGATTTCATCACCTGCGACTAACAATGACAGTAACATCACTGCCCTTGCTAGAAGCCTGTCCTCCACATATGTTATCTCAGGAACGATGGCAGTGAGTCTATGAGGTAGATACACATAGTACAAAACCAGAAACAGAGATCCAGTGGGAAGTATTTAACCAAAGACAGACTGAGCATAAGGAACACAATTGATCCCCCCCCATTTCCAGAGGCCAAAGCCCAGGAATTCAAAAAATATGTATATTGAGGAGGAAGAAGTTGATGTTTAAAAAGAAAATGGTGTGCCCTTCATAATAATATGCTTTTCAGTTTGCAGTTTTCTCCTGGGCACACTAATTCATGGGAAGGATCTTCAAAGCAAAGGGGGCCAGAGTGTTCCCAGCACAACTAAAGACCCCTTAGGCCCAGCTGGATCCTCTCTGAAGAAACTATTCTTTATTCCACATCCCTTAAAATGTGTGCACACCACACACTCACACATTAACACGGCTCCTGATCTTGCCCAATAATCTTAGGATGTACATGAATCACAAGTGAGCACAGCAATAAGACAGTAAATTTAAATGAATGTTCTATGGGTTTTTAAAAGGAAACTGAACTTGGAAACATTTTTCCAGCTTAACCCCAGTCCAGTCTCATTCAGAACATCCATGGAGAAACTTGCCACGTTATAGGAGTCCAGACCTCAGACTACATTCTAGCCTGATGCCTCTTTATCAGAGTCAACTGTCCTCCCTTTTGAACATTTTGCAAATCAGCAGTTACACATACTAGTGAATCTGAGTGACCCTTTACAGGAATAGAGGAAAATAGATTAAAGTCCTTGGACTCTGTAATATTGACCGCCTATCTTTAATTAAGGAAGATTTGGCTCTAATTTCTCTAATTTAGAAGGAAATTAGAAACTGAACCAGCATCTCTGACCATAGTGGGGAAACTGATCATCATCCTGGCCATTGGCTCTGACCCTCACCTCCACACTCCCATGTATTTCTTTCTGGCCAAACTGTCCTACATTGACACCTTCATCTCCTGCACCATTGTCCCCAAGGTGCTGATCAACATCCAGACACAGCACCACACCATCTGCTACACTGGGTGCTTCGTGCAGATGTACTTCTTCATGGCATTAACCCTTCTGGATTACTTTCTGCTGGCTGTGATTGCATATGGCCACTACGTGTCCATTTGTCTCCCTTTCCACTATACCATGAACATGAACCCCTACTGCTGTTCACCACATCCTGGCTCTATGACTACCTTCTGGCCTGATCACTCATTCTTTTCATGTCTCAGTTCTCTTTCTGTGCCTCCCATTCCATCCCACACTTCTGTGATCTTCTACCATTCCTCAGACTAGCCTGCTCAGACACCCACATCTTCAGGTCAGGATGTTTGCAGAGGCAGCACTCTCAGGTGTGGTCCCTCTCACCTGGCCTTGGTCTCTTATGCCCATATCATCCACACCATCCTCAGGGTCCCCTCTCCTGGGGGAAAGCACAAAGTCTTCTCTGCCCATGGTGTTCACCTGATGGTCATCATTCTCTTCTAAAGGACCTTCTTTCTGGTGTATTTCCAGCCCTTATCCTCCTACTCTGCAGATACTGGAATGGTGGACTCTGTGGTTTATACAGTGGTCACTCTCATGCTGAACCCCTTTATCTACAGCCTAAGGAGCAAGGACATGAAGGAGGACCTGTGGAGATTTTCTGGTTGTGGAAGATGTTTCACCCCATAAAAATTTCTCCTCTAAAGTAGAGGCCCAGGTTCCAACATGAATTTTTCCCTCCATGTGTCCACTATAAATGTGAAAATCTCAGTCAAGACAGGATGCTTTGCTTTCCAAGCAAAATGCCAGCAAATGAAGACTTGGACTTTTTCAGGACTGAAATAGGGCCAACTGACCAAGGCCAGAAATGCTGTCTGGAGAGAGGGAGTGACCAGTAGTCCCTACTGTGTGACATGATGTGTGGGTATATGGATCCAGGAAGATTCAACGCAGGGTTAGGAACATCAAAAGTGCCAACAGATGGCTTCTATAAGGAAGCCCAATAGAAGCACAGTGTAGGACTATAAATTCTTCCCCTAGAGACACAAATTCTAGCAAGACTATGCATGTCAGGACCTTAGCCAATTCACTGGGCTTTGGAAAAAATTCTGACCCAACCTCAGAAGAAACTCATTCATGGGGACTAGCATCAACATAGAGAATATCACACCAAGTAGACAGAATCTGTGTGTGGCCCGGGAGGGCCAGAATATTCTAGAAAAGGAAATGAAGATGAAGAGATGTGTCCAAGATCATACATATGGGCTTAGATCTTTTGTCACTGGCAAGTGACTTTGTTTTCTGTTAGCTGTGAACAGTCTTTATTCTCTACTTTTTTAAACTCTGGTTCATTTTTTTCTCCAACTTAAAAATCATTCATGTCATTATCGTGAATGTCTAAAATATAAAGAACTTTTTTCAAATCCTTATAGAAATCACTGTGAATATTTTCCACAAATTCTTATGGTCCTTTCCTCTGTGTATTCATTTTATCTTAAGATGATAATTTTTCACATAATCTTAAAGCATGAATATTCTCCACACTATAGTTACGCACACTGTTATAACTTTTTATAACCATTCTCATAATTAATATTATAGCAGAAGCAGCTGCCACTGTACTTTCAATAAACTCGAATACATGGAGTTGCTGTTTGGAAAATTTTTCAGGGTCATGATACATGTTTCTAAAATAGTTTACACAACTGTCAATGAAGGAAAAACACCACTGTTAATTATTTACATCCCAACTGATGGTCTTATGGGAGTTACCCTTCTCTGTATTCTTTGTGTTTCAATTTTTGGCTCAATTGTTGCAAATATCATAAGCCAAAAATGGTACTTCTTTGCTTTTTTCCTTTTTAAAAAATTCTTATGATTTTAATTTTTTCAATTATAGTTGGTTTGCAGTGGTCTGTCAATTTTCTACCATAAAGCACAGTGACCCAATTACACATACATGCATACATTATTTTTTCTCACATTACCATGCTCCATCATAAGTGATTAGGCATAGTTTCCAGTGCTACACAGCAGGATCTCATTGATAATTAATTCCAAGGCAATAGTCTGCATCTATTAACCCTAAGCACCTCATACATCTCATTCCCTCCCCCTCCCCCCTTGGCATCTACAAGTCTATTCTCCAAGTCCAAAACAAAGTCCAAATACCATATGATATCCCTTATATCTGGAATCTAATAAACAGCACATATGAATCTTTCCACAGAAAAGAAAATCATAGACTTTTGTTTGAATATTTTGCTTACTGATTGTTTTCATAAGTCTGTAAATACATTTTATTTATTTATTTATTTATTTATTTATTTATTGCTTTTTTTAATTTCACACCAGTGGTAGGCACATGGAGGTTCCCAGGCTAGAGGTGAAATTAAAGCTACAGCTGTGGGCCTACACCACAGCCACAGCGATGTTGGATCAAAGCCGTATCTGTGACCTACACCACAGCTCATGGCAATGCCGGATCCTTAATCTGCAGAAAGAGGCCAGCAATAGAACCAGTAACCTTATGGTTCCTAGTTGGATTTAGTTCCACTGCACCATGAGAGGAACTCTCTGTAAATACATTGTGTTTATTCTTCTTAATCAATTGTTCAGGTCATTTGACTCTTTTAAAGACTTGTGTAAGTCCTCTTTGTATTAAAGATTTAAAATTTGCACTCTCATACTCCTAGTGCAAAATTTCCCCAGTCACCATTCATCCTTCCATTTTCTTTTTGATTTGTTGAACTAAATGGGTTTTCAGTTTAGAAAAATGAAACCGATAAAAAAAAAATTCCTCCTTCTGACTCTTCTGCCAGTGTTATCATTGGAAATTCTTTTCTGCATAGAGTTCATGTGATCAATAAATTTTTTTTGTTTGTTTCAGTAAGATGTGTTGTTTTTTAAGACAAGTCTTACTGAGATGTAATTCATACACCATAAAATTCATTTTAAAGGCTATAATTCAGTGGCTTTCAGTATGTGGTGTGTTATTTATTTTTTGGCTTTGCCCACACCAACAGAAGTTCACAGGCCAGGCATCAAACACATGGCACAGTATTGACCTGAGCCACAGCAGTGAAAACACCAGATCCTTAACCCACTGTGCCACCAGGGAACACCAGGGTATCATTATTTTTTTTTTTTACTGAAATGATACATGACTTTTAGAGTGATATTATGTATTTAAGTGGTTCTCCTCCTACACACCTCACTCTCTTCCAGAATTTCATGGAACTTACCTCGTGGTGCAGGGGGTTAAGGATCCAACTTTGCCACAGCTGTGGTACTGGTTACAATTATGGCACAGGTTCAATCCTTGGTCCAGGAACTTCCACATTCCACAGGTATGGCCAAAAAAAGAGTTTCCCCTCAATTTCAAGTCCCATAATTATTCAAAATCAGGATGCTGACAATAATGGGACTCTCACTCATTCAAATATAGCATATATATTTTCCTTCAGGGTGTTTCTTTCTACTATAATTTCCTCCTCTGTGGCACTTTACTGCAAGCCTACCTAGTTTAACTGCCACGTCATCTTTAAAATGTGCCCTCTCACACCAGCCCACTCTAATCATCAGATGGGATCTCTTTTTCTTGTGAGCTCCACTATCCCTTTTAGCTAGTCTTCCTATTCCCACCATTCTAAGATCAAGAATAACGATAACCCTTGCCAATTCCCTTTAGCATTGTACTAGAGGTTCCAAACAGCATGTCTAAGGAAGAAAATGAAATATAAGGCACTTAGATTGTAAAGAAGGAAAATCACCTCTACTTGCAAATGGCAGATTCTGCATAGTTTTAAATTCTTAAGAAATAAATCCCCCCAAAACCTAGTAGAAATAATAAACAGTCTGAATTCAACACAATCCAATTACAAATCTCAGCTATATATATTTCTTTTGCATAAAATGACAAGCTGATCCTAAAATTCACATGGAAATGAAATAGAACCAGAATAACCCATCCTTTCTTGAAAATGAAGACTAAAGTTGGTAGACTCACACTTCCTGATTTCAAAACTTACTACAAACTAAGTAACTAAGAACTAATTTATGCTTAGTACTTCACATGAAAAGATTCTAATCATCACAAATCATCAGAGAAAGCAAATCAAACTGCAATGAGATATTGCTTCACACCTGTCAAAATGGCCATCATCAAAAAGAACATAAATAACAAATGTTGGTAAGGATGCGAAGAAAAGGAAACCCTCATACACTGTTGATGGGTCTGTAAATTGGTGCAGCCATTATGGAAAACAGTATAGTAGTTTCTCCAAAAACTGAAGTAGAACTACCCTATGACCCAAAAATTCCACTCTTGGGTGCATAACCCCCCCCAAAAGAAAACCAAATAACAAAAACAAAACACTAATTCAAAAAGATACATGCACCCCAATATTCATAGCAGCATTATTTACAATTGCCAAGATATGGAAGCAACCTAAGTGTCCATCAACAGATGAATGGACACACACACACACACACACACACACACACATATAAATACACACATAAACACAATGAGCTACTACTCAGACATAAAGAAAATGAAATTGTGCCAATTGCAACACCATGGGTGGTACTGGAGAGCCACATGCTAAGTGAAAAAACTCAGAAAAAGATAACTAAATATATGACATCACTTATATATGGAATGTTAAAAGTACAACACACTAGGGAACATAACAAAAAAGAAGCAGACTCACAGATACAGAGAACAAATTAGTGGTCACCAGTGAGGAGAAGGAAGAGGGGAGGGGCAAGATCAGTTCAGAAGATTAATACATACACACTATTAGGTATAAAATAAGCCACATGGATATACTGTACAGCATGGGGAATATAGCCAATATTTTATAATAACTATAAAGGGAGTATAATATTAAAATTATGAATCACTATATAAAGTACAGCTGTACACTATATAATTATTGTAGAAAAACTAGACTTCAATTAACAGGACAATGATACACAAGCATTATGCCAGACAAAGGAATACAATTGAGAGTCCACAAACAAACCTTCACATTTATGGGCAATTTGTTTTCAAGAAGGCTTCCAGGGAAATTCAAGGGGGAAAGAACAGTGCTTGCAACAAACCACGCTGATAAAACTGAATAGCCAGATGCAAAAGAATGAAGATGGGCCTTCATCTCACACTTCATGCAAAAATTAATTCAGTAGGATGATAGGGATCAGTGTAAGAGCTTAAACCACAGGACATTTAGAGAAAAGCATGGGAGTGAGACTCTTTCTGACCTTAGATTAGGCAATGGTTTCCTAAGCGTGACACCAAACTGCTTGTCTGTACAAGCAGTAATAGAAAACATGGATCAACAGGAATTCATCAAAATCACCAAGTTTTTTACTTCAAAAGATACCATCAGGAGAGTGAATAGACAACCCATGGAAAGGTAGAAATATATCCAAATCATATAGTTGATAAGATATTGGTATAAGAATATATGAAGAATTCTTACACTTCAGCAAAAAGACTAATAAACAAATTTTAAAATGTGCAAAGGATTTAAAGAGACATTTTTCCAAATGAAAAAAATACAAATGGCCAATTAGCTCAACATCATTAATAATTGGGGAATACTAATCTAAATCACAATGAGATACCCCTTCACTTCCACTAATATGGTTAATTTTTTAAAAAAGTATTAATGGACAATATTAAAATGTTAGCAAGGAATGACAGGAGGGTGAACACTTCTGTATTGGTAGTAAGCACTTAACATAAAGCAGCCAATTTGGAAAACATGGGCAGTTTCGCAAAAAGTTCAAACATAGATTTACCATACCACATAGCAATTCCATTCCTAGGTATATAACTAAGAAAACCTACATCCATATAAAAGCTTGTACATGAATGTTCATAGCAGCACTATTCATAATAATCAAAGAGCAGAAACCACATGAAAAAGCACATAATTGTTTAAAATTTTCTGTTAACTCTAGTATCAGCTTAGGCCCACAATAAACAAATGCAAAACATAATTAGGGGAAAATATATTAGGGAAGATGCTTTTGAAAGATCAAGAGGACAGGATGACACTCACACATAAGCCCCTCCATTCATATAAAGTGTAATTCAGTTGCCATGGAGGAGGGGGAAGAAAACCCACCTGTCTGTTCATGAACTGACCCCTGAAAAAAGAGCCAGCACCATCCCCCCACCTCAGAATGGTAGGAGGCAGTTTTCATAAGCAAGGGAACTTACTTACAAGGCTTGTCTTTGCAGCCAAAAGCAGCTCTCCACCCCTGCTGGCCGGGAACTTGAAAGCTTTTACAGAGGCCCTCAGTGGATTCAGACACGCATGTTGTCCATAGAGTCTCAGCAACACACTGTTGCTTCAAGGCTGCCTCCTCGAAAATGGCTCCAAGCCTGGGAACCGAGGTCAGAGTGTACATTTCAAGGACATAGGCAGGGTCAAGACACCTCCAATCAGCCAAGTCCAACTTGCAGGTCAATCAGCAGTTACCTCTTCTCTGTCCTCTCAGTGACCTCTCCAGATGTAACTGAACAGGACCCTAGGGGGGCTTCCTTGGAAATGCCCCCTGCTGCCCTGCTCCACCCCATGTCCTTGGCCTTCTGCTGGTTTGTAGACAAACACTAGCTTCCTCGGCCTTCCTTGAGTTCCAAGGAATACATTTAATCAGAGAATTGAGAAAAGTACAGATTGAAAAGGAAACAAGCCAGACCAAAAAAAAAATAATAATAATACTAATTTAGCCACAAAACAAAGTCAAGGACTTTTAGTTCCTCCTCAAGGGCTGCAGGTAATATTCTGAGCCATTCCCTTTGAGCTGTTTGGCAGATACTGAAACCCCTACCAGGTGGGAAAAATTAACTGCTTGCTAACCACAAGCACGTGGACCAGTTGGAACCCAAAGGCTGATGATGTTGACTCCTGATTACCTCACCACCAACCAATCAGAGGAATGTCTCCCAGTTGTTGTGCACCTGCAACCCTCTCCCTCACTCTGACTTTAAAAATCTTTCCCTAAAAGCTATCAGACTTTGTTTTATTTTGTTTTTACGGCCTCACCCATGGAATATGGAAGTTACCAGCCCAGCAAGTGGGAGCTGTAGCCTCTGATCTATGCCACAGCCACTGCAATGCAGGATCCAAGATACATCTGCAACCTACACCACAGCTCATGGCAACACCAGATCCTTAACCCACTGAGCAAACCTGTGTCCTCATGGTCACTAGTTAGATTCCTTTCTGCTGAGCTATGACAGGAACTCACCATCTATCAGGATTTTTGGGCATTAGCCACCTTGTTGCCCTGGAACAAATGCCATTTTCTTCAAATCAACCCAGTGTTAGGAGACACTTTACTGCCCACAGGTAAACAGACTGAAATTTGGCTTGGTGACACCAACACTCTGGTGATGAGCTCCTACTATCATATATGTCTCTGTCTTCTGAAATGTGCCTTTAATTGTTAGCAAGAGGTGTCACTTACTTGGATGTGGCTCATTTGGTGGCTATCTGGCTGAATTTGGAGGCAGGAATCACAGCAACAGTGTAGCTCATGCAAGAAAAACCACAGTTTAAGATAATGATTTCCAACATAAGCAACAAATTTTTCCACCACAGGCCCATGATCTGAATCACTTATTAAGTCTCCTAGGCTGGGGACTCAGGATCTTCATCCTTGTGCCTTAATGCGATTTAATAAAATGATCCATTCATAGACTCATCAGGTATGAACACACAACACTGTGGATAAAGCCACAAGCACCTCCTTGCATGGTAGTGATAATGCTGTATATTCAATCCTTTTTTTTAGGTCCACAGGCCAGGAATATGCCACAGCAGTAACAAAGCCAGTTACTTAACCTGATGATCCACCAAGGAACTTCCCCAGTCAGCAGTTTGGTGGTTTGTCTGTATACTGTGATTGACATTCAAAGAATACTCATGCCCAATGTTATTAATTGTGTATGCCCCTGGGCAGGTTTCTGGATTAGGACTGGTAATAGCAAATGGATCAATAGTAGTCTTAAAGGTAAAGACAAAAACCATATGATATCACTTAATATGGAACCTAAATGGTGATATAAATGAACTCATCTACAGACCAGAAACAGACTCACAGACATAGAGAATAGATTTTTTGTTGCCAAGGGGGAATTGGGTCGAGGAGAGATGGATTAGGAGTTTGGGATCAGCAGATGCAAACAATTATAGATAAAATAAAGAATAATGTCCTACTGTATAGCACAGGGAACTATGTTCAATATCCTGTGATAAACCAATGGAAAAAATATGAATTAGAATGTGTATATATGTATAACTGAATCACTTTGCTGTACAGTAGAAATGAACAGAACATTGGAGTTTTCATTGTAGCACAGAGGATTATGAACCCAAATATTATCCATAAGGATTCAGGTTTGATCCCTGCCTTGGGGGGGCAGTGGGTTAAAGATCCAGCATTGCTGTGGCTATGGTGTAGGCTGGCAGCTACAGCTCAGATAAGAGCTTTGCCCTAAGAACTTTCATATGCAACATAGACCATGGGTGCAGTCCTAAAAAGACAAAAAAGAAAAAAATAAATAAAGAGGCTGGGCATTCAAGGCAAGAGGAAAATGTTAAATGTTAGGAGACCCCCAGGAATAATTTGTGTTGTATAAAAGGTCATAAATCATAAGAAAAATATGGAGTCTCAAGAAAGGATTGAAGTCTGGGGTGGGGGTGGGGAGAACATATGGGAAAAAGGAGCCCAGGGAAAGCCTCTAATCAAGCAGCATGACTGTCTTCTCCACACAGAACCTGGAACCCACCCAGACACACTTTTCCAAATTCCCCAGGCTCCAAAGCATGCATCATCCTGGGCTTTCCACTACCACCAGCTGTCATGGAGTCCCTAAAGGCTGTGGAGAGGGAGTCTCTATGGAGTTCAGGACAGCAGAGATGGGAAGAGGAGTCAGCAGGAAAATAGAGACGATTCCCTTATGGTTCAAGGGGAATACAAGTCCCCCACTTCCTACATCTAGGGTGAGGCATGTCCCTGCCACCTTCCCCTGCCATCATCACTGCATGGCTGGACTGAAGCTGCTCTGTGGGAAGAATGCCTCACCCACTTCCAGCTTCTAGGTACATCCTACCAACCCCCTAACTCTGCGCTATCATAGGGACAGCAGCCTGAGACATCAAATGTCTGTGTGCTGAGGGTGAAAGAGCTAAGAACAGGGGCTCCTTAGGAAATGGGGAGGCTACATCCTGATAAATACCAGGAGTTCAGCCTTGCCACACTGAAAAGTGTTCATGAGTATAGTGGAACCTGGGAAGAGAGGACGAGTCAAAACAAAGTCATCAGCAGAGAGAAAAGAGCTAGCAGGAGCAGGCTGAGAACCCCCCAGCATGCTAGAACCTTAAAGATTATCAGATCCGGGGCAGTTCTGGTTCTGTCTTGGTAGATTAAGAACCAACCCTAGAGTTCATGAGGACGTGGATTTGATCCTTTGTCTTACTCAGTGGTTAAGGATCTAGCATTGCCATGGCTAGATTCACAGGTCTCAGATGCAGCTCAGATAGATTTTACTATGTCTGTGGCTGCTTATGTTCATGTGGGTAGACGGAAAACTCTTTTAGTCCCAAATGAAGATTTTACAACCAATTAATACTACAGAAGGAGGAATTACTTTTATTTTTGAAATATTTATGTTTCTTTAAGAAGTCCTCTGCCTCTCTTCCTTGTGGCAGGATATATAATAACCTCAATTAGCATCTATTTGTTGACACCATGGAATTTTCTAGTAATTCTCTCATAAAGAAGAGAAAGACTGATTTTCTCTCCAGAGCAAACTCCAGATAAAAAAAGCATAAGTATAAGCTAAAATAAGTTTACATAATACTGTTAAATATACTTAAAGTCATGACTATCAAAGTAATATTTATTTATGAAAAATACAAGATGAAAATGGATCATGGAGAAAGAAAACAATGATCATGCAAAATTGCATCGTCTTAGAATTGACCTTTATATTTTGTTGTACTTAATTCAAATTTATTTTTAATCCAAGTGTTATGAATAATGAAGTTATAATGAATTCAGGAATAATGTTTCCTGTTAACATTAGACTGTGCTAAAATACATACTCTAATACTGTACTTCACTTAAAATAAATAAATAATATTATCAAATAATTGGAAAGCCTACACATAATAGTCCACCCTATTAACATACCATTATCTAGTTAACCAACCCCCCAGTGACTAAAATTTCAGTGGTTTCTATAATATTATTATACATAACATCTTGACAATGATTTTTTGCTCTTAATTAATCAGATTCCTGGTAGTGAAAGAGTAAGTCATGGAGTATGAATACGTTCAGTGAATGACCAACTTATTTCCTGGAGCCAATTTATGTTCCAATCACCAGTAGTATTTGAGAGTACCTCCCTTACCTACCTCTGTACAGCATCAATTATTTTCATTTCAATGCAATTATAATATATAACAGTATTCTCAAATACAAATATGAGACAGTATTATTTCCAAAAGGCTTTACATTATGATTCTGAACTATGTAAATTACTATTTCCATTCTCAGAATTTATTAATTGATATCCCACAGGATAGAGTGGGATTATTAGATATTACATAAAGTCTCTAAATTTTCATTTATAAAAGAAACACTTTTCATAATTAAAACATGCTAAATATTTTTTTTGTCTTTTTCTCTTTTCTAGGGCCACACACATGACATATGGAGGTTCCCATGCTTGGGGTATAATTGGAGCTCTAGCTTCCAGCATATGCCAGAGCTACAGCAATGTAGGATCCAAGCTGCATCTGCAACCTACACCACATCTCATAGCAGTGCTGGATCCTTAACCCACTGAGTAAGGCCAGGGATCAAACCCACAACCTCATGGTTCCTAGTTGGATTCATTAACCACTAAGCCATGACAGGAACTCCAAAGCATGCTAAATATTGATCACAGATTTTGAAACATGAAATGAAGCACATATAACTTCTGGGAAAAAAGGAAAGCACTAGTGACTTTTTTATCAAGACCTTATTTAGAATACATATATTTTTCTCTTCCAACACATTCTCTCTGCTGAAACAATATCCCCTTTATTTTCTAAGTCTCAACAAGGGCAGAGGAAGTTGAGAATATGAAAAAAAGAGAAATGGATGGTATATAACCATTCCATATTCAGCAATATTCCTGCACCTATTTTTTTTAACTCAGGAATATCTTACCTTTTGAGATACTTTTAATCATAAAATTTCACCTTTGAAAGTACAAATGGTCCTGTAGAAGAATAAACCTTACTCACAAAGTCAGTTGTGTGCCTTGTAAGGGATTTAATCACCATTAGCTGAGTTCTCCAGGAATGAGAGTTTTGATAGGGATCTTTAGAAGAGCCTACTGATAAGGGTAAAAAAAATAAGTCAACAGACAGTGGATATCATGTTGTACTTGGGTGAATGGAGGGCAAGGATCTAATTAAAGGAAGACAATGAATTCAGAAAAACCACATTACTGACAAACAAAATCTTTTCCATTTACTTTTGAACTGGAAATTGCAGTAGGAGATAGCTGTATTTAGGGTCAATAACTGAATTCAAGTCCAGGTGGTTTAACCTGGTTTCCCTGGTTGTCTCATTATTCACAAGGAGAAAGACAAAGCGTGAAAGGGAGAATGGTAAAGGGAAATGCAGGCAGGTGCAACACTCTTCCATTAACAGCGAGATTTTTTGTACAATTATACATCAAATTATCACACCCTCCTTTTTGGAAAACTTAGTGCAGGATGAATTTGATCTTGAGACTTCAAAGAGCTCTTTTTAGGTGTTTCTTTATCACTCTCTGCTGACTTACTAGACCTTGGAATATTTTCTGTGCCAACTCGCAAATTTCATTTGGGTTCCAAAGGTATATATAAGTTTTGAAACAGCTAGAGATAAAAAGAAAATAATAACCTGTAATAACATGCCAAGAACAACCCCCTATTAAGTTTTGTGACTTCTTAGAACAACACTTTCCACCAGACTACTTTTCATCAAATTAGTGTCCTAAAAGTTCCAGCATACTTGATTTATTATTTTGTATTTTATGTTATATTTTGTAAAAGAATTAAGAGAATGAATTGCATACTTAGTACAAAATTGTCATACAGTATACACACATAAATATTGATTATTTTCATATACCAATTATAATAACAAAAGTAGTGTCTTTAAGTTAAAGAAATGAAATATTAAGGAAATATAAATTATATATTATTTGAATTCTATTCTCCTATTATGATCATTCAATATATCTCAAGATTTTCACAATATAATATGATAGAAACAGAATGGGGATTGGAATTAAATTTACCAGGTTTGGGAAAGTTATTTCACATTCTGAATCATAGTTTTCCACAAGTCTTTCTTGAAGAACAGATATGAATAACAATGACAAACAAAGATTCTCAATACATGTTTGTATTCTCATCCTTTACCTTGTCCCATGGCCCAAAGGCAGAATGACTTGACTCTGGAGTGTACATTGAATACCTTAGTTCACTCTGGCTAATATTCTGGATTAGAAATAAGGAGTGATAAATGGTGTCCTGTTCTTAGTAATGGTTGCTTCACTTCGATCAGGAGAGAGTCTTGGTTATAACATCTCATTTCACAACTGAGTATAGAAATGCAAATGCCATTTTTTCTACACCCCATCTGTGTTACCTGATAACCTACCCTTAAAATCAATCTCAGAGTAGTGACATCATTGAAATGATTGAGGGCAGGGGTTGCTTAAGATACCAGGATAAGTCATCACTGTAAAATGAATGCTTTCTGACTGCCAAAGAGTTTACCAAAGGCCTCCTTCATGTCTCTGTTCCTTAAGCTGTAGACGAATGGGTTAGCATGGGAATCATCAACATATAGAGGATGGCAGGAGCCCTGCTTTCCCTCTCTGCAGAATGAGTTGATGTAGGAAGAAAATATACACCCGTAAGAGATCCGTAGAAGAGCAGTACCACAGTGAGGTGAGACCCACAGGTGGAGACAGCCTTCCACCGCCCTCCAGGAGTTGAGATGCCAAACACAGCCCAGGAAATGCAGACATAGGAGAGGATGATCAGCAAGAGGGGAGCAGTGAGGAACATCAGGCCCAGAGTGATGATCATCAGCTCATTAATGCGGGTCTCTGAGCAGGCAAGCTTCAGCAGAGCTTTGGGATCACAATAGAAGTGGGCAATGTCCTTGCGGGCACAGAAGGCCAAATGAGTCAGCAGAAGTGTGTGCACCAGTGCAGGACAGTTGGTCAGTGCCCAGCATGTGCCCAACATTAGTGCACAGAATTTGGGACTCAGAGCTGTGTTGTAACGAAGTGGCTGGCAGATGGCCACATAGAGGTCATATGCCATCACAACCAGAAGTAAGTTGTCAAGGCCCCCAAACATCAGGAGAAAGTATAGAAATGCAAAGCACCCAGAATCAGAGATGGTCTGACTCTGAGTATGCATCTCAGCCAGCACTTTTGGGGATTGAGGCGGAAGTGAAACAGGCATCTGTTAATGATAAGTTAGACAGGAAAAAGTAAATGGGAGTATGGAGGTGGCAGTCAGAGGTGATGGCCAGGATGATAAGCAAGTTCCCCATGATATTGCCCAGGTGTATGCCAAGGAAGGTGACATATAGGAAAGGTTGCTCCTGTAGCTGCTCAGAGAATCCTAGAAGGAGGAAGTCTGAAACAGAGGTTTGGTTCGCCTGATTTGTTTTTCCTATCCCTTGTAGTTCTCGCTATGTGTGCAGATAAAACCCTTCTGTGTGTCCCTATTTAAGTATTAGATCTATTTATAGATAGTGTCTTTGCATCCAAAGACAAAAAAAAAAAAGAATGAATGGACCTTGCTGATGAGAATCCCTAGATCTCATTAGGAATGTGAGAAAATATCTGTGGGACCTGTGATAAACAGGCAGGATGATACCCATGCAAATAAGAACAATGCTTTCCAAACTATAATAGGATGCTGAAAAGAAATCAGATCAACCAGAAAAATCAGTGCAGGTAACTTGAGATGAGACTTTATCATATCCTTGAAGGCAAGTATGAGAACGTCATTTATACTTACCAATTAAAAAGGAGGTTCATGGTCTCCTCTACTGCCTCTCCTCCAAAACACCCCTACACACAATAGGAGCAGAACATCTCCTTTCTATGTGCCTCCCCAACTCCTAGAACTTCACCACACCCATTAAGTGACAGTCCCTGTACTTTTTCCTAACTGGGGGCATTGGGTATGTGTGCTCAGGTCAGGGAGAACTGGCGATGTCTAGTCCTCTCCATTCTCTGTTAGAACCTCCCCTCCACAAACAGGGCAGAGGTGCCATATCTGCCCCTACATCATTATCTGTTTCTTATCCCTGTCTCTTTTTCCATTTTCTCCTCTGTACCTGCATTCACGCTGAACTATCTCAATTCACCTGGTCTCTTGGACCTACTAATTATCTGTACCAGTTTGTAGATGCTCGCTATGTTCCAGATACCTTGATGGCACTGTTTTATCCTTCACAGAACAATGAAATATGTATTATTGTCCTCCACAATTATGCAAGTGTTGAAACTGACTCTTAGAGATATTTCATGTATTTCAAGAGCAGAAAGCTAATGAATGATATTTAACTGCAGTCATGTCTTATCCAAGTCTGTGGCTTCACCCTAAACTTGTACTTTAGCTTTTCAATTTCACTTTTCACCAGAGTAAAGAAAAATAGAAAAGGGATAATTTTCTGGTTCCCTCAGCATGAAAATGGTCATTCTGTTCTTCTGTTTTCCCTGGAGTGAGAGCAAGCTTATGTGAGATGTCATTTCACATTGACTCTGACCTTAGAAGATTTTGTGAATATTTCAGTACTCTATGTATTTGTTCTTTGGATCATAGAGAAATTTCTGATCATTGGCAGACACTAAGATCACATACCCCAGAAACTTTGTCTAGTCCTTGGGCTTTGAAGTGAGTATGTACAATTTGTGTGTATGTACAATTCCCTTACAGATTCTTACCTGTCAGAGTTTGGATCAGTTTGGGGCACCTTCAAATTCTCAAGTTCTCTTTAGTGGAAGGCAAACTTACAGTGCAGAACTCCCTAGATTTTCTGACTCTGTAAATTTGGTGTCTGTTGAGCCCAGGGATCATTAGGAACATCCAGAGCGCACGACACTTTTTTTTCCCAGCTTTTAGGACTGACAATACAGGAGTCTTATTAGGGTTTTAAAGATCCCTAGGATACCATCCTCCAAAGTGCCCATTGCAGACAACCTTTGAGTCGCTGTGCAGCCTGCTCTTTAGCCAGCTCTGCCTGGGTCCTGGGGGGATGGAGGGCACCTCTTTCCTGGGTGTTAAGCTCTCAGATGTGAATCTCAGGGGTGCTATTCTGAAGCATCTTACTAGGATACAGTGCACTTTAGCCTGACTAGTAGGCTTCCTGGGATATCCTGCCTGTGAATGGCATGATGGAAGGAAGGAAAGAGAAAGGATAGAACAGCTAGAGTCCATGCATTTAACCATCACACTTTGTCCCAGTACCATGTTGGTTTAAATCATTAACAATTTCATAGGTACAAAATACCCTCCTTATCTAACATGGGTGTCTTTGTTCATGTAAGATTGAATATTAGTTTCATCTGGACTTTAAACATAGGCAATTATTCCTTGAAATATCCTGTTAATATAATTATCTTTTTATAGTAGGATGTTTTGCATATTTAAAATAAATGTTAAAGGCAATAAAACAAAATTAAAACATTTTTATTTTGGATACTTTTTCATATCTTTTTTCTTTCCAATATGTATAGAGGTTATAGTTTTGGAAGTCCTAGCTACAACAATCAGAGAATAAAAAGAAATAAAAGGAAACCAAGTTGGAAAAGATGTAAAATTATCACTGTTTGCAGATGATATGATACTATACAGACAAACTCCTAAAGATGTAAAAAACAGAAAACTATTAGAGCTCATCAGTGAATTTGGCAAAGTTGCAGGATACAAGATTAGCACAGAGAAATCTATTGTATTTCTATGTACAAGCAATGAAAGATCAGAAAGAGAAATTAAAGAAATAATCAAATTTACCATAGCATCAAAAAGAATGAAATACTTAGGAATAATCCTACCTAAAGAGAAAAAAGACCTGTACTCTAAAAACTCTAAGACACTAATGAAATAAATGAAAGATGACAAAAACAGATGGAAAGGTATACTATGCTCTTGGATTGGAAGAATCAATAATGTCAAAATGACTATACTACCCAAGGAAATCTACAGATTTAATGCAATCCCTATCAAGCTACCAAGGACATTCTTCACTGAAGTAGACCAAAATATTTAAAATTTGGTAGTTCCTATTGTGGATCAGTGGAAACGAATCTGACTAGTATCCATGAGGAAGCTGGTTCGGTCCCTGGCCTTGTTCAGTTGGATAGGGATCTGGCATTGCCAGAGTTCCCAATGTGGCTCAAGAGAAACAAACTTGACTAGCAACTGTGAGGACACAGGTTCAATCCCTGGCCTGACTCAGTGGGTTAAGGATCTAGCATTGCTGTGAATGGTGGTGTAGGTTACACATGTGGCTCAGATCTCACATTGCTGTGGCTGTGGCATAGGCCAGTAGCTAGAGGTCTGATTTGACCCCTAGTCTGGGAACCACCATATTCCATGGATGCAACCCTAAAAAGGACAAATATATGTATATATATATATATATATATATATATATATATATATATATATATATTTTAATTTGTAGGAAACAAAAAGACACTGAATAGCCAATGTAATTCTGAGAAAGAAAAATGGAGCTGGACGAATCAGAGTCCCTGACTTCAGACTATACTACAATGATACAGTAATCAAAATAGTATGGTACTGGCACAAAAATTGAAATATAGATCAGTGTAACAAAATAGAAAGCCATAAACAAACCCAAGGACCTATGATCAACTAGTCTATGACAAGAGTCAAGAACATACAGTGGAGGAAAGATAGTCTCTTCAAAAAATAGCTTTGGGAAAACTGCACATTTGCATGTAAAAATGAAAGTACAAAATATTTTGGTTTTGCTTTCCAGTTTTTCCACCATTAGTTTTTGAAGACACTATCTTTCTACCACTGTCTTGTCCCCTTTGTCATAGATTAGTTCACCACAGGTGCTTGGGCTTATTTATTGGATTTCTATCCTGTTCCATTGAACTATATTTCTGTTTTGGGGCCAGTACTATATTGTTTGCTTTTTTTAACTATTTTTTTATTATAGTTGAATTACAGTGTTGTGCCAATTTCTTCTGTACAGCAAAGTGACCCAGTCACAAATACACACACTCATATGTGTGTGTGTGTGTGTGTGTGTGTATATATATATATATACATTATTTTTCTTACACTATCTTCCATCATGTTGTATCCAAAGAGATTGGATATAGTTCCCTCTGCTGTACAGTAAGATCTCATTGCTTATCCATTTTTCAGTATAACATGTTTCATCTACTAACCCCAAATTCCAAGTCCATCCCCCTCCATGTTTTCCCCCTTGGCAACCACTAATCTGTTCTCTATGTCGGTGAGTCTCTCTTTTTTTCATAAATAGGTTCATTTGTGGCATGTTTTAGATTATACGTGTAACTGATAGCATATGGCATTTTTGTTCTCTTTCTGACCTATTTCTCTTAGTATGAGAGTCTCTATTTCTATCCATGCTGCTGTAAATGGCATTATTTTATTCCTAAAATGTATGTTTTCTTCTCATTGTCAAGCTTTTTTGAAGGTTCTCACAGAAAAGATGAAAAACACGTTTCCGGAATGGTCATGTTTTTGTGTTTCTCTTTCTGACAAAGTGATGGGTTTATGATTTTATGGACTAGTAATTATGTTGTTTGTGCATAAATTTTAGCTTCCAGGACCCCAGAATCCTACCCCTCCACAATAGGAAATGCTTAGTGATTTTCATTCTTGGAAAAGAAATAGAAATAAATTGACGCTGGAACAGAGATAGTGGCCAACAATTTACCTCTGCAGTAATTGTGTCCAGGCTTCTGGTTTGAGCTGGACTAAGCATGAGAGAACTGATAAAGAGCTATTAAAAATACATTAATATTTTAAGACTCCCTTGCTCAAGGGAAGTACATTGTGACTCTGGCTTAAGGCACCATATTTTCTGATGGATGGAATGCCACATGGTAGTTTCATTTATTTTATTTTATTTTTTAATTAATAATTTTTGACTATACAGCATGGTGAGCCACTTACACATACCTGTATACCTTATTTGTTCTCACATTATCATGCTCCATAAGTGACTAGACATAGTTTCCAGTGCTACACAGCAGGATCTCATTGCTAATACATTCCAAAGGAAGTAGTCTACATCTATTAACCTCAAGCTTCCAAAACATCCCAATCTTTCCCCTCCCCCTTGACAACCACAGGTCTGTTCTCCAAGTCCATTATTTTCTGTTCTGTGGAAAGGTTCATTTGTGCCATATATTATATTCCAGATATGTGATTTCATATGGTATATTTCTTTCTCTTTCTGACTTACTTCAATCAGGATGAAAGTTTCTACTTCCATCCATGTTGCCGTAATTGACATTATTTTGTTCTCTTTTATGACTGAGTAGTATTCCGTTGGGTATATATACCACATCTTACTAAGCCTATAATCTGTCAATGGACATTTGGATTGTTTACAAGTCTTGGCTGTTTTGAATAGTGCTGCAATGAACATGCAGGTGCATGTGTCTTTTTCAAGGAAAGTTATATATATATATATATGCCCAAGAGTGGGATTGTGGGGTCATATAGTAGTTCTACCCATATTTTCTAAGGTATGTCCATAATGTTGTCCATAGTGTTTGTACCAGACTCCATTCCAACCAACAGTGCAGGAGGTTTCCCTTTTCTCCACACTCCCTATAGCATTTGTTTGTGGACTTATTAATGATGGTCATTCTTACTGTTGTGAGGTGGTATCTTAACCTAGTTTTGATTTGCATTTCTCTAATAATCAGGGATGTTGTGCAATTTTTCATGTGCTTATTGGCCATCTGTACATCTTCCTTGGAAAAATTCTATTCAGCTCTGTTGCCCATTTTGCAAGTGGGTTGTTGCCTTTTATTTGCTACTGAGTTCTATAAGTTTTTTTTTTATATATATTTTAGAGAGGAAGCCCTTGTCCATTGTATCATTTGAAACTATCTTCTCCCATTCTGTAAGTTGTCTTTTTGATTTCTTTTTGGTTTTCTTTGTTTTGTAAATGCTTGTCAATTTGATGAGGTTCCATTGGCTTATGTTTGCCTTTATTTCCATAGGTTTGGGAAACTGACCTGAGAAAACATTTGTAAGGTTGATGTCTGAGAAAGATTTACCTATGTTCTCTTCCAGGAGTTTGATGGTGTCTTGCCTTATATTTACATCTCTCAGCCATTTTGAGTTTATTTTTCTGCATGGTGTGAAGGTGTGTTCTAGTTTCATTGATTTGCATACAGTTGTCCAGGATTACCAGCAATACCGCTGAAAAGACTTTTTCCCATTTTGTGATCTTGCCTCCTTTGTAAAAGATTAATTGACCAGAGGTGTCTGGATTTATTTCTGGGTTCTTTATTCTGTTCCATTGGTCTGTATGTCTGTTTTGGTACCAGTACCACAGTGGGAAAAATTTTTGACAGGGACAATGCACAAAAGTTGGCTCAAAATTGAAAAGTTTCAGTTTCTTTAAAATTGACCCTTTTAAGAAATGATCATTAATGTGGCACTAGTGATTCCTAGGATTTAGATATATAGGACAAAGAAGTATGTATAGATTGATTTCTTCTTTGAGGTTTTATTTTGCCCTTTTTGATATCTGAGGTTAATAGATGGTAGGTAGAGCAAAGCTTTACCTGGGCAGCTTCTTCTAGTTGTGATGACCCTGTATTACTTCCCCAATTTCATGTATATCAGAGTAGAAGGAATGGGGAGAACTGTTGAAGTCCAACAACATTTTAGGAACAAACAGGGAAGAAAGTCACCCGAATATTGACTATTGGAAGCTTTGCAAAATCAAAGTGTTCAAATCTGAGGTGTGCTGGATACTAGTGTTTCCTCAGTGGAATTACTTTAATTTTCCCATGTGATGGTTGTGTTAATATTTGTCCTTTGTCTATAGACTTCCTCTCCCTATTTTCCTTTCCCACTCTCCTATTGCTGTTTTCTTTGATCCCCAAATAAACTACTTATCCTTCAGTCTTGGTTCAGGGTTGTCTTCTGGAGGAATGCAAGTTAATCAATCCTCTATGACTTAGTGATTTTTATAATTGACTCTTTGTTAGGAAACAGCATTCCTATCTTCACTATGATTCAGAGAGCACTTTTAAAATTGGATCTATATGTGCCTGATATAAATGGAATAAAATTCCAGGGATAAATCAGGCAAAGATATTACTTTATTCTATCTCTTTTCATGTATTTAGAAAGGCAGAGGGCCCATAAAGCAGTGGAAAACAAACTGTTTGCTAGTGGAAATAAGCATTTGCTTTTTGGCTGCCAGTTATTTTTAGGAGAGGGCCTGTTCCCTGATGCTTTAGGAACTTGTCCTTTGATGGCTTCATGCCTTGATGCTCAGGGTCCTATATGAGTGGATGGGGGTGAGAAGCAAAGCCATCAGACAGAGCAATGGTGCCTGTTAGGGTCAGCCACCTTCCTCAACCAATCTCCAGTGGTTTTTATTTTGTTACAGATTTTTTGCACCTGGATCAATTTACTTCTCCAAAATTTAACAATCAACTGTGGGGCCTGCAGCATCTGCATAAATGAACCACTCAGCAATGTGGCATATTTATCCTCTGATCTCCAGTCATTCAATCTCCATTGCATTTTATCCATCTATTTCCATGGTTATTTTAGGAAAACTGGAATTGCTTTACCTGTTAAATTAAATTTTCAACATACATTGTTCTCTTTCCCCTCTACTCATTCATTATACAGAATCTTTGGGTTCATAATTCTATCCAGTCTGATCCTGCCCATTTTCCCCCAAATTTGCTTTTGTCTCCACTACAGACCTCATGGTTTCTTACTCTCCTACTGATTGCCAAAGACTTTACTCCAATGATGTTCCACCCCATCCATCTAGCAAAGCCGCCAAGTTGGATCAATCCGGCTCTTTACCTTCTATGCTTTCTTACTTTCCACTTATTCCTCCATCCACTGTGGTCTAGATTCTGGTCCCACCACTCACTGCCATTGCTCCTGGTTACATCACCAAAATTCTCCTTATTACCAAATTCAGGGGGTCATTTTCAACACTTAACCTTCCCTTCCCTTCACTCCCATGGTCACATGTTCTTTATTTTCCTTCCATGTCTCTCATACTCTGATGCCCTTTGGGGATGCTCTTTCTCTGTCATTTCCTTAATTGTCAACGTCCTCTCTGGTCTGTGTTCAGCTCTGTTCACCTCCCTTTCTCTTCTTCCCTTGTTTTTCTTTTCCTTTTTCTTGTTCTCTCTCTCTCTTTCTTGTTCTCTCTCTCTCTTTCTTTCTCTCTCTCTCTTTTCTTTCTTTATTTCTTTCTTTCTTTCTTTCTTTCTTTCTTTCTTTCTTTCTTTCTTTCTTTCTTTCTTTCTTTCTTTCTTTCTTTCATTAGGGCCACACTTGTGTCATATGGAGGATCCCAGGCTAGGAGTCCAATTGAAGCTGTAGCTACTGGACTACATCACATCCACAGCAACAAAGGATCTGAGTCACATCTGTGACCTACACCACAGCTCACAGAAATGCCAGATCCTTTAACCCACAGAGCAAGATCAAGGATTGAACCCGCAACCTCATGGTTACTAGTCATATTCATTTCCACTGAGCCACAACAGGAACTCCTCTCTTTGTTCTTTCTTTCTTCTGCTTTCTTCCCCTTTTTCTTCCCTCCATTCTTGCCCTTTTTTCACAATGTTTCTTATTCATTTCATTTATTTCTACAGTCTCACCCTCTTCTATATTGATGGGCCATGAATATCAATCTGGATCCAAAATATATTCACCAGCCTCCAGAATGTCTTCTTGTGAATGATTCGTAGGTACTCTATACTTGGTGTGCTAAAAACATCTCAAGTCTCCTTCTAGGTCCCCTATCTCAGTAAGTGGCACAAGTGTACTCAGCTGTTCAAGCCATAAATTTAGAGAAGTTTTTAATGCCTTCATTTTCCATAGTCTCATCAATGTTGGCTCACTCCAAAATTATCACATACTTTAAATTCTGATTCTGAAGGAGATTTAAATCCATGGAGCTCTCCCCAATTCCATTGTCTCAGACACACTTCCATAATCTTTTACCCGAGCAACTGTGACCACTTCCAAACTGGTCTCCATACTGCTGGTCTTACATCCCATCCCTCCATTCTTTCCCTGCCAGCATTCCCTCCATCTACTGCAAACACCTGTTCATTATCCATTCTTCACTAATAGACATATGTTTTAACAAGACACTCATTCTTTGAGCAAATCTTTCCAGAGTTCTCCCTTTCCTTTTGCAAAAAGTTAAAATAGTTCAACATGGTCTTCAAGGTTCTGCACCATTCATTCCTGCTAGTTTCTCTGGCCTCATCCTGAACCTCTTCCCCTGGTGAAGCATACACTTCAGCCGTTCTAATTTTCCTGATAACTCATTTTCAAATTTGTCACCATTTCTCTTCTCCATGTGTTTTCCTGTTCCTGTTTTTCTCCCTTCCATCAGTCTCTACACTATCCACATCAACTTTTAATTCTTTGGATTATCCTGAGTCTCTGCTTACTTATAACTTCCTGAAGCCTACCTTTCTTGATCCCTTAAATTTGGGTTTAACACTCCTTCTCTGTGCTCATAGGACTCAGGGCTCTCCTTTAGTACATAATTTGACACACCCTATTTTGTCTATTCTACTCACTAGATTGGGAGCCCTTTTAGAGGAACAAAACTGTTTTCAAATCCTTTCATTTTTATTCTTATGTTTTTATTTATTTTTTGTCTTTATGCCTTTACTTGAGCCACTCCTGTGGCATATGGGGGTTCCCAGGATAGGGGTCTAATCGGAGCTGTAGCCACCAGCCTACGCCACAGCCACAGCAATGCAGGATCTGAGCCACATCTGTGACCCACACCACAGCTCATAGCAATGCCAGATACTTAATCCACTGAGCAAGGCGAGGGATCGAACCAGCAACCTCATGGTTCCTAGTTGGATTCATTAACTACTGCACCACAATGGGAACTCCTCAAATCCTTTCATTTTAAAAAAAGTTTTGTTGAAATAAATTTGATTCATAAGGTTGTGATAATTTCTTCTGTACAACAAAGTGATTCAGTTTTACATATACACACATCCATTCCCTTTCAGATTTTTCCTACACATAGATTATCACAGAATATTGGGTAGAGTGTGCCATGTAGCAGGTATTGCAATTGGCCAGTGTGCATATGGCAATGCCAAGCTTTTAGTCAATATCTCCACTGACCCCCACCCATTCCCTTTGGTAACCTAAAGTATTCAAAGTCTATTAATCTGTTTTTATTCTGCAATTAAGTTTATTTGAATCTTTTTTTAAGATTTCACATATAAGTGATATATGCTGTTTGTCTTTCACTAACTTCATTTAGTATGATAATTTCTAGGTCCATCAATATTGCTGCAATAGGCATTATTATTTTCTGGTAAAAATGTGTTTTCAAATCTTTACTCACAGCACATCACAAAACACTTGGCACATAGTAGTTACAAAACAATTTCATGAAAGTTTAAATAAACAAATTATTAGAAAAGACAAAATGTTATATTCCACTAGATTCTGTGTCTTTATTTTTGCGGATCTGAAGTCTTCGCACACCCATTCTTAGCTTTAAAGAATATATTTTGAGCCCTGTGTACCAATTATTATTATGTGCATTAACTAAAAAAAAAAATCCCTTTAGGTATTTGTATATTTCTATGAGAAGAAGAAAATCTCTATTTCTGAGAATCAGAAGCCCAATTATTCCTGGATAAATGTTTTTATTCCCCAGGGATTAGTAGCAATTCTCTTCCCGTGTCTGGACTGAACGTAGAAGGAAGAGGTCACAGGATACAGAGGCCACTGCTGCAGAGGAGACATTGTGATGCAACAGGACAGGGCTTTAGATTTGAAATTAATGTGTTTGGGTTTGAAACCTCCTCCTTTGCCCATTTCCTTTTGAGCCACTCTCATTGCAATGAAATAGGAAAATTAATAATACCTCAGGAATGATTGGGAGCATCAAATGAGCTTATCAGTGTGAACGTTCTCTAAATGAGTCTGCAAACAAAGAATCCTCATTTACATTCCCAAAGGAGATGACTATCTTTAGCATCTGACAAAGGCACACCTCCATGGGGAATAGTTAAGGGAAGTGCATTTATCACTCCCAAATTGTCCCCTCAACAGAAATTTTTGGCCTTGTTCCCATGAGGACTGGGCTGGTAAAAATAGATACTGTTGTCATTGCTCTGGATCTGGTTTAAATGAGAGTTTACCACCTCCCCACTTCAGGGTTGGGCTTGTGTATTCTCCCCATTCTAGATCAAAGTCTTTTGGAGAGAAAATTAAAAATTAGTTCACTCCCTAGAGCTGACAGTATTTGCACTGATCACTCCTGAGGTAGGTAAGGGCAGAGCTTTTAGATTTCACTCAACAGGTTGTGTGTGTATGTCTGAATGGTCTGTTGTGAAATCTTGCAGGTAATTATACTTGTGCATAGCACTTTATAATTTTGTTGTATCATCTTAAATAACTTAGGTAGGCATAATAATGATAATTCTTAGGGTTTGTCCTTTCTTCTCTAATAAGTTGTCATTTCACAATTTTGCTAAATGCCTGGTATGCATGTGAGCTAGGAGCACAGCCTTCCAGGTTTAATAATGATAGGGATGATGATGTGATGGGATCTGCATTGTTTTTGCACATAGTTATAAACATTCCCTATATACAATTTTCTGTTATGTTCCTTCATAGATGAATTCATAAGTTTTGTGAATTCATTTTATTAGCTACATGATGTTACTTCCAGGGCATATGTACCATAGTTGCCTCAACTTTCCATTTATTGTTTCCTTTGAAAAACATTATGTAGGCTTTTGTCCTGGAGCCCTGAGAAATTCATTTTATGAGTAGCCATCTTGTAAATCCAGTAGCTGGTCTCCTAGTCTCTCTATTCACATCTGATCATCTAATTAATTTTGGAGGCAGTACATCCACCAAAAGATGGGGTAGAGACAGACCCCATCTCCTACTGAATGAGGAGCATATATGTAAATGTCTCTTTTCTGTCAAACCATGCTCTACAGGAGTTAGTATAGCATGGTGGTTAGAAACACAGGTTTGAAGGTGGATAAATATGGGATTGAATAACTTGTCCATCATTTTCATGTTGAGTGATCTATGACAAACTTCATATGATTTCAAGTCCTGGTTTCCAACAGGTTAAGTGAGAAAAATACCTTTATTGTGGGGCTGTTAGGCTGTTATAAAGCACCTGTCATAGCAAGTGGCCTACAATAGTCACACAATAAATATGTGATTAGTGAATGATTGTTATAATATTATTGTCGTTATTATTGATATTAACATATATGAACATTCTTGAAATCATAGATTTTTAATTCATCGTCAAATTTCCCAGTTTACTTCCTGAAATTCTTGAATGCTCACCAGCAGCATAGTTAATGAAGGCATGCAATATATGGGATGGATGTGGTCTTTGAGGCCAGAGAGATGTGGGATCAAATCCCAGGACTACAGCATACTAGTACTATAACATCAGGCAAATATTATCACTGCCTCCCAATGCTTTCATCTTGAAAACGAGGAGCAGAATGTCTATGTGGCAAGATTTGGGGAAGAGGTGAATAATATTTGAAAAGCATCTGGTGCAAACTTTGTACTAACTCAGATTTGCATTAATGGCGTAACTATTTCTAGCTGTAGAACAGTAATTCAGCCAAATTGGAAAAACAGAACATTTATTCTGTGTTTCTACAGCCTCTGCCTGTAATTTATTATTCTGCCTGCAATTTCCTACCTGCTTCCATCCTCACTTTGACTGAAGCAGTCAATGCCCGTGTTTACCCATCCAAACCTGGTCCCTAAATATTGAACTCTTCCCAGCTTTTCTATCTCAGGAAGTTGGCCATAGGTGTCTCTCCCAGGAACATTTACTTTTAAACCTAATCTATAGTTGGAACCTCAAAGTTTTTTTTTTCTCTTGATGAAATAATCAAGCAGCCCATTGAGGGTGGTGTTTGGGCAGAGCTATGAAAGACTCAATGCTGATCTGAAAATCACACTACACAGGCATATTTCTAAAAGTCCTCTCCCAAGAAAAACTGACCCAAGTAATATAAAAGAATCTTAAGAAAGTTAGGGACAGTATTCCAGTTCTCATTTTCTATAATCCATGAAGATTGTGGGGTCAGCCTTGGGTATAAAGTACAGTATTCTGCCCAGAAATCCTTTTGCCTTTAGGACTAAGTAACAAACTATATTACACTCGTTTCTTGGAGACCTAATTGTAAAGAATTCATTGATATTATAATCTGATGTCTAGTTCTGACATTATTAGGAGACAGATGGTTGCTTTTCTCCAGTCACTGAAAGTTATCCTTTGACATGAACATTTGCCTACTGCATTAATTTTAATGATTATACACTCTTCTCTTCACTCAGATAGCGTGGGGAAACCAAGACTTGTGATACATGGTTGCCTTCTGAATCCAGTTGACGAAATTATGGTGAGATCAAGCCCTCATTACAATCAGTCTGTTTTTAGGCTCTTTATTTTCCTCAACTGTTGTAGTGGGTCATGTATGTGACAATACATTATTTGTTTTCAAAAATTTAGCTTTAAAATAAGCTTTGATAGGCTATAGTGTATCCCTACCTTCTCCCCTAAAAATATATATAGATCACCACAATAGATGCAGAAAAATCATTAGACAAAGTCCAACATCCATTCATGAGAAATTTTGAGAAATATCAATTTAGATTGGTAAATAAATCTCTCCTACACTATACTAGAGATCCTAAAAAGATTAGAATTCCTTTGAACAATTGCATTTGGCTTTTAGGTTGTACTTCTCTGAATGTGATGTCATGGAGAAAATAACATGGAGCCCCATGATTATTAGGGTTAAACTTGGTTCTTGAACAAGACCTGATGTGAGATTCAAAGAGGCTGTCATGAAGAAATAAATTAGATGTGACATCTTTTATTTAATCAACAAATGTATGCTGCGTGTGCATTAGTCATCTTTGATAGGCTCTGGGGTCTACAACCAATGAACATATTAGAAATAACCATGGAATGCGTAGAGAAGCAGAGGATACAGGCTTCAGTAGATCATTACACACAAAATTACAAAGTGCAAAGAGATTTCTGATGTCAAATAATTTCTTCAGCTTCCAGAGAAAAAACACAGGATAAAAATGCTTGGGTCCAAATCCCAGTTTCTCTCCGTACCTCAGTGAATATGAGACTGCCTGCCACAGCTATCTGGAAAGTAGAAAGACTAACTACCTAGCTCATGTTCTTAAGACTTTGGCATCATTTACTGCATGTAAGCTATTAGCACAGTGCAGAAGGTCAGCATTTAATAAACATTAACTGTCAGTATTGTCTACAGAGACTGGCACAAGATTGAGAAAGAAACTTACACTTTAGCTTCATTTACACAACAAAATACAATAAATATATGGGAATATGAATGAAGCCTTTCCCTAAATCAAAGGAATATCTCGATTTTTCTATGCTACAATGATCAGTATTCTATCCCAAGATATCCCACATTTTCCCTTCAACTTTCCCCACTAGTCCCCTCAGCTGACCTACCAGCATGAGGAGGGAGAAACAGATTGGTATGTACCAGTTGCTCCTCCTGGGGCTCTCCATCCAGCCAGAGCAGCAGGGGATGTTCTCTCCCCTGTTCCTGGGCATGCACCTGATCACAGTGCTATGGAAACAGCCTATCAGGCTGGACCCTCACCTCCTCACCCCCATGTCCTTTTTCCCTCAGTCACTTGGACTTCAGGTATGTCTCTTTTTCTTTTCATTTCTTTCTTTTTTTTTTGGTGTTTTTAGGGCTACACCCATGGCATATGGAAGTTCCCAGGCTGTAGTTCAATTAGATCTGTAGCAACAAGCCTATGCTGCAGTCACAGCAGTGTGGGAACCAAGCCCTGTCTGCAACCTGCAACACAGCTCAAGGCAATGCTGGATCCAGAACCCACTAAGTGAGGCCAGGGATTGAACCCACATCCTCCTGAACATTAGTTTGGTTCTTTAACTGCTGAGCCACAATGTGAACTCCAAGATATGTTGCAATTAAAGCTTAAAAGAAAGGGATAAAAAAAGGTAACAGGAAGTTGCTTTGTAAATAAAGGCAAAGTAATTCTAAAATGAAATTATAAATACAATTAAAACTATTTAGCTCAAAAACAAAATTTCAAATACATTACTGAATTAAACACAGAATAAAATCATGAGCCAATGAAAGAGACATATTTGTTATCTTGAGAAGGGAAAAGTATTTCCTACATAAAAGCTGGAAATTACCCACACCCTGCCGAAGAAAGTGAAAGTTGTGATTATATGAAAATTTTAAATATTTCTAGGACAAGGGATGCCATAAAAAAGGGGCAGGAAATGGTAGTTTTGCAGGTGGTTTGTAAGAACTTTTTTGTTGTCATTTGTTTTTTAATATCATATTTTTTATTTCCTCAATATTTTTTTTTACTGTACAGCATGGTGACCCAGTAGCACATACATGTATACATAATTTTTTCTCACATTATCATGCTCCATCATAAGTGACTAAACATATTTCCCAGGGCTACACAGCAGGATCTCATTGCTAATGCATTCCAAAGGCAATAGTTTGTATCTATTATCCACAAGCTCCCAATCCATCCCACTCACTCCCCCTTCCCCTTGGCAACCACAAGTCTATTCTCAAAGTACCTGATTTTATTTTCTTGGAGAGATTCATCTGTCCCATATATTAGATTCCAAATATAAGTAAGAAATTTCCTTCTCTATAATGAACCAAAAATTAAAGAGAAGAAACTGAAAACTGAAACAGAGACTTAATAAAGAGTAAAACATCAAAACTCACTAAGAAACAGATAATGAGAGAGGAAAGGAAGCTTGCATTACATGGAACAAGGATGGGGGTGGAACAGGTCTTATATGCAATTAATAGGGAAAACAAGGCTCAGCTTTACGAAAGTGTTCTTCTGTTGAGTATATTTACCAGGGCTCCTTTCATATCCTGGTTTCTCGGACTGCAGATGAAAGAATTGAGCATGGGTGTGACCAGCGTGTACAATATAGCCACAATAACATCCTTGTCATTGGAGTTGCTGGATGAGGGAAAAAAGTACAGTCCAATAATTGTTCCATAGTACAGAGAGACCACGGAGAGGTGAGAGCCACAGGTGGACAGGGCTTTGCAGATGCCCTTGGTGGAGGGGGCCCTAAGGATGCTGGCCCCAGTGTGCCCATAAGAGACCAAGATGCATACGAATGGCAGGGTAATGACCATCACTCCCACAGTGAGGATGAACAGCTCATTGACTCTGGTATCTGAGCTGGACAACTTAAGTAAGGTGGAGAGGTCACAGAAGAAATGGGGCAGTGTGTTGTTCCACAGAAAGAGAGATGAGCCAGGAGGAGTGTGTGCAAAAGAGCACTGGCAGAGGATAATGTCTAGGACATGATTACTCACAGGAGGCTCAGACTCTGACTCATAATCATGATATAGTGGAGGGGGTGACAGATGGCTGTGTACCTGTCATAGGCCATTGAGGTGAGAAGAAAGCTGTCGAGACACCCAAGCATTAAGGAAAAAAAAATACTGCAAAATTCACCCAGCATAGGAGATGGAGTGACTCTGTGTCTGCATGTTCAGGAGCATCTTTGGAGCTGTGGCTGATGAAAAAGTGATATAAGTTAAGGCTAAGTATCTGAGGAAGAAATACATGGGGGTGTGGAGGTGAGGGCCCACCCTGATGAGCAGGAGGATGAGCAGGTTCTTTAGCACCATCATCAGGTAAATGCCCAGGAACAGGGCAAAGAACAGGCCCTGCTGCTCTGGCCTGATGGGGAGCCTCAGGAGGAGGAACTTTGACATGCTGCTGTGGTTTTTCCTCCTCATGCATCTTTCCTGTCTGCTGGGGAAGGACAGGAGTAGGAAATGTCAGAGACGTGGAAGTTGTGATTTTGGCCACCACACTAGGGTCTCTCAGTTTCTCATGGGAAAAAAGAATAATTGCCTGCATTTCTTTTATCCTCTAGTGACAAACTCTCAACACTCAACGTGATTCCTTTCAATGAAAAGCAGAAAATTCATTCTTCTTTTTTATTTTCATTTGTTTTATTTTATTTGAAGGGAGCTGCACCTCCTGCATTAGGTAGTTCCCAGGCTAGGGGCCAAATCAGAGTTGCAGCTGCCAGACTGTGCTACAGCCATAACAACACCAGATCCAATTCTTATCTGTGAACTCCAGCAGAGCTCCAGTAATGCCCGATCCCCAACCCACTAATTGTGGCCAGGGATCAAACCTGCATCCTCGTATTTACTATTTCAGTTTCTTATCACTGAGCTACAATGGAACTCCTTCTTTTTTCTTTGTAATCAAACATGTTTCTGGCACTAAGCTACTAACTGGACATACAAAAATAAATATGACATACAGGATCCCTTCCCTCAGGATACTGACTCTTAAGGGGACACCTGACCAAGGACTGACTAAATGTGCAAACCTAAAGCCTAATTCCCTGTGTTATTATTTTGGTCCCACAACTTTCTCACTGTAGGACTTGCGATGCTAAATCTCTCTTGGCTTCAGGTTGCACCACTATAATGTGAAGATGACAATATCCCAAATTCATAGAGTTAATAAAGAGTATTGTAGTTCATTATGCATGAATACCTAAGAACACTGTCCTGAATAAAATAAACACCAAAAATTGCATACATTATTTTTATGAGAGGAACTGTATCCCCAAAAGCCAATACCAAGTTCAGGAATTTAATAAACCAGTATTTAATTTTTGTCTTTTTGCCATTTCTTGGGCCACTCCTGTGACTTATGGAGGTTGCCAGGCTAGGGGTCCAATTGGAACTGTAGCCACCGGCCTACACCGCAGCCACAGCAACATGGGATCTGAGCCACATCTGTAACCTACACAACAGCTCATGGCAATGCCACATCCTTAACCCCCTGAGCAAGGCCAGGGATCGAACCTGCAACCTCATGATTCCTAGTCAGATTCGTTAACCACTGAGCCGCGACGGGAACTCCAAAACCAATATTATGAGATAGTTTATAAAGTACCAAGAAGGTAACCTAAAATTTATGCTTTTGACCTACCTGAGCTCTCACACACTTAAAAAGAGTTTCTGTGCTCATATCTTATCACTGGGGTATGCTCCCTGGTGGAATTTGTTGTAATGTCTCTTGCAAAAAAAATATAAATAAACCTTATTTGCAACACTGTAAATCAACTCTAATGGAAAAAATAAAAATCATACATAAAAAAAAGAAATAAACCTTACTTCAGTGCATGTACCTCCATCCATTTCTGTCTACATCTGATCCTCCAAGCTGGTTATCATCTAGATATTCATCATTAGGAAGACACCTGAGATCTGAGACAGGGTCTGAGAGTTGAGAGATACTGAAGGATTGGGGTGTCTCTTAGAATTCAGTTACTTGATTAACCAGCACTATTTCCCAATATTGATCTTCACACTGATAATAACTGACAGTTAATGAACACTATATCACACAAATATATTTTTGTATTATTGCCTTACTATATTTTTCAATAGTCCTAGGAGAGAGGCATTCCCATTGTGGCTCATTGGGTTAAGGACCAAAAATTGTCTCTCTGAGGATATGGGTTCAATCTCTGCCCTCACTCATTGCTTTAAGGGTCTGGCATTGCCTCAAGCTGTGACATAAGACACAGATGTGGCTCAGATTAGACTCCTAGCCTGGGAAATTCCATAGGCCAAAAGTGCAGCCATTAAAAAAAAGAAAAAGTGTAAAAATATCATTTCAATATACTCAAAAAGAGTTGGAAATTAGCATGGTCATAGAGTTACTAACTGCTCTAGTCACAATTCTCTCTGATGTAATTAATAATGAAATCTTTGCTCCTATGACTCCCAGACCTTCCTCTCTTTTGTATGAAAAATAGGCAGGACTTTAAGAAGAAATATTTCAGGAATTAAAGGCATCTGATAACTGCCCATACTCATATTCATGCAGCCCTTTAGACTGCCAATGGCTTAAATATGACTTCAATTTCATTGAACTGAGCAACATTTATTTGTTCCTGGGAAGCAGAGAAGACTGTTTTTTCCATACTTTTTACAAACAGGAGTAGTGAAATCACTTAAACAATCTCACATAGATATTTCATAGTGGAGCCTGGTCTCAAATGTTGATTTTTCTGTTCATCTTTTCACTAGAGAGAGAATCCACCCATTTCTTTTTATGGGAGATAGAGAGGCTAAAGTCAAATGCTGAAAGTGAAAAGGTAAATGTTAAAATATGCTTGAGAGAGGAACATGACATTAACACCGTGTAAGAATCTGTCAGTAGATGCTTGCTCCAGACCAGGGACTTGCTTGGGGTTATTAACTGACTCAGTTCACGGGGCACAAGAAGGGACCAGGCACTTGACTCTCCTGCCAAGCACAGGTTTTTCACTGAAAGCTGATGGACCAGACTTAGTCCAGGACCTCATATATCTCCTGAAGGAGAACCAGATCTCCTAATGACACTCTGGAGCTGCAATGTGGTCAGAAAGGAACAATACAGATGTGGTACTTTGATTCCATCAGCACCGTGTGCAAAGAGGTGTCTGGGAAATTGCTCAATAGTAAAGAGGAGACAGTGTGTGATATAGGGATGGGGCGCTGAGAGAGAGAGAGAGAGAGAAGGGACGGGCTGATTTTCCTGTCTTCATATAAAACACTTCCCCAATCAGGACATAGAGAGTCAGGTGTTTGGGTCTCTAAGACACAATTTTCTACAATTTTCTAAGGGCTTACAATGTGCCTAGCTTCTTAAGCACCTTACAGACAAGATCTGTCAGCAAATAGCATGATTCCATGTAAGAGCACTGGATGATGATAAAGGCCACCAGGCTACTGAGTGTGGGGAAAAAAAAAAGATAAAATCTGAGTGTCCAAGCATGCAATTCCAGAACTGAGCATTTCATTTCTAAGCAATTTTTCTAAAGCTAAGCAGAGTGTCAAAAACATTGAGCTTCCAGGGGCCCTGCGGGAGTATTCAAATCACAAGTAAAAGGATGACAAATGCTCTGTAAGGTCTGTTTCCTGTGGAGCTGCCTGTGTGGACTCAGGTCTCAGGCAGGTGAAGAGTAAAATATGTGAGACTGTCACACACACAGATATTTATTTCTTCTGTGTGAAAGAAGTCAAGGTGTGGGTTTGTTACACAAATGTACTCACATACTATCACAGTCACACACTTTCCAAATGAAGATTTATAGATTTCTCTGTATTATATTCTCACTAGGTAAATACAGTCAGCATATGAGTCAGCTGCACACAAATTTATGCGAAACTCATAAGCAAAATACACATATACTACACACACAGAACTGTCAAGCATCCTAGACCAGAGGCATTTTGGACACAAGAAGTGATACATATTTGCATCACAAACAGTGCACAAGGTGTTACACATGGCACACAAGCAGCAGATGCAAGTAGAATAAGCACACACTGAGGAAATGTCCAGGCTTCTCTGACCTCTGTATATCCTAGTGTGTGGCATTCAGTGTGTTTGTTACACATACACACATAGACTCAAACAACACAACACACACAGAAATATGCTAACTTCTCTGATGGTTACACACACACTTACGCACAGATACACAAGCCCAACTAGCAAGGTGTTTGGGTTCCTTCTGAGCTATACCTGTGCTCTAAGTTCAAATACCTTCTGGTTCATTATATTTCTCGAATCCTCACTTTCTGTCCAGAAGACCCAGAATGCAAAGAAAGGGAGCAAATTTGGGGGGCTGAGGACCTTACAGACTCTCATGTCATTTCTCCAGCTTCAAAATGTTGCACAAGGAGATCTCCATTTCTTCATCCTAATGAGACTCTGGAGAGAATCCACTGCAGTCCCCCACTAGAGAAACAGTCTACTGGCACAATTACCCAACTCATTCCTGGCCCCTAGGGAAGCAGGATGATTTGGGTCCACAAGAGCTGAGCTGCCCCTTGTTTCAAAGGAGAAAATGTCCCTGATATCAGTGGAATAGTTAATATACTTGGGCTTCTAGTTGATTATTTGATGAGAAACAGGACCTTCCCCCATTGCCTGTGCCCTCTGTGTCATGTTCACAGCCTCTTCCAACAGCAGTGTATGGCACAGGCAGTGTAAGTGCTTTTTCAGGTTTCTGCAGGGTCCCCAACACTGACACAGGCTTTCAATAGAACACAAAGCCCTTTAAAATGCACAAGGATCAGAGTTCCCATTGTGGCTCAGCAGGTTAATAACCTGATGTGTTGTGCATGACAATGCAGTTCCAATCCCTGGCCTCACTCAATGCGTTAAAGATCCCAAGTTGCTGTAAGTTTCAGCATAGTTTGCAGATGTGGCCCGGATCCAGTGTTGCTATGACTGTGGCATACTCCTGCTGCTACTGCTCCAATTCAACCACTAGCCCAGGATCTTACATATTTATGCCAGGTGTAGCCATAAAAAAAGATGTGCATGTTTACCCACTGCCCTGGAAGGTTTTGTAGGGTAGGGTCTGTGCCTTGTTTAAGAGAAGGGGGATTGATCTATAACCCTGGAAAAAAGACTCTGGGTTCTTCCCCCACTAGGCGAGCATACTTGAACAACGTATCCAAGACAACAGAGACTCAGTTACTTCAAAGTGGTAACAATAATTGTTGTCCTCAAATGAATTTGAAGGATGGTTTGATGAGCACCTAATGAAAGTTGACTTAATATCAATGTTTATTATCACTATTTTCGTATCACTAGAGATCAGCTATAGCTCACAACAGGCAATTGTGACTGGTAACTATTGAATGGATTCATCAGCTCAATCATTCACTTATTTCCTTAAATAATCATTAAGGTTCCCACTAAAGTAATACTGATATATCCTCTAGAGACATAATAGAAAATAATATATACAGAAATCCCTCTATTAGAACACACATCCAAGTGGTGATTGTCATAGAAATAAATTATTAAGGCAAAATGAATAGTAGGTAAATGGTAAAAAGTACTGCAGTATGATAAAAAATCAGGCATGGTGCTAGGGAGACTTCAGAATTTCAGGGAGTTCTCTTGTGGCCTAGTGGTTAAGGATCTGGCGTGTTCACTGCTGTGGTACATGTTGGATCACTGGACTGGGAATTTCTGCATACCACGGGTGTAGACAAAAATTTTGTTTCCAAAAAATATCCAGTGTAAAAGGATTCTTGTGCAAGAAACCCAGACATCCCTCCAATCAAGTGGCTCCATGTCTGCAAATTGATTTACACCACTACACACCTATTAGACTGGCAGAAATTGAAAGGACTGCTACTCTTCAGCATTAGTGAAGATATGATAGAACTGGAACTCTCCTACTGTATACCTAACATGTGACTATGTATTTGCCCAAAGGAAAAAGAAGTATATATTTTTACATAGACTTATACAAGAGTGTTCATAACACCCTATTTAATAGCCAGAAACTGGAAACAGAGCAGATATTCATCAGTGTAATTGCTGTATAGCACAAGGAACTGTAGTTGGTATTTTGTAAAAACCAATCAAAGAAAAGAACCTGAGAATATATATGTGTATGTGTGTATGTGTGTTTGAGTGTATAACTGAATCACTTTCTGGTACAATTGAAAATAACACAATATTGTAAATGAATTACACTTCAATAAAAATAAAACTGAAAAATATGAAATAAAAATAGGAAAAAATTAAAAATAAAATGAATAATTTAAAATTTTTAAATAATTTTCAAAATTAAAAAAAATTACAATGAATATACCCAATAGCAGTGGCATATCAATACAATGGAATACTACACAGCAATAAAAAAATGAACTATAGATACACACTACAAGATGAATGAATCTCAAAATGCTTATGTTGAGTAAAAGAAGGCAGCAAGAAAAGAATACAAACTGTATGGTGCCTGTGAAATAAGCTTCTATGAGATGCAAACTAATCCATGAGACAGAAACAGATTAGTGGTTTCCTTGAGGATAGATGGGAGGAATGACGAGAGGGCAGGAGGGTAGACATCATGGAAATTCATGATATTGATGGCTGTGGTGATATTTTCATGGGTCTATACATTTCAAAACTAGTCAAATGGTATACATTAGTTATATGAAGTTGATTATATGTCACTTACACCTCAAAAAAATCTGAGTGTTTTGGAAGAGATTATAACAAAATAAAGCATGGCCGTGTTATTCCTCTGTTAAACCCCTTCCAGTGGGTTCCCAAGTCAGACAGAAAACCAACAATTCTATTACAATGGTTAATGTTATGTATCAACTTGGATAAACTATAGTCCCCAGATATTTGGTCAAATACAATTCTAGATGTTTCCATGAAGGTATTTTTGTGGATGAAATTAATATTGTAAACAGCAGATTGTGTATTAAACAGACCGTTCTCCATAAAGTTGGTGGGTCTCATCTAATCAGTTGAAGCCCTTAAGAAAATGAATGATCTCCCACAAATAATAAGCACTTCTGTCACCAGCTTGCCTTCAGACTCAAACTACACATTTCCCCTGGGTTTCCAACCTGCAAACCTACCCTACAGACTACACTTGCTAGCCTCCACAATTACATTAGCCAATTACCTAAAATAAATATCCACTCTCTCCCTCTCTTTTTCTTCTTTTTTGGCCACGCTGCAGCTTATGGAAGTTACCAGATCAGGGTTCAGATTAAAGCCACAGATATGACCTATGCTATAGCCACAGTAGTGCTGGATCCTTTAAACAACTGCAGAGATGCCACCAATCCTGTTGCATCATAGCAGGAATTCCTTAAATCTATGTCTCTTATACACTCCTGCCCCCACAAACACACATCCCATTGGTTCTATTTCTCTGGAGAACGTTGACTAATACATCTTCTATGGCCTTAAATGCCCTACAAATCTGGTCCTCTGATATTTCTAAAATGTATCACCTAACATCCCTTCCCTACTCAGCCCTGTCCAGCTACAGAGGCCCCATAAATGTCCCTGGAATATCCAGGCACCATCTCACCTCAGAGTATTTCCAGGTGATGATCTTCATGCTTTTGCCCAGATATCACCATGACTCGCTTGCCTGTCCTCACTAATGTCTTTGTTTGGATGTTACCTTCTCAATGAGCTCTACATGGACCACATGGTGTTAAATTATGAATCTGATCACAGAATACTTGCTCCCCCATTTTTATGCCTCCTCTATTCATAATAGTTTTTACATGTAAAAACCTTAGAATTTATTTATTTAGGCATAGAAACCTGTCTTCAATAGAGCTTTCATCCCAGTAAAGAAATGATGACAATTTTTTAAATCAGTAAATCTTTTGATTGTTAAAAGGTTAAAACCTAGTATGGAACAAAACAGGAAAATGATGAACTGGATCAGGAGTGCTGGAATATAAACTCTAAAATGGGATACATTTTTTTAACTTGTATTCCCAGAATGTAGAATAGTCATGCAGGAAATAATTTTGAGGGCATAAATGTTAAATCCATGTATAGAATTTTTCCCATTAGACATGAGATCTCTGAGGGAGACAACACTCATTTTCCCAGACTAAATTTCTTCCAATAGCTATAGATTATTCTCAACGCAAAAATCTAATTCACAGGGAAAAAAAAAAAAAACAGTCTTCCTAGAGTGGGGAAATTTGGTAATTGTACTGATCATACTGTAATAGACTACTGTCACAGGAACAATCAAATTAAAATTTCTTTAGGTTTCAGCAAACCATCCAAAGCACTTTATTAAGTAGATTCTGCATTGAGAAGGTAATTATTCTGGATTTTACTAAAACTAAACACTAGAAATTAAAGTTTGTTGCTCTGGAAGGCAAGAAACCAAGACATGGAAGTAACTTAAAGATCAATCAATAGAGAATTGAATAAAGAAGATGTACAATTATTCAATGGAATATTACTCAGACATAAAAAAAGAATAGTGCTATTTGCAGCAACATGGATGGACCTAGAGATTATCACATTAAGTAAAGTAAACCAGAGAAAGAAACATATCATATGATAAAACACATATGTGTGATCTAAAAAAACATATGATACAAGGTAACTTAGGTACAAAACCAAAATATACTTGCAGACATAGAAAACAAATTATGGGAGGTGGAGCAAGATGGAGGAGGAGTAAGAGGTCCTGCATGACTTCTCCAACAAACACATCAAAAAAAAATATCTACTTACACAGAACATCAGCTGAAAGATAGAAGAAGAAATTAAACCTCCAAAAAGGGCAAGAAACTCTTGACATAACTGAGTAGAACAACAACAAAAAGATATATAGAGAGAAAAGTAATAACGATGGGACTAGCAAGCCTAAGAGTGAGCTGCAAAGGAGAAAATGAACCCACCTCCTGGGAAGCCACCTAACCTATGAAAGGTCAGCAGAGACAGCAGGACCTCAAAGTCACCAAGAAAAGTGAAGCAGCTGGACTGAGAACAGTGAAGCAGAGTGAGAGCCACACAGATCATCTGAACCAAGGACCTGGACACCACAGCATGAGAGGCTCGGGTGGGGCTGAGTGCTGAGACGCAGGCTCCAGAGGTCAGTCCCAGGGAGAGGACTGGTGATGGCATGAGGGGCTAAGGAGCAGTAAGCCGCAGGATAAGGAGGGGAACACCAAAGCATAGGGAACCTTGGACAAGGTCCAGAACAACAGGAGAAGCAAGCCACCACTGTTGGGGAGGGGAGAGGAGGAAGAATGGGCAGCCATACAAAACTCCCTGCACCTGAGCATACACATGTCAGTAGGCTCAGAGGAAGGGGAAGCTCTGTGCAGGCTACAGGTGATGAGAAGCCTCTTGTTCTGTGGCCAGGCACCTATTGTGTGGGCTAAGGTATAAGGGGGCTAAGTGCGATGTGGTGCCTCTTGCACAATCTACAGGTTGCAGGGACAGACTGCAGTGGTCGTCTCAGAGGCCAGCAGGAGTTGTGCCTTGCCACTTCTGGGTGCCTGAGAGTGGGCTCCACCTGCAACCCCAATCACCTCAGAGATTGATAAAAAAGAAAAAAGACGGCACTGCAACCAAGCACCATACACTGTTGGTCTCATTCCCCTGGGAAACCACCTGCCCTGCTGCTTCCATTTTCAAATGCTCTGGGCAATGCCCAGACAATTGGTTACTGCCCTTCCCAAGACCCTACAACTAGGAGCAGATAGTGCAACACCTCCTGTGTGGACTAAATGAGACAGGGTGCTTCTTGTGTGGTCTGCAGGCAGTGGGGAAAACTGCAACATTTATCCCTGATTCCAGAGGTGGGTGTGGCCTACTGCCACTGGGGATACCTGAACAAAAATCACTTGCAGACCCATTTTCCTAAAGGGCACCACAGAGGAGGGCATTGTGACTGAATATCAGCTTTTGGTGCTCCCACACCCCTGGGAATACACACACCCTGTTGCTGCCACTGCCAAAAGTTCTGGACAGAACTGACATGCCTGATATCTGTCACTTCCCAGGATCCTGAAACTAGGAGCACCCCTTACAACACTTCCTATGTGGGCTGAGACAGGTTGCTTCATGCATGGTCTACGGGTGGTGGGGACAAACGACCACAGTTATCACTGACTATAGAGATGGTCAGGGACCGCTCTCAACAGGGGTCCCTGAACAGCCACCATCTGTGGTTCTAGTCACGTCAGAGGGGGGCAGTGTAATCAGACACAAGCTTTTGTTGCTCTCTCTCCCCTGGGAACTCATGCACCCTGCTGTTGCTACTGCCAAGTGCTCTGGTTACCTTGAAGTTCTTCCTTGAGCTTATAACCACTTCCAGGGCTCTGCAAATAGGAGTAGCCTGTGCCACCTTCCTGCAGGCCCATACTGCTGTTGAGAGCCCAATGACCAGGCACTGACCGATGGCCCTACCCATTGCCTACTTCTCCATGAAAACAAATGGAGCATCCTAGGAATAACAGCCTGCTCACACAGATGAAGAAAAATATTCAAACTCCCACACCAAAAATAAATAATACCCCCCTCAAAAAATACAAAGAGGTATGCTTGCATAGAAGTAGTCTTATAAGACTACAGTGTGGCTTTCCAAAACTCCCAGAAAAAGAAAAACACAAGCAAGATGAAGAAGCTCAGAAACCATTTCCAGTTAAAGCAACAGGAGAATTCACCTAAAGCAGTCAACAATGAAACAGACCTCTGCAGTCTGACAGACATTGAGTTCAAAAGGTAGGTATTTAAAATATTGAAGGAATTAAGAGAAGATATGAAGAGTAATGCAGATTCCTTTAGAAAGGAACTAGAAAATATAAGAAGGAGCCAGGGAAAACTACAAAATTTATTTGCAGAGATACAATCTGAGCTAAAAGCAATAAAGAGCAGTAGTAAAAATGTAGAGCAATGAATTAGTGACTTGGAAGATAAAATAATGGAAATCACCCAATCAGGAAAGCAGACAGAAAACCAAATAAAAAAACATGAATGGAATATAAGAGACCTATGGGATAATATAAAGTGGGCCAATCTATGCATAATAAGAATTCCATATGGAGAAGAAAAAGAAAAGGGGATTGAAAACATATTTAAAGAAACTATGGCTGAAAACTTTACAAATCTAAATGATACTTATAACAAGATACATGAAACACAGAAGGCCCCAAGCAAGCTGAACCCAAAAAGGCCCATACAAAGGCATATTATAAATAAAAATGGCAAAAGTTAAATATAAAGAGAGGATTCTAAATGCAGCAAGAGATTAGCAAAACACTAATGATAAGGGAACCCCCATAAAGCTATCAGCTTATTTCTCTGCAGAAACACTACAGGCCTTAAGGGAATAGCAAGATATAGTTAAAGTGCTAAAAGGAAAATCTTTTTAACCTAGAATACTCTACGCAGCAAGAATATCATTTAAAATAGAAGGGGAAATAATTTCTCAAACAAACAAAAGCTAAAAGAGTACAGTGATACTGAACCCATTCTAAAAGAAATACTGATAGGGCTTCCCTAAATTGAAAAAAAAAAAGAGAAAAAAAAGAGAAAAAGAAGAACTAGGATGAAGGAAACCATAATTTGAAAGTAGTTACTTAAATAAGCCAGATACAGATCTAAACATGAAGACGTTAAAAAAAAAAAAGGAGTTCCCGTCGTGGTGCAGTGGTGAACGAATCCGACTAGGAACCATGAGGTTGCGGGTTCGGTCCCTGCCCTTGCTCAGTGGGTTAACGATCCGGCGTTGCCTTGAGCTGTGGTGTAGGTTGCAGACGCGGCTCGGATCCCGCGTTGCTGTGGCTCTGGCGTAGGCCGGTGGCTACAGCTCCAATTCAACCCCTAGTCTGGGAACCTCCATATGCCGTGGGAGCAGCCCAAGAAATAGCAGCAACAACAACAACAACAACAAAAAGACAAAAAAAAAAAGACATCAAAATCATACAATTTGGGGAAGGAGATTAAGAAAATATAAATTATTTATTTTATTATTTTAATGATGTGTTTGAACATATATGACTATCAGGCTAAAGCAAGCAGATATAGAAGGGCTTAACACCTTAAAAAAAAACAGGGCAACCAAAAATCAAAACTGAAAATTACAATCATAAAACATGAAAAGAACAGTACTCGAGCATAAAATAAAATGGAAACCATCCAAAGGGTAAAAGAAAAGAAGAAGAGAGAAACAGAATCAACTGGAAAACAAGGTTTAAAATGGAAATAAATAAAAATCTATCAGAAATCACCTTAAATGACAATGAACTGAATGTCCCAATCAAAAGACACAGAGTGTCAGATTGGATAAAAAAGCAAAAACTTTCAATCTGTTGTCTACAAGAAATTCACCTTAGGGCAAAGGTCACATATAGATTGAAAGTGAAGGAATGGGAAAAATATATTTCATGCAAATGGGCAAGACAGGAAAGCAGAAGATGCAATACTCATTTCAGACAAAGTAGACTTTAAAACTAACGCCATAAAGAAAGACAAAGAAGGACAATACTTTAATAGTAAAGAATCCATTCAAGAAGAGGATATTACAATCATCAATATATATGCCCTTATAATAGGAGCACCCAGATATGTCCAACAAATACTAGCAGACATAAAAGGAGAAATTGATGGGAATACAATCATAGTAGGAGATTTTGACAACACACTCACATCAATGGACAGAGCGTTTAGACAGAAAATCACTAAGGAAACAGAGATACTAAAGGACATAGTAGGAAAGATAGACTTAATCAACATTTTCAGGACATTACATTCAAAAAAATTAGAATATGCATTCTTCTTATGTGCACATTGAACATTCTCAAGAATTGATCACATATTGGGGCACAAAGCTAACCTCAACAAATTTAAGAGTATAGAAATTATTTCAAGTATCTTCTCTGACCACAATGGTATGAAACTAGAAATCAACCATAGGAAAAGAAATGAGAAAAAAAACTTACTACATGGAGACAACTTGTTACTAAAACTATGCTGCTAAAAAAATCATGGGTTAATGAGGAAATCAAAAAGGAAATTGAAAAATACCTTGAGACAAATGATAATGAAGACACAACCACTCAAAATCTATGGGATGCCACAAAAGCAGTGCTGAGAGGGAAGTTCAGAGCAATTAAGAACCTTCCTCAAAAAAGAAGAAAAATCTAAATTGGACAATGTAATCCACTACCTGAATGAATTACAAAAAGAAGAATGACGAAAACCTAAAGTCAGCAGAAGGAAGGAAATTATAAAAAAAGAGAAAATAAATAGAGATTAAAAAACAATAGACAAAATAAATCTAACCAAGAGCCAGATCTTTGAAAAGGTAAACAAAATAGACAAACTTCTGGCTGGACTCACCAAGAAGAGGAGAAAAAAAAAAAAGCCCAGATATACAAAATAAGAAATGATAAAGAAGTCAAAATGGATACTGCAGAAATACAAAAAAAAATGAGAGGATACTATGAACAATTGTATGCTAACAAATTTGAAAACCTAGGAGAAATGGACAACTTTCTAGAGAGTTACAGCCTGCCAAAATTGAATCAAGAAGAAATAGATCAACTAAACAAATTGATCACTAGAAATTGAATATGTCATAAAAACATTCCCTACAAAAAACTCCAGGACCAGATGGCTGCACAGGTGAATTCTACCAAACACACAATGAGGAACTTATACCCATTCTCCTTAAAATTTTCAAAAAGATGGAACAAAGCAGAACACACCCAAAGTCATTCTATGACTCCAAAATCATTCTGATTAAAAAATCAGACAAAGATACCACCAAAAAATATAACTATAGGCTAATATCTTTTTAAATATAGATTCAAAACTTCTCAACAAAATTTTAGGCAGCCGAATCCAACAACATATAAAAAAGATCATACACCACGACCAGTTGGGATTCATCCCAGGTGCACAAGCATGGTTCAACATATGCAAATAAATCAATGTCATCCACCACATTAACAAAAACAAAGTCAAAATCTGCATGAATATCTCAATAGATGCAGAAATAGCATTTGACAAAGTACAATATACATTCATGATCAAAATTCTTACCTAAGTGGGTATAGATGGAACATACCTTAACATAATCAAAGCCATTTATGATAAACCCACAGCAAATATAATACTCAATGGAGAAAAGCTGAAAGCCTTCCCACTAAAATCTGGAACAAGACAAGGATGCACACTCTTCCCACTGCTATGCAACATCATATTTGAAGTCCTAGCCACAGCAATCAGACAAACAAAAGAAATAAAAGGCATCCAAATAGGAAGTAAAGAGGTAAAACAGTCACTGTATATATGCAGATGGCATGATGCTATATATAGAAAACCCTAAGGACTCAACTCAAAAACTAATTGAACTGATCAACAAATTCAGCAAAGTAGCAGGATAGAAGATTAACATTCAGAAATCATTCACATTTCTGTATACCAACAATGAAATTTTAGAAAAGGAATAAGAAAACACAAGTTTTAAAATTGCACACCAAAAAAATCAAGTATCTGGGAATACAATGAACAAGGAGGTGAAAGACTTATTTGCTGAGAACTTTAAAACATTCTTCAAGGAAATTAAATAAGATGTAAAATAATGGAAATATATTCCATCTCCTGGGTTGGAACAATTAATATTGTAAAAATGGCCATACTACCCAAAACAATCTATAGTTTCCATGCAATCCCTATCAAATTACCCAGGACATATTCACAGAACTATAACAAAAAAAAATCCAAAAATGCATATGGAACCACAAAAGAACCAGAATTGCCCAAGCAATCCTGAGGAGTAGAAACCAAGCAGGAGGCATACCTCTCTCAGGCTCCAGGAAACATTACAAGGCCAGAGTCATCAAGACAGTGGGGAACTGGCACCAAAACAGAAATACAGACCAATTGAACAAAATAGAGAACCCAGACATAAACCCAGACACCTATGGTCAATTAAACTTTGACCAAGGAGGCAAAAGCATGAAATAAAAAAAGACAGTCTTTTCAGCATGTATTGCTGGAAACCTGGACAGATGCATGCAACACACCCTCACAACATGCATTAAAAAAAAGCTCAAAATTATTTAAAGACTTAACTATAAGACAAGACACCATCAAACTCCTGGAAGAGAACATAGGCAAAACATTCTCTGATATTAACCTAATGAATATTTTCTCAGGTCAGTCTCCCAAAGCAACATAAATAAGAACAAAAATAAATCAATGGGACCTAATCAAATTGACAAGATTTTGCACAGCAAAGGAAACCAAAAAGAAAACAAAAAGACAACTTACAGAATGGGAGAAAATAGTTTAAAATGATGTAAATCTCAAGGGCTTAATCTCTAAAATATACAAGCAATTTATACAACTCAGAAAAGCCAACAACAAAATGGAAAAATGGGCAAAAGACCTGAATAGACATTTTTCCAAGGAAGATATACAGATGGCCAATAATCACAGGAAACAATTCTCAGCATCCCTAATTATTAGAGAAATGCAAATCAAAATTACCATGAGATACCACCTCACACCAGTCAGAATGGCCATCATTAATAAGTCCACAAATAACAGGTGCTGGAGGGGGTGTGGAGAAAGGGAACCCTCCTGCACTGTTGGTGGGAACAGAAGATGGTACAAGCACTATACAGAACAGTATGGAGATACCTTAGAAATCTAATATACATAGAACAACCATATGACCCCACAATCCCACTCTTGGGCAAGTATCCGGACAAAACTTTCCTTGATAAGCACACATGTACCATGATGTTCATTGCAGCTCTAGTCACAATTTCCAGGAAATGGAAAAACCCAAATGTCCATCAGGAGATGATTGGATTAGGAAGATGCAAGATACACACAAACACACACACACACACACACACACACACACACACACACACACACACACACAATGGAATACTACTAAGCCATAAAAATTAACAAAATAATGCCATTGGCAGCAACATGGATGTAACTAGGGACTCTCATTCTCAGTGAAGTAAGTCAGAAAATGAAAGACAAATACCACATGATATCATTTTTATCTGGAATCTGATATACAGCACAAATGAACCTTTCCACAGAAAGGAAAATCATGGGCTTGGAGAATAGACTTGTCATTGCCAAGGGTTAGGGGAGGGAGTGGGATGGACTGGGAATCTGTGGTAAATAGATGAAACTATTGCCTTTTGAATGGATAAGCAAGAGATCCTGCTGTATAGCACAGGGAACTATATCTAGTCACTTATGTTGGAGCATGATAATGTGAGAAAAAGGAGTATGTATATGTGTATGAGTGACTGGGACAAATTGCTGTACAGTAGAAAATTGACAGAATGCTGTATACCAACTATAATGGAAAAAATAAAAATCATTAAAAAAAACTTTACATAATCTTCCTTGCAAGTGGACCGTAAAATGGTCAAACTCAGAGAAGCAGAGCATACAATAGTGTTTTTCAGACATTGAAGGAAAAGAGATATTGGGAAGTAACAAAGTATAAAAGTTTCCAGATAAGTATGTCTGGATATCCATGATAGAACATTGGGTCAATAACTACCAATACTCTACCCTATACTATCAATGTTCTAAGAAGGTAGGTATATCTTAAGTATTCATCATCATCTTCATCATCATTTCATCATCATCATCATAGATGGGGTAGGAGGAAACTTTGGGAGGTGATGAATGTGTTTATGACATTGATAGTTGTGTACTTATCCACAAAGTCATCAAACTGTATACATTAAATGTGTAAAGTTTTTATGTGTCAATAACACCTCAGTAAAGTGCTTTCAAAATTAAAAATAATCTCCCCAATAGAGTTATTAGGAGGGTAAAAAAGGTTCAATACTTGTAAAGCACATGGAGCAGCTCCTGTAATAAGCATCTTATAAATGTTTATAAACATTTGTAAATAAATGAATTTTTGAAAGCCTGAAGGAAAATAGGGCAAAATGTTACTCTAGTCAATCCATCTGAGTGATGGAAACATGATTACCACTTTGACACTTTGTATTTTTATACAGTTTTAAAATTTTGAGTTACCACAAACAAAAATAAAATGAGGGAATACTGTGGTTGCTTATTGAGTACCTAGCATCTGGGAAAAAATATTGGGTGACCCATAGGTGGGTGAAAGCTGCCTCTTTTTATGTCCTACTGTATCTACAGCACCTAGTACTATTTCTGACATATAGTAAACAGTCAAGGAATATTTTATGAATTACTTGACTGACTAGCAATCAGATATTAATAGGCATAATTACTGATCTTAGTGGGATATAGCTTAAGCTGTAATAAGAAATAATTTGTATTTTTTGGATATATGATTCATTTGAGAATTGCAACTCAGCAAAGAATTCCCAATCTTTTTTGAATGAAGAAGTGGTAGAATAGCAGGTTAAGAGCATGAAGACAAACAGGAGTCACATAATCTCATGAGATGGTCCAGAAATTGATTCTGTCACTTTCTAGCTGTGTTACATTGGGCAATCCACGTCACCTCTCTGAGATAAAACTCCTTATCTCTAAAGAAAAGAAGACTGTCTACTTCATAAAGGTGATGCCATAATTAAATATTACATTGGCCTTTATTCAGCTGAGTGCCTAGCACTGAACAAGCACTTACTACATGATGAATGAATTTGTTACTTTTACAATTACTGTGTAAGCAGTACAGCCAAGAGATTGTGTTATTCTTTAGAATGGAACTGCAAATCTTTAAAAGGGGATAGAAGACAGACCCATCTTGATGGCAGGTCACCAATCAAACTGTCCTGGAACAGGATGAATTTAAGCCTTGCAGGTTAGATACAGCAGATGAAGGAAAGTTGAAATAAAGGCATGACAGTATAAATGGTTATGGAGGGAATGAGTCATCAAGAACTGGTTATTCTTGGGTGGTGGTTGTATTGGGAGAAAGGAGAGTTTAAGTCCTAACTGGAAGATTCTGTGGTACACACAAAGTGAGAAGCACCCAATGACCAGTAACTTGGGATGCCATGATGTATAAAATATATTCAAAGGATGGTTATCCTGAATGGAAAAGCACGGTCATACACCAGTATTTTAGAAGTAGATTCAGGAACAGAAGAGCAAAAGTAAAATCTGGGATCTAAAGTCTTAATATTATTAATTTTGATATTCTGAAGTTCTATGAACCTTGTCCAACCTTCTAATCCTGTGAGATGACAGAGACTGGTAGCATCAAATTTTCACATATTTTTAGTCCAAAGTTATAGATTCTGAAAACAATTTCCTCTCTCTATAGGTGGTCTTTTGGTGTTATCTGTATAGCTTTAATAACAACACCTGGGAAGTTTGGGAGAACCTGTCACAGTGCATCTCTGGGCCAACCTCATATAAATGGGATTTTTTTGACATGAATGAGCTGAGTCAAGAAGGTGGTTGCTAGGAAAGAAATGAAGCACTGACATTTCCCAGGATCCTTGGGGAAGAAACTTCAAAACTTCAACATTTGTTGACTTGTTTTCTATTGTCTTCTCCCTCAAATTCTGGGACTTCTTAAAGTCTCAAAGGATGCTCCCTTGAGAGAGAGTGGAGTCTATGAGTGTCTACAGTCCCTTCAGTGTGCAGAAGGTTCAGAGGATCCAGGAAAGACACCCTGCAGATTCAGGAGGCTGAAATTTGTCTAAGATGAGGGGCCTTCCCTGTGTAGGTTTTCTGGGCAGACTATAGCCAAGACAGGAATTTGGAAAATAATTATACCAACACAAACCACCACATTACATCAACAACATTTTTTATGTCTTTCTAGGGCTGCACCAATGGCATACAGAGATTCCCAGGCTAGGGGTCTAATTGGAGCTACAGCCAGCAGCCTCTGCCACAGTCACAGCAATGCCAGATGGGGTCTGTGTCTGTGACCAATACCACAGCTCATGGCAATGCTGGATCCTTAACCCACTGAGCAAGGTCAGGGATTGAACCTGCAACATCATGGTTCCTGTTCAAATTAATATCTACTGCACCACAATGGGAACTCCAACAAACTTTTAGATCTAGGAATTGGGCACCAAGGATGGGATTGATATTATCATTAAAGGAAAGGTTTTTACCATCTATGCTGTATTTTACCTCTTGTCTTTTCATTCAAATATGGTTTCACTAAGAAGTAAAGGGTATGGAATAACTGTTGGGTGAACTCATGTTTCAATTTGTTTTCAGATGATTTTCAGCCACCAGGGTAACTGACGCAGAGAGAAACTTCTGAGTGAAAATAAAGCATCATTCCATCAGCTGACAATGAAGATGGAAAGCAGATTACTGATCACCCTGTCATGAATTAACTACTGAAAAATCCACAATTAGAAAATAATTTCCCCACAATCCCCCTCCCCCCTTCCTGGGAATTCTTTCTCACTCTCATTCTCTCTCCCTGTCTCTCTTTTTTCTCTTCCCATTTCTTATTTCCATGTATTAATGTTACAACAGAAATCTGAAAAGAGCTTAAAATAGATATCCAATTTCTGAATTCCCAAGATTAATGGACAGAAGTCACAGTCCAGGTAGTTGTGATATTTTCAGTTGTTCTAATTGCTGATAGGAAGAATAAACAGAAAAATTATTGGATAGAATATGCCATATGTTCTTATAATGATGTCTTATAGTGATAGCTTATCTTCAGGGGAACCCAAGACTATGGGCAGAAATAACCCAACAAGACTCTCTGAATTCATCCTCCTGGGACTGTCCTCTTGGCCTAAAGATCAGAAGCCACTCTTGGCCATGTTTCTCCCCATCTACTTCATCACAGAGATAGGAAACCTGCTCATCATCCTGGCCATCTGCTCAGACACTCACCTCCAAACACCCGTGTACTTTTTCATGAATATCCTGTCCTTTGTTGACATTTGCTATGTGACAGTCATCATCCCCAAGATGCTAATGAAATTCTTATCAGATAAAAAAACCATCCCCTAGGGTGAGTGTATGACCAAAATATACCTCATAGCCTTTGGAAACACAGACAGCTAATTCCTGGCAACCATGGCCACTGACCACATGTGGCCATATGTAATCCCTTACACTACATCACAGTCAGGAATCACATGTGCTGCATCCTGCTTCTGGTCCTGCATTTCTGCATCCCTCACTTTCTCTCCCTCCAGCACATTCTCCTGACCAACAATCTAACCTTCTATGCCTCCAATATCATTCACCACTTTTTCTGTGACAACCATCCAGTGCTAAAAAGGTCCTTTTGCCTCCTGCTTTGTCAAGGAAATCATGGCCATGACATAAGGATTGGTGGTCATAATTACCATGTTTTCATGCATCATTTGTCTCCTATTTGAGAATCCTCATCGCTGTTCTAAAGATCCCTTCAGCTGCTGGAAAGCACACTGCAGTTTCCTCCTGTGGCTCTCATCTCACGGTGATGACCCTCTTTTATGAAAGTATTAGCCATGTCTATTTCTAGCCCCTCTCCAACTATACTGTCAAGGATAGACTAGCAACAATTATCTACACCATATTGACTTTGATGCTAAACACTTTCATCTATAGTCTAAGAAACAAAGACATGAAGTGGGGCTGGATGAAAGTCATCCACAGGGTGTTGTGCAAATAAGAGAAGCCAGGGACTTAGGAGAAGCCTACAAAAATCACTTGTCCCTGATTGCAGGTTTTTAATATGACTGTGATGAGATTCTGAAGGGTGGTATTTTCAATGATGTTTCATCACTGATAGAAGAAGGTTTACTGCATATATGATGAAGATAGTGTGTTGAAGCTACTCCTGAATATAATGCCTATATTCCAAGGGTCTCTCATATTACCTGCCTGGGACAAGGTCTACATGAGTCCTGTTCTCTGTGCCCTGATCTGAACCTCAATCAACCTTCCATTCTGCTTTCCAGAAAATCACATCCATTTCACTTAACCCTAACTCAGCTGAAATCCATCCTTTCCTCAAGTTTTATCATTATAAACTCCCAAGTATCCTTATTCCAGCAGAGTTTCCTTATGAAGATATTTAAAGCTCTGTGTGTGTGTGTGTGTCTATGAGAAAGTGGGAGGGAGAGAGAGAGTTAATTCAGCACATTAGCCTGTGGGGAGCCAAGGAGATGCAGGGACTGAAGGAAGGGACCTTACCCAAGGAAGAGACCTTACCCAAGGAGGGGAGCTCACCTGAAATGTACAAGCTGAAGGTGGGCTTCTGGTTAGGATAAAAGCATGCCTGTAAGGTGCAAAACCAAGGGCAGGTTGAAGCCTGCCTCTAGGGTGAAAAACTGAGGGCAGGCCTTAGATTACACAGCTTTCATGTTGACATTGATGTGGAAGAATTGGGGCTTTCCCAGGAAAATGATTTCCATGTTTGTGCTTGAGAACAAGGATTGTTTCATGGGTAACCTAGTCTTTCCTGTTGTTTTACTTGTTATTCAGTTTTCCCACAGAATTTCCTGTTATTTGCTTTTTATTCTTATTTTCCATTCTTATTTTCCTGTGGTGATTTGTGATTTAACAAAATTACAACAATAATATAAAAATTTCATCCTGATAGACTTTCCCCTATTCAAATCCAATTTAATTAAAAATATAGTGTTTATCTACTAACTGGTTATACCATAAGCTTTAGAAGTTGGAATGTACTACAGACTTAGATAAAGTTAGGCATATATTATACACGGTCAAAGAACATTAGCTATGAGAGTTGTCCTTGATTTTAGAAACTTTTAAGTGATAGCTAACTGAAGCTGATTTTCTCATACTGTCCTCCTGCCATGATACTTTGAAGATAAGCACTAATCTAAAAACAAGACTTGTGAATGCCAACTCATTATGTCTGTAGCTTTTTAGGAAGCATAATCTGGGAGTTAACCTTTAGAACTTGACCTTCAGGTGTACTTTTAACATTGTGGCATAATTGAAAACTGTCTATATAAACAATCATCTATGCCAATAAAATCTGAGCAGTCCAGCACTCTGAAAAACAGACAAAGAGGCTGTCTCCGTGTGCATTCGCTGACACTGAATATCCCCGACAGGGTGCGCATCCCTGGCCAATGGAGCTGGACTCCAGCATTAACCCAAGGGCTTCTCAACAGAAAGATCTGTTTCCCATTATAAAAGTCAGAACAATGATTCCTTCCTCTGCATCATCTCAAATATTCAGATCCTGACTTCCATAATTATTATATGTCAAACAAATGGAGTCAGCCCACCAGGTGACTCTTGATTAAGCAGTTCCAGGCCACGTCCTCAAGAGTACATCATCTTAGCATTCTCTTCCCTGCTTCCCACCTGGCACAGCTGAAGGTACATTAAAGTCTCTCCTTATTAATTTCATTTGACCTGAATCCAACTGTATCTTCCCAGGGAGGGAATATTGGGTAACAGTGACCCTAATAATAGGTGTTCCCATCTACTGGGGATCCTTCTTTCTTAACAGATTCAAGCCAACCTACTAACCTTGATTGCATAGGAAAAAGAGCTTCTGTTTATTTGGATGTTCTGAAAAATATTAATGTCACTGCTAGTCCATACATTTCTTTGGCAAACAGAGGTCTGTGAATTTGTTTGTTCAACAAATTTCTTGTTCTTTTCCACTCAATTACCAGTATCCTGGACTTAAAAACAAAGATTATATTATATATTATAAGCCAACAATCTGATAGCCAAAAACCTATGAGATAGCAAGGAGATAAAATAGCCTAGACAGTGTAAATAACCAAGCTTTTGGAGCAAAATTTTATGTTATTTGGTATTTTTCATTTACGAGGCACAGAACACACACACAGATTTTTTTTTTTAACTTAAGCATAGTTGGTTTACAATGGTCTGTTATTTCAAGTGTACAGAAAAGTGATTCAGTCATATTTTTTAAAATTATTTTCCACTATGGGTTATTATAAGAAGTTGAAAATAGTTCCCTGTGCTATACAGTAAATCCTGTTGTTTATGGAACACATATACTTTCAAGTGGCAGGTGCCAAATTAACAAATATCTCCAGGCTTAAGTAAGGAGAGACTTTGTTTGTCAGGGGCTTGGGGAAGGGTCTGAGGCAATTGGGGGAGGGCTTCTATTGCATATGAGGCTCCCCCACAATGAAATCTGCAAAGGTCTCAAACGTCAGGCAGTAAAGGACTTTTTTTTAATAGAGAGAAGGGAACAGGGCTAGAAAGAACCATGTGTGGAGACATGGAATTAGCTGGTGAGACTGGATAGTTGATCAGGGAAAGTTTTTCCTGAGTTCAGGTCAGTTGATGCTACAGAGGGGTAGTAATGAAGTGGTGTATTCTGACGCTGGCTGCACGGGGGTAAGAGCTCAGCCATTTTCCACAACACAAAAGGATGGATGAATGGCTTCCAACTCTCACCGTGTTCCAGAGATCTTTGAAAGAGTTATTATAAGGATTCACAGGGGGAGGAAAAGGAAAACTAAATCTCAGCAGCACAGAGATGTTAGAGAGGAATAAGAAGCCAAGCTGGCATGTGGTTCAGGGACTGGAAGGTTATTCAGAGGAAAATGAAAAGACTCATATATATGGGAGCTCCCATTGTGGCACAGCAGAAATAAATCTCACTAGTATCCACAAGGATGTAGGTTCAATCCCTGGCCTCACTCAGTGAGTTGGTGATCCAGCATTATGGTGAACTGTGGTGTAGGCTGCAGATGCGGCTCAATCCTAAGTTGCTGTGGCTGTGGCATAGGCCCACAGCTGATTCTACCCCGTGCCTGGGAACTTACATGTGCTGTGGGTACAGCCCTAAAAAAAAAGCAGAAAAAAGGAAGACTCATAAGTATGTCATATTGCTGCCCCTCCACAGCTGGTTCACAGAAGTGGGTGGTGGTCATGGGGGCATATGGAAGCCAAGAAGCTTTTTTCTCTACTATTCTCACATGATGATTCACCACCTGGAGGTGAATTGGAGACTATGTAGGAGTTAAGAAAAAGGAAAATTTCTGAAATGAAAATTTCTCTGAAACAGGCTTGTCAAAGAGTATTTTTAACAAATTGATGAAGGATCAGTGGGGTGAGAATAGTGGATTCTATTTTCTGAGAACCATTGCAAGCATTCTGTTTCATATTTTTGTTACTCTCATACCTTCTTTGGTATGTAGATAAGCTCTTGTTAAGACTTTGCTGTTGTTTTGCTTTGTTTTGTTTTGTTTTTTTATGGATGCACCCCCAGCACATGGAAAGTCACAGGCCAGGGGCCAAAGCTGCAACCAGTGCCACAGCTGTGGCAACACCAGATCCTTAACCTACTGTACTGGGCCAGGGATCAAACTCAAGCCACTACAGAGGCAATGCCAGATGCCTAACCTGCTGTGCCAGAGTGGGAACTCCTGTTGTTGCTGTTGTTTTGTTTTTCTAATTTTTTATGCCTTCCTCAATTGGGAAGTATATATCCAAGTTTAGGTTTTTTTGATTGTTAATTTTCAATTTAAAAATAATTATTTTGTTATACTGCTTGAACAGACCAGATAATACAGAACTAGTTTATATATACAAAGGAACATAATACAGTCATTGACCTGATATTTTCAGCAGTACATTTTGGCCACACCCTTGGCATGTGGAAATGCCCTGGCCAAGGGTAGAACCCATGCTGTAGCAGGAACCCAAGCCACAGCCATGACAATATTGGATCCTTAATCACTAGGCCACCAGGGAACTCCTGAAGCAACATTTTAGAAGGTTCTCTCTTTCAATTTTTGAACATGGGAAGTTGAATTAGCCTCAGAGTGTTCACGAATCCCCAGACATTAAATAGATCAGGAAACATTTAATGGTCTCCTCTCAGTAAGTGATGCTGCACTGAAACACAGCCACAATGCGCAACACTCTAGAGAGACTATGATTACAAACTTTCTAATTCCCTCCTTCAGGGACTAATTAACTTCTTGGAGCCCTCCCTTGAATCCCAATGGCATGAATTCCAATATGTTCTTCCTCCTAAAAGAACCTGTGCCCAGATGCCTCTGTCCCCAAACAGCCTGGAGACCCAGCTATCATGGTGGCCAAAACATAGTCCTCTGCAACAGGGAGAGCCTCCTCTTCCTCCTCAGCACACCCACCCAGCTCCAATCAGATATTCACATAAAGCCATTTTTTAAGATTGTGTATTAGAAAACCATTGAAAGACTATTTAAAACTTAAGTTTAAAAGAGAAAGACAAATGCCATATGAATGCCATATGAATGCCATATGAATGTTTTGAATCTAATATACAGCACAAATGAACCTTTTCACAGTAAAGAAAATCATGGATTTTGAGGATAGACTTGTAGTTGCCAAGGGGGAAGAGGGGGAGTGGTATGAATTGGGATCTTGGGATTAGATGTAGACTATTACCTTTGGAATGGATTAGCAGATCCTGCTGTGTAGCACTGGGAACTATGTCTAGTCACTTATAATGGAGCATAATAATGTGAGAAAAAAGAATATATACATGTATATGTAACTGGGTCACCATGCAGTAAAGTAGAAAAAAAATAATAATGTATTGGGGAAATAAAAAAAATAAAAATAAAAAAATAAACCTGTGGCAGTTCCACTTCCCACAATGGGGGTATAACTCCCCATTCCACATGGGCTGTGCATCCTGACTGTCCCCAAAGAAGACCGTATGAAGTGGGGATGGGGGTAAGTTTACAGTGGAGAAGCCTCACAAACACTACTTAATTCAGGTGATCAATGTCAACCTCAACAGTCATAAATCATGGTGATAGCATCACAAGAATATCACTTGGCTGAAGTCAAGGTGTGGACTTGGCTGAGTTCCCTTCTGGAACCTCTGAAGAGGAACAATCCTTCCAAACTCATTCAGATTTTGGTAGAATTCATTTACTTGCATTTTTAAAATAGGGGTCCCATCTCCCTGCCAGCCTCCAGGACTCCTGGAGGGAAGTCCCAATCTTTGCCATGTGGCACCCTTTATCTCCAGGTCCTCCTGGACTCCATCTCATGCTTCTGATCTTTGACTTCCTCTGTCTCTGAACTCCTACTGATATTTAAAGAAATCTCCTGTGGTTAGGTCCAGCCCATTAAAATAATCTTTCTTAAAGTCACATGAGCCATATAACATAACCTCATCACAGGAGTAAAATCTATCAGTTTCACAGTCCCAGAAAATATGAAAGGCATATAGACCATGGGGTAGAGTACTTGAAAGTCACCTTAGAATTCTGCCCACCATACTTGTTTATCTGTCACCATTCCTGAAGACAAGTACAAAAGCTCAGAGGTTCTCCCGCTCACCAGAACAAATATGTGGTCATGGCAGCTACATCATTTTATGTTAGAAAGATTACCATCATTGCCTCTAAGACACAGTACAACCATCGTGATAAATTTGATTGTTGCAGAAAGATAATGAGCTACTACACAGATAGTAAGAGATAATAAATAAATACTATTAATAATGACATAAAGACACTGCCTAGCACATATAAAGGACTCAATTAATGGTAATTATTACTGCTGTGATTAATTAGATCCCATTAGCCCTCTAGATACTCATTTCATGCTGATCAAGACAAAATCAAAATACTAAACTTTTTCAAGTGAACAGCACAGTTCTAAAAAGTTGTGAAATGGCATTCTAATAATTTTGGTCTCTTAGGATTCCTTACTGGCAATTTGTGCTCAGTATGATATTTGATTTCCCTAAGCTATTAAACAGAGTTTGATATTACTAACATCATTTATGTCTACTTCTTTAAATACCCATTCAGCATATAAGTATTATTAAAGCAAAAACTATAGAAACATTAAAATTGAAACCACATCTAAGGTTACTTATTTTTTCTATTATACTTAATAGGGCCAATTTCATTTCAATAAACACAATCTATCACATTACCTTAATATTGTTCATTTGAATTTTACTGAGTGTTATAGTTTTGTTTACACTTAAGTTGTAAATTTTGGTTAGTTTTTACAATTTAATTTTGCCTTGGATCATTGCTCCAGGAAGATTTCTAGCTAATGTGCATAGGGTGGTAAGAATGAAAAATCACATCCACCCACATCAGTGCTCACAAAACTGCTGTGTGAAAAGGGGAAGTGAGCCACTGCTTGTACGCTGGTACAGTGATACATTAAAACTACAGGTTCGGAGTTCCCGTGGTGATGCAGTGGTTAACAAATCCGACTAGGAACCATGAGGTTGCGGGTTCAGTCCCTGCCCTTGATCAGTGGGTTAAGGATCCGGCATTGCCATGAGCTGTGGTGTAGGTCGCAGACGCGGCTCGGATCCTGCGTTGCTGTGGCTCTGGTGTAGGCTGGTGGCTGCAGCTCCGATTTGACCCCTAGCTGGGGAACCTCCATATGCCACTGGAGCGGCCTAAGAAATTGCAAAAAAAGACAAAAAAAAACCCCAAAAAACAAAAAAACAAAACAAACTGCAGGTTCACTGCAACATCATTCACAATATCCAAGAAACAACCTGAGTGTGCACTGGCAAATTAATGTACAAAGAAAATGTGCTGTATATATATGCAATGGAATATGATCCAGGCATGAAAAAGAAGGAGATCTTGTCATTTAGAAGAGCATGGATGGACCATAAAGACATTATGCTAAGTGAAATAAGTCAGACAGGAGTTCCTGTCATGGCTCCACAAAAACAAATCTGACTAGCATCCATGAGGATGCACGTTCAATTCCTGGCGTCATTCAGTGGGTTAAGGATCCAGCATTGCCATGAGCTGTGGTGTAGGTTACAGAACTGTTTGGATCTGGTGTTGCTGTGGCTGTGATGTAGGCCAGCAACTATAGCTCCAATTCAACCCCTAGCCTGGGAACCTCCATGTGCCACATGTGTGACCCTAAAAAGAAAAAAGGAAGGAAGGAAGGAAGGAAGGAAGGAAGGAGGAAGAAAGAAAGAAAGAAAGAGAGAGAGAGAGAGAGAGAGAGAGAGAGAGAGAAAGAAAGAAAGAAAGAAAGAAGAAAGAAGAAAGAAAGAAAGAAAGAAAGAAAGAAAGAAAGAAAGAAAGAAAGAAAGAAAAAGAAAGTCAGGCATCAAATGCCAGTACTGTGTGATATGACTTGTGTGTGGAAACTAAAAAAATCCAACTCACATAATCAGAGTAGATAGATTACTGGTTGCAGGGGGCTGCAGGAGGGGGGTAGCTGTGAGAGAAATGGCAAGATGTTGATTGAAGAGTACAAGCTTCCACTTGTAAGATGAATTAGTTCTGGAGATCTAATGTACAGCATAGTGGGTGACCAGGATTTGTATCTTCTTGAAGTACTGACCTTTTTAATCAATCTATAATGTCTTATTTATCTCATGTAACATTTTTTTACTTAAAGTCTATTTTTTGATAATTAGCATAGCCATTTCAGCTTTCTTTTTGTTACTCTTTTCAATGAATATCTTTTTCCAACCTTTCTCTTTTATTTGTGGCTCTGTATGTAAATTGAGTCACTTGTATACAGTTTACCATCAGATCATGGCTGTTTGTTTTTACAAACCCATTCTGCCAACCTCTTCCTTTTAATTGAATAGTTTAATTAATTTACATTTAAAGTAATCACACCTAAGGAAGGACTTAACTTCTACCATTTTTTACTTGTTTTCTATGTCTTTCATCTTTTTTTTGTTTTGTCAGTTCCCCATTACTCCCTTTTTTGTGTCTAATTATTTTTTCTCACATACTGTATTCATTCTCCTCTCATTTATGTCTGTGTGTATACTATTTGTATATATTAGCAATAGATAGATATGATTTTATTGATAAAATAGCTGGACAATTGGCAATATAGCACATAGTGTCTGAAATAAAGCCTGGATTTGAATCAGGGCAACAAAGAGCTTTCAAGCTTTATCTGGAAAGAAAGAAATGACTAAATTTTGGCTCCCTAAGCCATTTAAAGCTGTTCCTTAACAAAAATGTTTAATTTTTTCAAAGCAAAATAGAGAGGCCTTTTAGTGCAGTAATTGATCCAACAATGTGGTTTGGCTTCAAAGAATCCTTGGTTTAGTCTTTATTTTTCTAGTTACCTTATTTGTTGAAGTCACATAAAAGGGAGACAATAAGGGCTCAGGATATGAGTCTGTTGTGTGCATCATGTGACAATGGCTTACAAATTACTGAATACATAAATATTAGTTGCCTTCAGATGAAAGATCATATAACAATGGACATGATTTGTATTTATAAGAAATTCATATATAAGACTAAAACAGCAAAGACAGATATTTCATTCTAATCAGGTTATCAAGGTATGCTTCATATATGAGACTGTATTTTAGCCAGGAAAAACAAATGAATGGAGAAATAGAAGGAAGTGAGGTGGTTGAACTCTAAGATGTAGTAAGAAATCTTGGGAATTCCCATTGTGGCTCAGCAGAAGCAAATCTGACTAGGAACCATGAGAATGTGGGTTCCATCCCTGGCCTCACTCAGTGGGGTAAGATCCAGCATTGCTGTGGCTGTGGTGTAGGCTGGCAGCTACAGCTCTGATAATACCCCTAGCCTGGGAACCTCCATATGCCATGGGTGCAGCACTAAAAAGACCCAAAAAAAGTGACAGGAAATGAGCACCATGTATTTGGCAGGGGATGCCAAGACCCTGATGTGTGGGTGCTGTGTGCTTTTATCCATTAAATAGTGAAATGTCTGAAGCTGATCGCTTTCCCCAGGGGTTGTAGCAGGGAATGGTAAACAAATATCTGAGCAGTAGACTTGGGTGTTGGCTGATAAAGGAAGGTTGACCTAAGGTTAGTTTCCAAAGGTATGGCCCTCCCTTTTGTTAGAGGACAGAGGCATAAGGGCACAGCTACTGAACTAGCAGTTTGTATCTGAACTTGAGAGCAATGAGGCAGAAGATGCATAACATGTTGTGGGAGGGAGGAACTCTGGGTGTAGCTGTCCTTTGGAGAAATGGAGAGATTTGGGGGTGGCAGGGTGGATGTTTTATAGTTTCAAGGGCAAGATTGGACCCAGATGTCCCTGCCTGGTACTCCATCCTCTGTGGTACATGAGACATCTCCCAGTTAAGCCCTCACAGGGGTTGGAAGAGCCAGGTCCAGAACATTATTTTCCTTCTTGGACACCTACGTCAGGTGAGGAAGAAGTTGCACTACACCCAGAAGTTGAAGAAAGGGATGTGGGGCCACCCAGGAGGGAGAAGACTTGTAATTTCTCCTGAATCTGTGGAGACAGTCTTGCACAAAGATAATGGATGTTTGTGTGCATACTCTCCCCTCCACCAAACACCAGGGACTTAGTGACACAGTAGTAGAGGATGTTCCCAGGAGGAAAGCAGGAGCTGTATCTACACCTGGCAGAGGACCATGAGAATCCAAGAAAGGGAGCATCACTTTCAAGAAGCACAAGAAGATTGTCTGCAGTCAATCAGGTGCCTTTGCTGTATGCTGTTTCTTGGCTCAATTTTGTCTTTTTTGACAAATCATCCCATAGAGTATAATGTAAAAAAAAATGAACTAAATACATGAAGCAGGACTACCATGTTCTTCCCAGGTAAGACATCAGCTTTGGAATGAATGCCTGATGAGAACGTGTGAATCTCTGATCTCAGAGAATTAGTCATCACTGGATACTAAATAAAAGTGTTAACTTATGTTCATGTGAAATCTAGAGGTTTTTGATCTATATTCCAAAAGTGAATCTTCCTTTACTCATTGCTTGTGAAGCACTCTCCACTGACCTCAGGATTTGTATCATCAGCTGATGAATAGAAAGGTTTGGAGAGAATTTTCTCATCCAAGTTCACTTCCTCCTTCTCAGCCTCCAGGCCAGAGATCAGATCTGAGCCACAGTTGTGACCTATGCCACAGCTTCAACAATGCTCAATCCTTAATCCGCTGTGCCAGGCCAGGGATTGAATCTGCATCTCAGTTCTCCAGAGAGGCCTGCTAATACTGTTGTGCCACAGGGGGAATGCCTACATTCAGCTCAATACTTTTTGAATGGCTTTCTTCCTTCCATTATAAATGATGTGGAAAGAAGCATCTTCTATTTTAAAAGATGACTACTCATCAACCACAAGTTAGATAACTTATCTTATGATTATCAAGATGTGGGTTAATCACTGATAATCCTTAATCAGAGGCAGACCTAAACCTGCTTTGCAGACTGACTCTGTGGTTCCTGTGATCATCAGACATGGAGTAGGAAATAGAAAAAGGGAAATAAAACTCTCAACCACCTTCTCCCTCTCTCTTCCTCTCTCCCTTTCTCTCTCTCAACAATGCTGCCCTGTATCTGTTTCTGAACATCACTTATCTCAAAGATTTTAAAAGACCAAGTGAAAGCACACCTTTGGATATGTTTTTTTTTCCATATTCAGGATGAAGAATATTGCAATAGAAACTGTATTTATACCTACTCAGTGTAAGGACAAGATGGAAAAAAAATCCATGTCCTCCTTACTGTAAGAACCATCAACTGACAGTATTGTTTATCTGTAAGTACACACACATCCATGGGAATGTCCAACCTCACAAGACTCTCTGAATTCATCCTATTGGGACTCTCTTCTCACCCAGAGGAACAAAAACCACTCTTTGTCCTCTTTCTTATCATGTACCTGGTCACCTTGATGGGAAATCTGCTCATCATCTTGGCTATCCGCTCTGATCCTCAACTCCAAAACCCCATGTATTTCTTCCTAAGTGTCTTGTCCTTTACTGATATTTGCTACACAACAGTTATAGTCCCCAAGATGTTGCTGAACTTCCTATCAGAGACAAAGACCATTTCCTACAATGAATGCCTGGCACAGATGTATTTCTTCCTGGCCTTTGGAAACATGGACAGTTATCTCCTGGCAGCTATGGCCATTGACCGCTATGTAGCCATTTGTAACCCTTTCCACTATGTCACTGTTATGAACCACAGACGCTGTGTGCTGCTACTGGCTGCCCTCACAGATTTCTCCTACCTTCACTCCCTCCTGCATGTCCTCCTGGTCAGTCGGCTCACCTTCTGTGCATCAAATATTATCCATCACTTCTTCTGTGATGTGAACCCCGTTCTGAAGCTGGCCTGCTCGTCTACATCTGTCAATAGAGTTGTTGCCATGACAGAAGGGCTGGCCTCTGTGATGGCCCCATTTGGCTGCATTGTCATCTCTTACCTGAGAATCCTCATTGCTGTCCTCAAAATCCCCTCAGCTTCTGGAAAATGCAAAGCCTTCTCCACCTGCAGCTCCCATCTCACTGTGGTGACTCTGTTTTATGGGAGTATTAGTTATGTGTATTTCCAGCCATTGTCCAGCTACTCTGTCAAGGACCGAATAGCAACAGTCATCTACACTGTGCTGACATCAATGCTGAACCCATTTATCTACAGTTTAAGAAATAAAGACATGAAACAGGGCTTGGAAAAACTGATAAGCAGGATTAAGTCTCATATGGATAGTCTTTCCACTGCTAACTCCATGAAAATTTGTGGACCCTGATTACAAAGTGTGGGGTGTGACGATGTGTGCACACATGCACACTCCTGCACACACACAGCCTCTGAGGAAAGTCTTCCATGGAGAAATATTCTTTCATCAACTGGAACCACGCCCTGTCATTTTCCACCCCATGGTCTCTGTCATGCTGCAGTTGGACAGTTCTACCCATGTCTTGTTTCATATGCTACAATGATAGACCCACACCATAATACCTCTCCTCTCTAGAAAATCATATTCCCTTTACTTTTTCCATATTTATTCATAACCTCCCATATTTCCCTATATTTCTAACTTCAGCCAAATTCGGTCTCTTAAATTTTTATATACATCTGTGTAGAAATCTACATGCATGCAAAGTAAAATGAATATATAAACACTCTGCTACAGTTAAATTTCTAGAAGTTTTTGCAGGTGTTGGTGTGTGTATTTGACCTCCAAATCAGATCAGGTGCTCCCCAATTGCAGCATCTGTGTTCCCCAATCATGTGCTGATGGCACCATGGTTCTTTTTTTAAAATTCTTCCAAAATATGGATATCCTATGGCTATCCTGGGCTTTTGGTGTATTAGATTTATGACAAAGAAATCACTTAATTGACTATTATTTGGCCAGCTCTATGCCTTTACACATGTTTTGGTCTCTATTCTTCCTCACCTCAGTGGGCTCAGAGTGAATTCATCACTTGACTCTTTCTGCTATTCCTTGCCTGTGTGTTCTTCTCTTTTAGTGATGGCTGCTTTTCCATATATATATATTTTTTCAGAATGAAGGAAGGATTATTTGTTCTGTTTAATCAGAAATGCTTCCAGGAGTTCCCTTTGTGGCTCAGTGGTTAATGAACCTGACTAGGATCCATGAAGGTGAGGGTTTGATCCCTGGCCTCACTCAGGAGGTTAGGTATCTGGTGTTGCTGTGAGCAGTGGTATAGGTCACAGATGTGGCTCAGATCCCACATTGCTGTTGCTGTGGTGTAGTTGTAGCTGCAGTTCCCATTTGACCCCTAACTTGGGAATTTACATATGCTGTGGGTGTGGCACTAAAAAGCAAGCAAACACACAAGCAAGCCAGCAAGCCAGAAAGCCATCAAAACATCAAGCAAGCAAGCAAGAAAGAACAATGGATGTACTTCAATTTAAAAAAAAAATCAATGGCAGTAACTAAATAGGAAGAAGCCTTTGGTATAAAATGATGTGAAAGACACTTTTAATTTAGGTAAAGAATGAATTATACAGAAAAACATTCAGAATCATAGAGAGAAAGAAAAATACCATAGTTTTCACTTATGTGTAGAATCTAAACACCAAAATAAATGAACAAATATAACAAAACAGAAAGATACTCAGAGAACAAACCAGTGGTTGCCACAATTGAGGGAGGTGGGGGTGCAGATATGGGCAAAATAGGTGAAGGGGATTAAGAGGCACAAATTCCCACTTATAAAAGTAAATAAATCACAGGGCTGTAATGTACAGCACACGTAATATAGTCAATCACACTGAAATAACTTCATATGGTATGCAATCTGTAAAATATAGAATCACTATGTTGTACACCTGAAACTAATATAAGGCAACAATACCTCCATAAAATATAAGAAAGAACAGCAGTCAGATGAATTATTTGATACTGTGTTGTTGTGAAAAATGGAAGTTTGTGTGATTCTTCTGGTATTTGTGTTTTAGCACACAGAAATATTGAGGTCAAACAAATTAATATTTCATGGCATTTTACGCAAGGACTTAATGGAGGAAATTGAAGTTTTAAATGATAGACTAGAAATCTTTAAATCACTTTGATTTTGCCTCAGTCAGCCCTAACCTAGGGTGGGGCAGAGTGTGGGTGAGGATTTATTCCTCAATTTCATTCCTTTATTACATGTGTAGCATGTAAGTTTGAACATTCATGTCATTTCTCATCAATTGATGAGGACTTCTTGCATTGCTGCAGTGAGAAAACTTGTGCCTTCCTCTGGGATGAATGAAGAAGGGTGAATAAAGATGGATTATGATGGCTGTTATGGATGTGGGTTCAAGAAGCACTAGTACATATAACAAGTGAATTTTCAGTCACCATAGTGCTCAAAAACTGGGCAAGCAAAAATGGAACTTTGTTTGTATAATTTCATTTCAATAGTTTAATTGAAATTATTATTATTTTAGCTTATTAGGGCCGCACCCACAGCACATGGAAATTCCCAGCTTAGGGGGTCGAATCAGAGCTGTAGCTTCTGACCTACACCACACAGCAACTTGGTGTCTGAGCCACATGTGCAAACTACAGTACAGCTCACGGCAATTCCAGATCCCTGACCCACTGAACAAGGCCAGGGATGGAACCCACACCCTCATGGGTACTAGTCAGATTTGTTTCCACTGTGCCTCAACAGGAACTCCTAATGATATTTTATTTTTGGAAATTGTAACTCAGTTCTGCCTTTTTTCAATCCAATCCAACAATTTCTCAATGACTTCTGATTTGCAATTTAGGCCCATTCATTCATTCCCCACTTCTCATGGCTATCACTGCTCCTTCCAAGTTCTGTTTCTAATCTCTCAGGGATTATGCAACTTCCTCCACATGTATCCAAAGAGAAAGCAGGTCTTTATCATACTGGTCCATTTTTTGGTCCTACACAAGAATCTGTGGCTGACATCTGACCTTGTTCCATTCATTTGTCACCATGCATGACAGCTAGGACTTGCTTTTGAGAATGGAGACTGGTTCTCATTACTCTTTATACTGTGAGATGATAATCCAATGGAGATGCCATACATTCTTAGCCACCATGCAGTGGGCCTTACCATGTCCCTTTGATGTTCATCTCTCTTCTCCCTACCAACCTGGCTTTTGTTCTTTCATTCATTCTCTAATTTGAATGAGCCACTCTAGACCCTCAGTATGGCCATCTTCAAAAAGTCGACAAACAATAAATGCTGAAGAAAGTGTGGAGAAAAAGGAACTCTGCTATACAGTTGATGGGAATGTAAAGTGGTGCAACCACTATGGAGGACACTATGGAGGTTTATCAAAAAACTAAATATAGAAATGCCATATGGCACTGGGAACTATATCTAGTCACTTGTGATGCAGCATGATGGAGGATAATGTAAGAAAAAGAATGTACACATATATGTGTGACTGGTTAACTTTGCTGTTCAGTAGAAAATTGACAGAAAACTGTAAATCAAGATTAATGGAAAAAATAAGTGTCATTTAAAAAAAAAGAGCTACCATATGACCAAACAATCCCATTCCTGGGCACATATACAGAAAAAAAAAAAACTCTAATTTGAAAAGAAATGTGCAACCCAATGTTCACTGCAGTATTATTTACAACAGCAAAAACATGAAAGCAACACTAACATCAATCAACAGAGGAATGGGTAAGGAATATGTGGTACATATTAACAGTGGAATACTACTCAGCCAAAAAAATAATGAAATAATGCCATTGGCAGCAACATGGATGGACCTAGAGATTATCATACTGAGTGAAGTCAGTCAGAAATTGAAAGACAAATGTCATATGATATCATGTATGAGTGGAATCAAATAAAATATAACAATAAAGAACTTATTTAAAAAACAGAAACTGGGGGAGTTCCCATCATGGTGCAGTGGTTAACGAATCCGACTAGGAACCATGAGGTTGCAGGTTCGGTCCCTGCCCTTGATCAGTGGGTTAACAATTCGGCGTTGCCATGAGCTGTGGTGTAGGTTGCAGACGTGGCTCGGATCCAGCATGGCTGTGGCTCTGGCATAGGCCAGTGGCTGCAGCTCCGATTCGACCACTAGGCTGGGAACCTCCATATGCCTCAAGAGCAGCCCAAGAAATAGCAAAAAAAAAAAAAAAAAAAAAAAAAAAAAAAAAAAAAAAAAACAGAAACTGGGGAGTTCCCATTGTGGCTCAGTGGAAACAAATATGACAAGCATCCATGAGGATGCAAGTTTGATCCCTGGCCCCTCTCAATTGGTTAAGGATCTGGAATTGCAGTTAGCTTAGTGGAGGTCACAGACAAGGCTCAGATCTGACATAGCTATGGCTGTGGTCTAGGCTGGCAGCTAAAGCTCCAATTTGACCCCAAGCCTGGGAACCTCCATATGCCACAGGTATGGCCCTAAACAAACAAACAAACAAACAAAAACAAACTCAGAGATTTCAAAATGAATCATATGGTTACCATCAGTGAAATCACTTGGGGGAGGGAAGAATCAGGAGAGTGGAAATAACATACACACACTATTGCATAAAATAAATGATTAAACAAAACCTTCTGCATAGAAAATGAATGTGTAATCAATAGTTTGTGATCACCTATACCAGAAAAAATAATGGATATATGTAAGACCAATTCACTTTGCTGCACACCTGAAATGAATACAACATTGTAAATTAACTAAAATCCTATATATATATATATATATGTATATATATATATATTTCCCAATATTTTCTTAAAAAGAAAACCTTTCGATTACCTCAAGGAAAGTGCTGAGGACAGTATCTAGCATTCTGGTGTATATCAATCCAGCACCATCATTTTCTTCTTATCTTTTTCCTTTTTTTGCGGGGGGGGGGGGCTTTTTTAGGACTGCACACACAGAATATGGAGGTTCCCAGGCTAGGGGTCAAATCAGAGCTTTAGCTGTCAGCCTATGTCACAGTCATAGCAAAGTCAGATCCCAGCTGCATCTGTGGCCTATACCACTGCTCACAGCAAAACTGGATCCTTAACCCACTGAGCAATGCTAGGGATTGTACCAGCATCTTCATGAATGATAGCTTCATTTCTGCTGAGCCATCATGGGAACTCATTTATTTTTTAAGAATGAATTGTGTCCCATCCAAAATTCATAAATTGAAATCCTAACCCATAGCATCTCAGAATGTGACTTATTGGGAGAGATGTTCTTTAAAGAGGTAATTAAGATAGCCCCTTCGATAATTGGTGCTGGGAAAACTGGACAACCACATGTAAAAGAATGAAATTAGAACACTCCCTAACACCATACACAAATATAAACTCAAAATGGATTAAAGACCAGACACTATAACACTCCTAGAGGAAAACACAGGCCAAACACTCTCTGATATAAATGACAGCAACCTCTTCTCAGATCCTGTTTTTATGACAGTAAAAACAAAAATAAACAAATGGGACCTAATCAAACTTAAAAGTTTCTGCACAGCAATGGAAACCCTAAACAAAATGAAAAGACAACACACAGCATGGGAGAAAATCTTTGTAAATGAATTGACTGACAAGGGATTAATCTCCAAAATTTATAAACAGCAGCTCCATACCAAAAAAAAGAAAAGAAAAGAAAAGAAAAACCATCCAAAAATGGGCAGAAGATCTAAACAGTTCTCCAGAGAATACATGCAGATGGCCAAAACACACATGAAAGATGTTTAACATCACTAATTATTAGAGAAATGCAAATCAAAACCACTATGAGGTACCGCCTTACACCGGCCAGTGGCCATCATCAAAAAGTCTAGAAATAATAATGCTGGAGAGGGTGTGGAGAAAAAGGTATCCTACTACCCTCTTGGTGGGATTGTAAACTGGTGCAACCACTGTGGAAAACAGTATGATGATCCTCAGAAAACTAAAAATATAGCTACCATTTGATCCAGCAATCCCACTCCTGGGCACCTATCCAGAGAAAACCATGACTCTCAAAGACACATGTTCTCTGATATTCATTGCAGCACTATTTTCAGTAACCAAGACATGGAAACAACCTAAATGTCCATCGACAGAGGAGTGGATCAAGAATATACATGATGGAATATTACTCAGCCATTAAAAGGAATGAAATACCAGCATTTTTAGCAACATGGATGGACCTAGAAATGATCATGCTAAGTGAAGTCAGTCAGACAATGAGACACCAACATCAAATGCTTTCACTGACATGTGGAATCTGAAAAAAGGACACAATGAACTTCTTTGCAGAACAGATATGGACTCACAGACTTTGAAAAACATATGTTCTCCAAAGGAGACAGTTTGGGGGGTGGGGGGATGTGCTGGAGTTGTGAGATTGAAATCCTATAAAACTGAATTGGGATGATCATTGTACAGCTACAAATGTAATAAATTCATTGAATAATAAAAAATAAAAACAGAAAAACGAGATAAAATGATGTCATTAGGGTGGTCTCAAATAATATATGACTGGTGCCTTTATAAAAAGAATAGATTAGGACCCAGATATACACCAAGGGAAGACCACATAAAACACATGGAGAAGATGGCAAGCCACACAGTGAGGCCTCAAAGGAAACCAAACCTGCTGATACCTTGATCTCAGACTTTTATCACCGAGAATTGTGAGAAAATAAATTCTGGTGGCTTAAGCCACTCAGTCTATTGTACTATGTTACAGCAGCCCTAGCAAACTAAGAACACTTTTTTTTGTCTTTTTAGGGCCTCACCCAAGGCATATGGAAGTTGAACCTAGGGGTCAAAACAGAGCTGCAGTTGCCAACCTACACCACAGTCACAGCAACCTCAGATTCAAGCCATGCCAGTGACCTACACTACAGCTCATGTCAACACTGGATCCTTAACCCACTGAGCAGGGGCCAAGGATCAAACCTAGTCCTCATAGATACTAGTCAGTTTTGTTACCACTGAGCTACAACAGACACTCCCAAGACAACTTTTTTGATAAATTTTTTGGTGATAACTGAAAAGTAAATGATACTTAAGGTCTCAACTTTTTAATCCACAACAAAGGCTTCCCACATGTCTCCCAAGCTGGCTAGAAAATTAGTTTTCCAAACATGAACATATCTGATTTCTGGATTATCCAGGAGAATATAAAATTGGGAACTTTCCATAACCTCTAGCTTGTCTGAGAATAAGACCTAGAACTCAACTAGTAAGAGATAGGTGTGCAAAAGTCAACATGACAAGGGAACCTGGATTTTAAACCAAAGCCTTAAGGACATAAAGAATTACTATAACCTAAAGACATCTGGTTATGTCCCTGCCATCAGCCCCATGAATTATGTGGGAATATGAGAGAGCCTTCTTCAAGTCAAGCTTGAACTTTGCCATTTTTCCTTGGACAGCCTTTTCCTTAGAAACCTCTTGGAAGGAGGAAGCTGGTTAGAGTGTGAATCCAAATTTTCCTGAGTTCCCTGGTCATAATGCCCTGTCTTAATTTCCATTATATGGTGAGCTAGCATATGTTTTTTTAATAATTTCTTTTGAATAAATTTAAAGATGCTTGCTGATGTACATGCCATAGGTTATCACAGTCATGGGAAGGTAACTAGCACAAATCAACCACCTCCAGTTCAGACTGTTGGGATTTAATGAACTCATTTCAAAAATGAGGAAACTTCTCTTTCTCTTATGGCCTCATGGGGTTTAGGATCAGCTGACCATGGTGCAGACATGGCGAAGTCCAAGAACCACACCACAAATAATCAATCTCTAAAGTGGTACAGAAATGACATCAAGATACCCTGATCACAATGATATGAATCCCTTAAGAGGGCGGACCCCAAATTTCTGAGGAACATGCATTTTCCAAGAAGCACAATGAGAAGGGCCTAAAGAAGATGCAGGCCAACAACAGCAAGGCCATGAATGCATGTGCTGAAGCTATAAAGGCTCTTGTAAAACCCTAGGAGGTCAAGCCCAACATCCCATAGGCATCTCAGTTGACATGCTTACATTGCTCACCCCAAGCTTGGGAAACATGCTCCTGCCCTCATGGCCAAGGGTCTCAGGTTCTACCAGCCAAAGGCCAAGGCTGCAGCTGGAGCTACAGTTGCAGATCCAGCTCTGGCTCTAGCTCTGACTCTCAAAGGTGCCCAAGCCCACACAAAGTCTCCACAATAGAGGTGCTTATCTGCCACTCTGAGGACAGAAGCACTGGTGTGATCCCTTGGCTGCTGTCTATATGGGGCTGGTGTCCACCTGTACTATTTATACACATAAACCTGTGGCAAGATCAGTCAAAAAATGAGGAAACTAAAGTTCAAAGAGGTGCAGTGACTTGTCCAACGTCATGAGCAGGGAAGTGGTAAACAGAACTCAAACTCAGAGTTGATCAATGGGAAATCCCAACTGCAAAGCCAAACACTATGGGGAGAAGTGGGCACTGTCTGAGGCCACCTTAGTCTGTATGAGGATATCACTAAGGACAGTCATGACTTTCCCCAGACTTTCTTTGGCTTCCATTATAAAGGAGTTCTCAACCAGATGAGCCAATGGTCTGACCAGATCAACACTTTTGCCCTCGAGAGACAGCATGTTTTTCTGACTATACAGTGGGATGGGGGTGCCTGGGTGGTCTGTTTCTCTGACCAAGGTCTGTGTTGGGATCAGTTGCGACCCATGGTTACACTGAGACAAGCTTGTGGTAAGAGAGTCCAGGCTTAATTCCCAATCAACCATGCACAAAGAGGATCCAAACTTTTACCTCTGGAAACTATTTGATTAGGCTGTAAGGAGGGGCCCTGAGTGGTTAATTAGCATCAAAGGAAAGGAGCCTGGAGGTTCACCAGCAAGATTTCCCTTGAGCCTTGTTAAAAAGCAAAGATGGGACCTCAACCCTCTGAGGAAGCTTCTGCAGAAAATTTCCTGACACATTGTTATGAGTAAGGTGTCCTGGTTTTCCTCCTGTGCTGCTCTCAGGGGGGCACATTCTGCTTTAATTTTAGAAAGATGAAAGAGTATTCCATAACTCCAAGACTTTGCCTTCTCTCATTTGAGGCCAATCCTCAAGGGCAGCACTGAAGGAACCAATTGAATAATCAGTTTTATAGGAAGGGGCTTGTTTTAATGATTGTTATTTTTTCCATTAAAGCTGATTTACAGTGTTCTAACAATTTTCTACTCTGCAGGAAATTTACCTAGCCACACATACATATATACATTATTTTTCTCATATTATCATGGTCCATCATAAGTGATTAGATATAGTTCCCAGTGCTATACAGCAGGAGCTCATGGCTTATCCATTCCAAAGGCAATAATTTGCATCTCTTATCCCCAGATTCCCAGTCCATCCCACTCAAGGGAGGGGATTTTTAAAGCATTTCTACCCAGGGCCCTTTTCCCTTGTTATTTCGTGGACAACAATATCCTTGATGCAAAAAAATCAATTCCCCTATTCCTTTTGGTCTCTTAATGAAAAATCTTTGTGATAGTGTCTACTTTATCTAAATCAGCAGTTCTAGGCATCATCTGTGTATGCAGCATCATCTGGGGAGATTTAAAACAATCTTGATGCCCAGAACCACACCCTCCACCAATTAAATCAGAATCTTTGAGATGCCACCCTGATATCTGTAGTTTTAAGACTCGGAGGATATTCCAATCACCAGCCAAGGTTGAGAACAAGGGAACTCTTAAGATGACCCCAGTTGTCTTGAAATTTGTTAAAGCCAATGTAGTGATTTTAGGGTTCAGAAAATTAATAACCTTCTCCTCTCTCCTAGGTATGTATTCAGATATCATAAGAGGTGCTTTTATGTGATTAATGTGTCATTATTAGATGCTGAGGAATTCCCTTGTGGCTCAACAGGATCTGACATTGTCACTGCCATGTCTCAGGTTGCTGCTGTAGCACAGGTTCAATCCCATGCCTGGAATTATCCACATGCTGCAGGCATGACCAAAGAGAAACAAAAAAATTGATGCCAAGAGACAGCATAAAGAAAGCACTCTATCAAAAATATTTAATTCTATGTTTCTTATCTTTCATTCTATTTTCCAAGTTTTATTTCTTATGGACACTGATAACACATGAATACAGTCAAATTGTAAGATTCAAACTGAAAGTCCCTTCTGACTCCCACCCACAAACCTCTCACATGTAGAAATATATTTTCACATCAGCACATTTAAAGATTCCTAGCATTGAAATCACACTGCATAAATATATTGTCTTGCAACATGAATTTTCATCTAACAAGATGTCTTGGGGATGACTCAGTTCCAAGTCACTGTTATATACAATCTACACTATTGTTTTTAACTGTTCCCTATTATTTTTGTTTTAGGGCTGCATCCATGGCATAAGGAAGTTCCCAGGATAGGAGTAAAATGGGAGATGCAGCTGCCGGTATACACCACAGCCACAGAAACATGGGATTCAAACCGCATCTGTGACCTACACCACAGGTCACTGCAATGCCAAACCCTCAACCTATTGAGCAAGGCCAGAGATCAAACCCATGTCCTCATGGACATTAGTTGGTTTTGATACTGCTGAGCCACAGCAGGAACTCCCTCTACAGTATTTTAATAACATTTTATAATATGAAATTACTACAGTTTAGTTAAACATTTCTCTATTCCTGGACATTTGGGAGTATATTTTTTCTTGTCTCTATTATTATAATTAATACTTCTATAAACATCTACTCCATATACATTGTTCAAATATACCCTATGCCTTCTATACATAAAAGGTGTTCATACCAAACTGCAGGGGTTGGGAGTTTGTTTTATATGGAATATTTGATAAATATCACTGTCCCTGCCACAACTGGAATATTTATCATTTTCTTATTGAGTTATTGGGATCCTTTGTATTGTGCAGATATTATATGCATTAGTTTGCATGTATACATTATATAGATCAATATTTTCTCCAAGTCTTTTGCTTCTCTTTTAACTTTGTTCTTGGAATCATTTATCACACAGGTTTTAAATTTTAGGTAGTCAGATCTGTCAGTCTTTTCTTTTAGAGCTTCAGGGTTTATATTTTGTTGTGGAAGGTCTGATCCACCCCAAGATTACAGCATCCTGTTAAAATTTTATAGATTTTTGCCTTAGCTCTTCAAATCCATCTGGAATTTATTTTTTATATGTGGTATACATTAGAGATCTAAACATATTTTCTTCCAATTGAATGTCATCCCACAATTTTCTTTTCCACCAGATACTAAAAGGCTAAATATGAGTTACCATTGCAGCTCAGCAGATTAAGAACACGACTAGTATCAAGGAGTATGCCAGTTTAATCCCTGTACTCATTCAGTGGGTTGTGGATCTGGCATTGCCTCAAGCTGTGGCATAGATCAAGAAACAGCTCGCTTCTGGTCTTGCAGTGGCTGTGACATAGGCCAGCAGCTGCAGCTTATATTCAACTCCTAGCCTGGGAACTTCCATATGCCATGGGTGTAGCCCTAAAAACAAAGCAACCAACAAAACAAAACAAAAGGATAAATGGCAAAAAAAAAGGCTAGATGTATTTTTATGTAGGTCTTCTTCTGTATTCTAGTCCCACTCAAGTTAATAGATATCTACTGAGCACCCTACTATGTGTTACATAGGATTTTCAGCACTGGAGATACACATATGTTCAGGACACAGTCACTGCCTGGTGGGAAGTCTCCATCCACCAGGTGAGACAGAGATAACTACAACACAATGTGATGTCAAGTGAGCAAAGTGCAATGTGAGGCTGGAGGCAATATTTGCTTAGTTTATCTAAAAAGTCCATCAAAAATTTACAAAGAGATGGTATCTAAACTGGTCCTTAAAAAATAAAGCAGACATTTTTGAAATAGAAAGGAACAAGTTTGAGAAGTACATTCCACTTAGAATATATCCTTTTGAGCTGTCCATGGGATAGTCTAGAGGACTACAGATGGATGTGCCTGCCTAGAGGTCAGGAAACATCTCCTCTTCCAGTACCTACAGTGCCTGTCACCATAGGAACACGCATGGTTCCTAAGATGCATCACAGCCCCATCAACAGAGCTCAGTAGGATGGAGAAGAGAATGGGAACTGGAAAGAAGGTGGCTGCAGAGTGGCACTGGGACATGTACACCATAGTCATCATTATCACTAACATTTGTTGAGGGATAATTATATGCCAGGCAAGAATCCCTGGGCTATATAGTAGGTCCTTGTGAGTTTTCTATTTTATATACAGTAGTGTGTACATGTTAATCCCATCCTCCCAATTTATCTCTCATTCTCCCATGGTTTCCCCTTTGGCAACCACAAGTCTGAGCTCAAAAAGGATTGTTAGCCAAAATCTACAAAGAATCCTTAAGACCCAAGAATAAGAAAGCAAACTACCCAATTTTTAAAATGGCAAAAATCATGAGTAGACAGTTCACTGAAGAACAAATGGAAAATAATCATACAAAAAAGATGCTCAATATCATATGCTATCAGGAAGATGCAAATGAAACCACAAGAAGATACCACTACACACCCATTAGAATGGGAAAAATCAAGAACTTCCAACACCAAGAGCTGAGGAAGACACAGAGCAACAGGGAACTCTCATCCTTGGCTGGTGGGAATGCAAAGTGGTATAGCCATTTGGGAAGGCAGTTTGGTGGTTTCTTAGTTTCTTACAAAACTAAACATACTCTTATCCAGCAATCATATCCCCTGATATTTACCCAAAGGAGTTGAAATCTCATTTCCAAAGTATATGTGGATATTTATAATAGCGTTATTCATAATGGTCAAAATTTTGACCTTTTTCCTTCAGCAGATGAATGGATACATAAACTGTGGGACATCCAGACAGTGGAGTATGATTCAGCTACAAAAGGAAATGAGCTATCAAGTCACAAGAAGAGAGGGAGAATTTTACATGCCTATCACTAACTTAAAAAGGCCAATCCAAAATAATGTAAGATATATGATTCCAAATAAATGATGTTTTAGAAAAGGCAAACTATGCAGACAGTAAAAAGATGAGTGTTTGTCAGAGCTTGGGGGAGTGTGGGGAGGGGTGAACAGGCAGAGCACAGAGGGTTTTTAGGGTAGTTAAACCATCTGTATGAAACTCTTACCCGTGATTACATATGATTACACATTTACCAAATCCACAAAATGCACAACACCCAGAAAGAACCCTAATATCAGATGAGGACTATGGGCAAAGATACACCAAGGTAAGCTCATCCACTGTAACAAATGCACCACTTCAATGCAGGATGTTAACAACAGGGGAGACTATGGGTGTATGAGGACAGGAGGGATATGAGCAACTTTGTTCTTTATGATCAGTCTTGATGTGAACCTAAATTTCTCTAAAAGAAAAGCTGAGTTAAAGAAGAAAAAGAAGAAAAAAAAATAAAAAAATCAATCCAAAAGTTGTCTTCACATACACATGAGGACAATGTGGGTTAGTGAAGATAAATAATTTGCCCATTTAGTCATGGAAAACTGGGATTCAAAATCAGTAAGTCTGGCTTAAGAAATTGAAACAACAAAAGGTTTAAGAAAGGTAAAGAGCAACAAAAATTAGGCTCAGAAAAGGTGACTACTGCAAAAGGTCACACAGCGTGTAAGAGGCAGAGCCAGCATCTCACTCTATTCATCTGGCTCCAGAACTTGTACCTTTATCCTTTGCCCAATAACATGACACTTGCACCTAGACACTATCATCCAAGCAGACACAGATGCTCAGAGATGTCAGAGGTCATCACCTCTCCATCCTGTCTACACACTGACACCCACAGGAGCACAAGCATGTCCAGAGAGCACATACAGTGTGCCAGCACACACATGTGTATAGTGCACATGGACCCTCATGAACGCACATCCAACCCTGTGGCTTTATGGATCCACTGCCCTTCCCAGGTGCAGAGGCTACAACCCTGGAACCCAGGCTTCCAGGCTCCTGGAAACAGAGCTCAGAAAGTGCATCAGGAAGGCTCTCCCTCCTGGGAAGGCTGCAGGGATCCTCCCCCAGCATTCTGGCTGGCTAGGGACTGGGGGAGGACAACCCCCTCGGCTTCCTGTTGTCAGCAGTTCCACTGTGGGCAGAAAGAAGAACCAGCAGGGTCCTGAACTAAGAGCAGCACTTCATGCTGCCTCCTGCCTCAGAGATTCAGAGCCTGATCACAGACTGTCAACAGGCTCCCAGGCCTGGTCAGGACCCAGAAACTCCTCTGCCAAGCCCACAGGTAGGCAGGCTGAGGGGTCTTTGGGAACAGAGCCCAGGGGTTAACTTCTTCCTGTGATCTTTTCCTAACCCCATTTTCCCTCCTTCATCTCAAAAGCCAGGAAACATTGACCCTCCGCTAGTTCTTCCTCTCTCTCCTTCAAAGTGTAGATCCACATTTTTCAGAACCTACTCTGGGTGAAGCACTGGCTCCTGCTTTAAAGGGAATCACCCACATCCTACAACCCAGAGCCACACAGTTATCTCAGCCAAGAGATGGGTCAGCAAGGGAACAGGAGAACAAAAAAGTTAGCATAATTCAGGGGCTAAGAGCAAAATCTCTGAAGCCATCAGGATCCACCCACCCAGTTGTGTGGCCTTCGGAAGTCACTTCAACCCTTCTCCCTCAAGTACATTATCTGTAAACTGGGGTCTGTAAAGACTATGTATGTCAGTATATGTGAAGTTCCTAGAGCTGAATCAGGCACATGTAAACACTGTGTGATTCTTATCTAGGACATCACTGTGATTGAGAATGCATGTGGGAAGGGGCTGAAATGAAGTGGGGGTCTCAAGGTGGAGATACCTGGGTGAGGCATGGCCAGCTCAGCAGGGGTACAAGAGAATGGCTTTCCACAAAAATTCTACTTTAAGCCCCTCTGGCGGATCAGATGGGTATCAAGGGGCATTAAGTCAGAGAGAATTATTCACAAAAAGGATTCCAGTGGGCATATTGTAAAAGTCCACTTGCCTTGACATCTACAATAACAGGGGCAAAGTAAAGCTTTAATGTGATAGGGGAGTGAAACCTCAAAGAGGGAGGAGAGAGTTCAGAAAGGGGAGGAGGGAAAGACCATCCTGAAAAGGGCCCTGCAGACCCCGGAGCAGGACATCCCTGTTCAGCAGGCTGCACACCTGTCTTACTGAAGGCAGTGGGAAGAGAGGAGACAAGGAGAAGCTGGGTTTCAGAAAACCTGGGCTCAAATTTTTAGCTTCCACCTGTAAGTGATATTTGTCTTGGACTTACCTCACTTAGTATGATGATCTCTAGGTCCATCCATGTTGCTGAAAATGATACAACTAAACTTATTTACTAAACAGAAACAGACTCACAGACTGTTTTATTTTATTTTATTTATTTTTATATCTATTTTTTTTTTTCATTACTCAAATGAGTCAGGCTCACAGACTTTGAAAACAAACTCCTGGTTACCAGATAGGAAAGAGAAGGAAGGATTGGGGTTTGGGGTTGGCGTGTGCACACTAATACATATGGAATGGTTAGTGGACAGGGACCTGCTGTACAGCACAGGGAACTCTACTCAATATTCTGTGATACCCATCATGGGAAATGAATCTGAAACAGAATAGGTATGTGTATATGTACAAATGAATCACTTTGCTGTGCAGCAGAAATTAACACCATTTTGTAAATCAACTACACTTCAATACAATAGTTTAAAATGAAAAAAAAAAATTAAGAAACACCTTAAAAACTGGAGAGTTCCAATTATGGCTCAACAGGTGAAGCACCCAGCACAGTGTCTGTGAGGATGCAGGTTCAACCCCTGGACTTGCTTGGTGGGTTTAGGAGCCAGTGTTATGGCAAGCTGCAGCATAGGTCACAGATGTGCCTGGGATCCAGTGTTGCATGTGGCTGTGGTGTAGGTTGCAGCCGTAGCTAAGATTTTACTTCTAGCCCAGGAACTTCCACATGCCCAAGATTGGCTGTAAAAAGAAAATATAAAAAGGAGCTCAGTAAAGATTCTAAGGTCAGATACTGATGATGGGAAAGCAGAGAGCATTTGTTTGCTCAGAATCTGCCAGAGCTGAGGTCCACAGATTTCACAACTGTTCTGATCTGAAGGCAAGGAAGATAGCAGAGCCTCTGGCTTACTGAGATGAGAGGAGCAAAGGAAGGAGGAGGAGGATCAGGTCAGCAAGGAGGCTTCAGTCTGTTGGTAGGCAGAGGACTTCTGCCAGCAAAGGACATGCCAGTTTAGTTCTCTACACAAATGATGGTCTGGGAGAGATGTTTGATCAAGTAAGTTGAAACACACAGTCTGAAATCAGGCATTCCTAGATTTGCGTTTCAGATAGACCAGCTGTGTGATCCTCCAAACTTCAGTCTCTCTATCTACAAAAAAGGATAGTAATGCTACTAACATCGCAAGTGCTGAGCTCAGATACTCTCCAGTGTGTGTCCACTACATTTTCTTTCACTGTGGTCATTTTTAAACTGCCCTTGCTCATTCATGGGAGCAGGCACGTGAATGATGGTAATTTTGCACCAGTGTTTTACCCGCTAAAATGTTTCTATCCCACTTAAATAGTGCACTCTGTGCTCCAAGTTTCTGTTCTTTGGTTTCAAGTGGGCTGGTGGTGAAGCAAAGGAAATTACATAAGTTATTAGGAATCAAGGGAGATAAAATAAATCTTAGATGATAAATATCCACAGAGTAGAAAATTCCAGAGGAGAAAGTAGACCAGTATAGAAATAGTCTCCTATTTCCTATCTATCATAAAAGGGAGAAAATACATTTTGAGGGATAGTGTGATTTAAATGACTTGGAGAGGTACCAGTCCCTCTTAGTCCTTCCCAGCCACTGACAGATGACAAGCGCCATCATCTAAATGTAATTTCTACAGCTTATTGTATAAGCAACAATAGTACAGAGAATTATGGAAAGCATTACCAAATTCTCACTCAACTTTCTTATTTTTCATTTTGCCAGTAACACAAAATATTTTATTACTAACCATAATTACATTCTTTTATAAATTCCTCTACCATGTAAATATGTGTTAGCATGTATTATTTAAATAATAGGAGGATGGTGAATGAATGTATAGAAATAATAATAAATTTCAGAAGACACATAATCTAATCAAGCTATTATAAATTGTGATTTGAAAGAAATGAAAAGTGCTTCCATTTTTACACTTAAGTTTACTCTGGACCAAAATCCCATGTTTCATCTTAATCATCTCCAAGTCTTAATAAAGCAGCATCCTATCACCACCTAATATGCGTCATGCAAAACCAAAAGCATTGGAAGGAGAGGCTAAATATTAGGAAGGGCCAAAGGTGGTTCATTTCTGAGTTCTAGCACTCTCATTCATGGACCCTGCATTTTCATGCCAAAATAAATAATATCTGTCATGATATGGCATCAGATAACATGAGTTCACCTCTAACTGTGCTGTGCGGGCAAGAAACAGGTATTCCAGGTAAGTGGAAATTGACTTTTAGACATGAGACTGCTCAATCAACTGCAGTCAAAAATCACTGAATTCTTTTCAGGTCTACCTCTGAAAAGTTTACAGAGACAGTCAATATGGCAGGATGCTCATTATCTATGAATATTATGTCTGCAAACCTTCCAGGATCTACAATCTACAATGCTTCTTCTTTTTTTTTTTTTTTTTTTGTACTGTTTTTGTTGGTTTGCTTGTTTGTTTGTTTTGGTAGGGCTGCACCTGTAGCATATGGAAGTTTCCAGGCTAGAGGTCAAATTGAAACTTCAGCTGCTGGCCTAAGCCACAGCCACAGCAATGCAGGATCCAAGCCACATCTGCAAACTATACCAAAATTCACGGCATCATGGTATACTTAACCCACTGAGCAAGGCCAGGGATCTAACCCACACTCTCACTGATGCTAGTAGGATTCATAACCCACACTCTCATGGATACTAGTAGGTTTCATAATAGGAACTCCTTTTTTTGCATGTTTATTGAAGTATAATTGATTTACAAGTCATATTTAATGCATATGATTTGGTGTGGTGATAGTACATGGCAATATACAAATGGCATTTGAGTGTAGGCAGGAAGAAAGTTAAAAAAACCATCTTATTGATGGTACATCGTGGGGAATAGACCTTCCCAAGGCATGAGGAAATATGCAATGTTATCACTTTCAGCTAAATGGAAAGGAGGGTCCCTATGTTTTGAGAAATGTCACAATAGATCTGAAGGATTCCAAGTTCAGGGCCAAGGAGGGTCAGATATCCCTTCACCATCAGGGAAAACAATGTCCCAGAACTGAGGACAGGGAAAGACATGGGGAAAGAATCCAGAGTCAAGTCAATACATTTCCCAGGAGTGAGATGAAGGATAATTGCCTCATATTGGGAGCAGCTACTAAAATTGTTTATGTTCTGGGAGTTCCCACAGTGGCTCAGCAGAAATGAATCCAGCTAGTATCCATGAGGATGCAGGCTTGATCCCTGACCTAGCTCAGTCGGTTGGGGATCCAGTGTTGCCATGAGCTGTGGTGCAGGTCGCAGATGCAGCTTGGATCTGGCATTGCTGTGAGCCATGGCAAAGGACGGCGGCTGTAGCTTCCATTCAATCCCTGGCCTGGGAACATCCATATGCTATGAATGCAGCCCCCACCTAAAAAATGTCTAAGTTCTTAACTCCAACCCAGCCGTCCATCATCCAGAATGTACTCTATGCTGTCACAGAAAACTCTCTTGAATGCCACATATTTATATACAAAAGTATTCACTTCAACACTCCTCTGTGATGGGAGGAAAAAGTAATAGGGATAAGTGACCCATTTCTGAATATAATATGTGTATAGATCCAGGCAGAGAAAAAAAACTTTAAAATATGCCCACATCTATGGTACTCTGGGAAGTGGAATTTTTAGTGAACTTTCACCTTTTCATTATAAAATTAATAAAAGAAACATGTGCCCCTTATTTTTTAAAAGTTAAATACGGAAGGACCTCCCCACTACCCCCTCCATCCCTCTCACTTCAGGAGGCGAGGACAGCACAGAAACACACACAACACACAAACACAGCATAGGAAGGGGACATCTTTTTGGACAAAAATGAGATTATTCTATATCCATTGTCCTGCAACTTGTTTTTGCCACTTAAAATATCACAGACAGTGGTGTAACTGGGATGACATAGCCCAGCAAGGAATCACTCTCTCTCTGCCATCAGACTGACTGAACTCAAATCCCAGCTCTACTACATACAAAGTGGTTTAACTTTGCTAAGCTCTTTTTTTTTTTTTAATCTGTAAAGTAGAGATATAATGGTGCCTATCTCTTAGGATTTGGAGACAATAAAATGATAAAAGACATGTAAAGATAGCTCAGTGTGTCATGTATATCCAGGGTTAATAAACATTTACTAGCATTACTCATTTAAATTCTTTACACTGTGTGATATGAAGTAAGGCTAATTCACTATAAGTTATTGTAATAATTTAACTTCTTTTGGATATTTAGTTTGTGTGATCTGTGGGTTGTTTGTTTTGTTCATTTGTTTGCACTGTTTTATTTGGCAATATAAGGAGTGCTACAATAAAAATGTGTGTATATAATTTTGTGCTTCACATATATGACTATTTTTAAATGACAGATTTCTGTAAGTGAATTATTGGATAAGGAGAGGTAGTTTTCAGATCTGATGGAAACTACCAAAAGGTTTATTTTGATAACCTCCTCACTATCAGGGAACTTGAGGGTCTTCTTGCACTTGGATATTAAAAAAAAATAAGGCCATTCCAATGAATGATAATTGTACTTAAGTCTAATTTATGTTTTCTGATCACCAATGAGGTTGAACATCTCATATGTTTTCTTTGGTGAATGTGTTGTAGATATTTTCTTGGAGTCTAGAGATTCTATTTTACCTTTTCTTATGGTCTCTTTTGGTTGAATTTTCACATTAGAGCATTTTGTAATCCTACATTTTACTTCTTTGCTTGGAATGTCATCCCCAATCTTAGACCATAAAAAAAGTTCCCTTTATTTGGGGCTAATATATTTTATGGTTTGGATTGTTTACATTTAGATAATTGATTTATGTGAGTTTTATTTCTATGTTCAGGCTAGAGAGAAATCTAGCTTTATTTTTTTCCAAATGTTCAGCCAGTGTCATAAATGTCACATGTTTAATAGTTCATCATTTCTCCCTTGCTATGAAATAAATATTGCATATTCTATACATATCTAGATCTATATACATACATAAATACAGGTACATAAAATTCTTTATGTTGATCCATTGATTTATTTTTCTGTGTGTACAATTACCTTATTGTTTTCCATTATTATGTGCTTTGATTTTCAGTTTGAAAAGTCATCTCTCATTAGTCCAGTATTTTCAAAATGATCTTGCCTTTCCTTAGCCATTTACTCATGTAGATGACTTTGAAAAGGGCCTTCTCAAGTCCCATTAAATTCTCTTGGGGTGTTATTATATATGAAGTGAATTTGATTAATTTGAGAATGGACCTTTTTTTCTCAGATTTATTGAGATATGATTGACATGTACCACTGTGTAAATTTAGGGTGTATGATGTGATGATTTGATACACTTTTTATAATTGACATGTAACACTGTGTAAATTTAAGGTGTATGATGTGATGATTTGATACACATTAACTGCAAAATGATTGCCACAGTAGTGTTAGTTAACACCTCCATCACCTCACACCATTTTCTTTGTGTATGTGTGTGTGGTGAGAACATCTAGGCTCTACTCTCTTATAAAGAATGGAGGTCACCAGGGATGGGAATTGGGGGAACTGGGAAAATGTTGTTTAAACGTACAAAATTGCAATCATTAGATCAATAAGTGCTGGAGATCAGCACAGCGATTAGCGCCAACAACAGTAAATTAGATAGGCACTTCAAAAGTAGCTAAGAGACTAATCTTAGTTATTCCCCACAAAGATATAAATGATAATTACATACGGTGATAGAGGTGTTAGCTAATGTTCCGCTAGTAATTATAGTGCAATATAAATATGTATCAAATCAACATGTTCTTCACTTTAACTTACACAATGTTATATGTCAATGACATATAAAAATAAATTTTAAATGAATATGTGAATAATCTACTCTTTCATTATAATTCAAGTATATCATATAGTGTTGTTAACTGTAGTTGCCATGCACCATTATGGATCCCTAGAACTTATTGATCTTATTAACTGGACGTTTGTACCTTTGACTCAGACTGACATCTGCCCATTTCCTCCACCCTTCAGCCCCTGGCCACTACCCTTCTACTCTCTCTTTCCAGGAGTTTGTCTTTCTTAGATTCAGTCATGAGAAAGAAGGAAGGCCTACCACGTATGACAACGTGAATGGACCTTAAGAGCACTGTGCTAAGTTAAATAAGTCAGACAGAGGAATACAAATGCTGCATGATATCATGTACCTGTGGAGACTAAGAACAGACATTTGAAATATTCCTTTGTTGGAGTATCACACTTCCACTCAGTCTGATCATCCTTTCTATTCCGTTATATCCTGTCGCAGCATAGTTATTCTCACCTCTCTTTACAAACTCCTTCTCAGGTTGATTCCTAATTCTATTTTAGACTTTCATCCTATATTTTTCTAATACATGGAAAGTATTAATAATCACATACTTAATATGTATCTGAACACTATTATAAACTTCGTAGGTTTTTAAAGAGTTCAGATGTTCCTCTTGGATTTTTCTAGATGGACAATCAAATCAGTTTTTAGTGTTAGTTTCATATTAACTGATTTTTACACCTCCTTTCCATTCATTTTGCTTCTTCAATGGCTTAAACTACCACCTGAGCAATATGACAAAATAGTAGTAACCGAGGCCACCTGTACATCTTTCTGTGGTATTGTAGGAAATGAGATTCATATTCAAAGTGTTATATTCCTGTATTATTAGAATGTTTAGAATGAGAACTTCAAAGTTTTTAGTCAGGAAAAAATATGTATTTAAAGGAATAAATTCAGTACCATAAGCAATTGCTTGTAGGAAAGTTGACACTTGAAGAACATTGGGTAAGAAATACAAAATCGTCCTGAGTCAAAAATTCCCATTTTAATTCACAGTCAACACTCCAAATCCACAAGTTCTTTATTTATGAATTCAACCAACCCACAGATGAAGTAGTACTGTACTATATATTTATCGAAAAAATCTACACATCAGTGGGTCTGTATGGTACTCCTGTGTTATTCAGTGGTCAATTCCATTCCTATTTTGAGTGGCATCCATCAACCAAAAACATAGGATTCAAGTGTCCAGATCACTATTGGCCAAATATAAATGCATAAATAAATATTAAGCAGGTTTTGCTCTGAAGCCATAAGAAAGTTTCATGTGAACTCTCTGGGACCAAAGAGAATTCATTAAATCCAATATGGCCCATGACCATATGGACCATCACCTATGGATGTATGAGTAGGAGAGGATCAGTGAGAGGATCTCATTCATGGAGACCCCTTGTATTAAAGCATCCTGATTCAAGGTGTGACTCAGCAACCCCTTCCCCTAAGACAAGAAGGGAGCAAAAGGAACAGGAGAGGTAGTGTATCAGTCAAGAAGCAACTTCAGAAGAATATTTAGAAAGAGTATTGAGAAGAACTCAAAAATTTAGGCAACTTAGAAGTTCCTAACATCATCTGGAAAAAATACAGTTTCTCAAATAGGGAGCACATTAGAATTATTTAACTTTCCCATTGGTGGATTTTACCTCCTGCTCTCTGTACTTTATTGAAATAATATCATAACAAAGAGCAGTGGTCGTCTTCTCTCTCTCTTTTTTTTTTTTCTTAGGCTGGAAGTTAGCCAAGAAGCCATTTTGGTCAAATTGCCATCTCTCCTATAGCTTCTTCAAACTCTGTGCAGGAGGTCAAGGACATGGACATGGAGACAAAGAACGACAGCAGCAGCATGTCAGACTTTATCCTTCTGGGCATCTCTTCCAACCCTCAGCTTCAGAAACCCCTCTTTGCTGTCTTCCTCATCATGTACCTGGTCACCCTGGTGGGCAATGTACTCATCATCCTGGCCATCAACTCTGACACCCAGCTCCACACCCCTATGTACTTTTTCCTCAGCAACCTGTCCTTCATGGACATCTGCTTCACCACAGTCATTGTGCCCAAGATGCTGGTGAACTTACTCTCGGAGACAAAGTCCATCTCCTATGTGGGCTGCCTGGTCCAGATGTACTTCTTCATGGCCTTTGCAAACACTGACAGCTACCTGCTGGCCTCTATGGCTATAGACAGGCTGGTGGCCATCTGCAACCCCCTCCATTATGATGTGGCTATGAGCCCACGGCACTGCCTCCTCCTGCTGCTAGGTTCCTGCACCATCTCTCACCTGCACTCCATGCTGCGTGTGCTACTCATGTCCCGCCTGTCCTTCTGTGCCTCCCACACCATCAAGCACTTCTTTTGTGATACCCAGCCTGTGCTGAAGCTGTCCTGCTCTGACACCTCCTCCAGCCAGGTGGTGGTCATGACTGAGACCCTGGCTGTCATTGCAACCCCTTTCCTCTGCATCCTCTTCTCCTACCTGCGAATCATCCTCACGGTGCTCAGAGTGCCCTCTGTAGGTGGGAAGTGGAAGGCCTTCTCTACCTGTGGCTCCCACCTCTCTGTGGTGGTTCTGTTCTATGGAAGTGTCATCTATGTCTATTTTAGACCTCTATCCATGTACTCAGTGGTCAAGGACCGGGTGGCCACAGTTATGTACACCATAGTGACACCCATGTTGAACCCTTTCATCTACAGCCTGAGGAACAAAGATATGAAGAGGGGTTTGAGGAAAGTAAGGGACAGAATTCACTCATAGGAAGAACATAATAGAATATCACAATTGGGAGGTAACCTAAGAGGTGATCAGGTTATCCTTCCTTCCTACCATTTTCACATGGAACCAAAAGAGGTGATAAGAGGTGGTGTTGAAACACAGTGAGAGCACCGACATCAAAGCAGGATTATTTTGTTTCTACAGTGACCTTGATCAGTCCCAGGCTAATTACTGCTAGGAATCCTGATTTCAGGAGAAATAGTGGAAAAAAAGTACCTCCAAATTATGCTTGCATACATTTGACAATGATCAGTACTCAAGTACTAGAAAATCCTATTCATTTTTATAAGACATTACATGGACTCCATAGAGTATAGGGAATGTCTTCTTGAAATGTCCTTAAGTATGAATTGAATTTTGACAGTTGAAAGTTAATAGAACAAGGAAATAGAGAGTTTCACATGTGGAAACCATCCAAGCAAGTAAAAGCAATAAACACTGGAATGTGTTTGAGAGACAGTGAAAAGCCCTGTGGTGCTTCCTTGATTTGAGATTAGGGAGAATAAAATGGGGATGGGGGGTGGGGGTGAGAGCAGACAGAAGAATCTATAAAACAGATTTACCTCCCCCAACACCACAGTGTCATCACAGTGTGAATTCACAGGACTCAACACGTTTTCCCTTCCTTATTAATTATTTTTCCATGTGGCCAGAGTCCTCACTGAAATGACCATTTTGTCCTGGATAAGCAACTGTCAGAGTCAAGATAAGTGGGAAGAAACTGAAGTTGAATACAAGTCTTTTGGACTTAAAGATAAAACAATAGATACATCCCCATTGAGGCCCAGGGGAAATAAATCTGACTAGTACCCATGAGGATGCAAATTCAATCCCTGGCCTCGCTCAGTGGGTTAAAGGAATTGGCATTGCTGTGAGCTGTGGTGTAGGTCACAGATGCAGCTTGGATCCTGCATTGCTGTGGCTGTGGTGTGGTCCATCAGCTGTGGCTCCAATTTGATCCCTAGCCTGGGAACTTCCATATGCCAGTGGTATGGCCCTAAAAAGAAAAAAAAAAGAGATTTAACAAGAGGTACATAACAACCTAATGGAACACAGGGATGCCTGGGCCCCAACATCCAAGTCCTTGCCATTGCTCTATGTCCACTTCCAATTTTCAAGAAGCCATAAGCATCCAGGAAACACACTCCTTTTGCAAAAGCCTATTTATTTGCACAGGCACCTCTGGCTTTCACCACTATCTCCCACCAATCACTCAGCTTTGGGAAGACTGGCCTGGAAGATCTCTACCCATTCCACTTATTCTATTTATGTGCCAGGTTTTGCATGCTCAGCCAAATACAAAAATCACATTAGAATATGAAAAATTCACAGAATATAGTAAATAAATAAATTCATTAATGATACTTTCCATAGTTTATAAAGTTCATTAAGTCCTTTGGTCCCAGGAAAGCTAACAGTTTTTTAGTTCAAACCTCCCTCTGCCCTTAGTACCAAAGACCTTTTTCTCAAGAACACATAGTTGTTAAGAAATCAAGATCCTTTACTTAAGATTTATAGATATTCCAAAAAATTCAAATAAAGAGAAATACTTAATTAGTGACCATGCAATAACACATTTGAGTGAATGATTAGCCATAAACTTCTCAGTCAGAACTAAACTGTTGTCTTTTTTAGAATATGAAGAAATTCGCTTAAGATGTCTTGCCACCATTCAGAAGTGAGTTCATGGGGACAGGTAGTGTTTGGAGACATTCATAAAATGTTTGCTATCCAAACAAAGCAGCCCAGAAATTAACCTGGGGGGTTGCTAATAAGCACTGCTAAGAATAAGTCCCATTTGAAAGTAGATATAATCAGAGGAAATGTCCCTGTAGTCCTTCTAAACACTTTGCCAGGTTAGGAAAATTTCTTCTCTACAGCCCTTGGGAGACCAGGAAATTTCTTCACAGTCTTTCCACCATACAGAAACCTTGGAGCCTGGCTGACTCTACAATGGAATAAGACTGCTGTAATGAGGTCCTTTGATGAGAATATAAGGAAGGGAAATGGATTAGGGTCCTTCTGCTGAAGGCTCGCATATATGTAAATGTCGTCAATTTTTCATAATGTTGATCTAAGAAAAATCTAGTTCTTTGAACCTATTTTGCCTGTTGATCAGAGTGAATGACATAAAGAAGGAGGCTTATATGAAAGCTGAGGAGGGCCTAGGGAAGTGGGCTGAGTATTTCTCACATTGAAGAGGCTGATAGAGGAGGTATTAGCCAAGAGGTCTGATAAGAAATGGCCATATAAGGCAAAAATAGAAGAAGTTTCAAGAGGCAGTAGCTATTAATCCACATCAAAATATAGCAAAAATTTAAGCAAAATAAGTCAGGAAGATGGTTCATCAGCTTAAATGACAAGGAGGCCGTTGGTAATGAGGTTTTAGGTCATGAGACTTTAATGAAAAGGGGACATTGGTAATGAGGTTTCAATGGGGGAATGTAAAATCAACCAGACTGTAATTTGTTAAGGAATCACTTGTGATTCTGTACACTAGCAATGAACAATCTGAAAAGTAAATTTAAAAACAGTACTATCAGTAGCATTAAAAGAATAAATTACAGAGGAGTAAACTAAACCAAGGAGGTAAAAGACTTATCTACTGAAAATAAAAATATTGGATAAAAGAAATTAAAGAATACACAAATACATGGAAAGACTTCATAAATAGAAAGGTTATGCATTATTAAAATGTCCATAATATATAAAGTGATCCACAGATTCATTGCAATTTTTAGAAATCCCTTAAATCCCAATTGTCTTTTTAAAAGAAATACACAAATCCTAAAATACATATAGAATTATAAAGGACCCAAAGTGTCAAAAACAATCTTGAGAATAAAAAACAAAGCTGGAGGCTTCATACCTCATATTTTGAAAATATATTACAAAGCCACAGTAAGCAAAATAGTATAGTATTGGCATAAAGACCAGTAGAACAGGACAGAGAACTCAGATATAAAACTAAATAGAAACCATCAAATTTTCTTCCTTTATTTTTTTAGGGTGGCAACTGTGGCATATTTCCCTCAGTAGTGGTTGAATCAGAGCTACAGCTGCAAGCCTACAACACAGTCATAATGCAAGATCTGAGACCTTCTGCAAACTACACCACAGCTCACAGCAGCACCAGATCATTAACCCACTGAACAAGGATAGGGATTGAATCTATACACTCATATATACTAGTTGAGTTTGTTATGACTGAGTCACAATGGAAAATCCCCCATCAACTAATTTTATTTATTTTTTATTTTTGTAAGTTATTTATTATTATTTTTTCCCACTGTACAACAAGGGGGTCAGGTTATCCTTACATGTATACATTACAATTACATTTTTCCCCCAGCCTTTCTTCTGTTGCAACATGAGTATCTAGACAAAGTTCTCAATGCTACTCAGCAGGATCTCCTTGTAAATCTATTCTAAGTTGTGTCTGATAACCCCAAGCTCCCAATCCCACCCACTCCCTCCCCCTCCCATCAGGCAGCCACAAGTCCCTTCTCCAAGTCCATGATTTTCTTTTCTGAGGAGATGTTCATTTGTGCTGGATATTAGATTCCAGTTATAAGTGATATCCTATGGTATTTGTCTTTGTCTTTCTGGCTCATTTCACTCAGGATGAGAGTCTCTAGTTCCATCCATGTTGCTGCAAATGGCATTATGTCATTCTTTTTTATGGCTGAGTAGTATTCCATTGTGTATCTATACCACTTCTTCCGAATCCAATCATCTGTCGATAGGACATTTGGGTTGTTTCCATGTCCTGGCTATTGTGAATAGTGCTGCAATGAACATGCTGGGTGCATGTGTCTCTTTTATGTAGAGTTTTGTCCGGATATATGCCCAAGAGTGGGATTGCAGGGTCATATGGAAGTTCTATGTATAGATTTCTAAGGTATATCCAAACTGTTCTCCATAGTGGGTGTACCAGTTTCCATTCCCACCAACAGTGTAGGAGGGTTCCCTTTTCTCCACAGCCCCTCCAGCACTTGTTATTTGTGGATTTATTAATGATGGCCATTCTGACTGGTGTGAGGTGATATCTCATGGTAGTTTTGACTTGCATTCCTCTGAAGATCAGCGATGTTGAGCATTTTTTCATGTGTTTGTTGGCCATCTGTATATCTTCTTTGGAGAAATGTCTATTCAGGTCTTTTGCCCATTTTTCCATTGATTGATTGGCTTTTTGGCTGCTGGGTTGTATAAGTTGTTTATATATTCTAGAGATTAAGCCCTTGTCGGTTGCATCATTTGAAACTATTTTCTCCCATTCTGTAAGTTGTCTTTTTGTTTTCTTTTGGGTTTCCTTTGCTGTGCCAAAGCTTTTCAGTTTGATGAGGTCCCATAGGTTTATTTTTGCTCTAATATCTATTGCTTTGGGAGACTTACCTGAGAAACTATTCATGATGTTGATGTCAGCAGAGTGTTTTTCCTATGTTTTCTTCTAGGAGTTTGATGGTGTCCTGTCGTATATTAAGTCTTTCAGCCATTTGGAGTTTATTTTTGTGCATGGTGTGAGGGTGTGTTCTAGTTCATTGCTTTGCATGCAGCTGTCCAGGTTTCCCAGCAATGCTTGCTGAATAGACTTTCTTTTTCCCATTTGATGTTCTTGCCTCCCTTGTCAAAGATTAATTGACCATAGGTGTCAGGGTTTAGTTCTGGGTTCTCTCTTCTGTTCCATTGGTCTGTCTGCCTGTTTTGATACCAGTACCACACTGTTTTGATGACTGTGGCTTTGTAGTATTTCTTGAAGTCTGGGAGAGTTATGCCTCCTGCTTGGTTTTTGTTTCTCAGGATTGCCTTTGGCGATTCTGGGTCTTTTGTGGTTCCATATAAATGTTTGGATTGTTTGTTCTAGTTCTGTGAAAAATGTCATGGGTAATCTGATAGGGATTGCATGGACTCTGTAGATTGCTTTGGGTAGTATGGCCATTTTCACAATATTGATTTTCCGAATCCAGGATCATGGAATATCTTTCCATTTCTTTACATCTTCTTTGATTTCTTTGATTACAGTTTTATAGTTCTCGGCATATAAGTCCTTTACCTCCTTGGTCAGGTATATTCTGAGGTATTTGATTTTGTGAGGTGCAATTTTAAAAGGTATTATATCTTTGTATTCCTTTTATAATATTTCATTGCTGGTATACAGAAATGAAACTGACTTCTGAATGTTAGTCTTATATCCTGCTACTTTGCTGAATTTATTAATCAGTTCAAGGAGTTTTGGCATTGAGTCCTTCGGGTTTTCTATGTATAGTATCATGTCATCTGCATACAGTGACAGTTTGATCTCTTCTCTTCCTATATGGATGCCTTTTATTTCTTTGGTTTGTCTAATTGCTGTGGCTAGGACTTCCAAAACTATGTTGAAGAGCAGTGGTGAGAGTGGGCATCCCTGTCTTGTTCCCGATTTGAGTGAGAAGGCTTTCAGTTTTTCCCCATTGAGGATTATATTTGCTGTGGGTTTATCATAAATGGCTTTGATTATGGTCGGGAATGTTCCCTCTATAGCCACTTTGGCGAGGGTCTTGATCATGAGTGGATGTTGGACTTTGTCAAATGCTTTTTCTGCGTCTATTGAGATGATCATATGATTTTGACTTTTTTTTTGTTAATGTGGTGTATGATGTTGATTGATTTGCGTATGTTGAACCATCCTTGTGAACCTGGGATGAACCCTACCTGGTCATGGTGTATAATCTTTTTGATATGTTGTTAGATTCGGTTGGCTAAGATTTTGTTGAGAAGATTTGCATCTATATTCATCAATGATATTGGGCGATAGTTTTCTTTTTTGGTGGTATCTCTGTCAGGTTTTGGAATGAGGGTGATGGTGGCATCATAGAATGTCTTTGGGAGTAGTCCTTCTTCTTCAACCTTTTGAAAGAGTTTCAGGAGGATGGGCACCAATTCCTCTTTATATGTTTGATAAAATTCACCTGTGAAGCCATTTGGTCCTAGACTTTTTTTTGTAGGGAGTGATTTTATGACCTCTTCAATTTCATTTCTAGTGATCGGTCTGTTCAGTTGGTCTGTTTCTTCTTGATTCAGTTTTGGCAGGCTGTACGATTCTAGAAAATTGTCCATTTCTTCCAGATTGTCAAACTTGTTGCCGTATAGTTGTTCATAGTATTCTCTTATTTTTTTTTTTGTATTTCTGCTGTATCCGTTGTGATTTCTCCTTTTTCATTTATAATTTTGGTTATTTGGGTTCTTTCTCTCCTCTTTTTAGTGAGTCTGGCCAGGGGTTTGTCAATTGTGTTGACCTTTTAAACGAACCAGCTCTTGGTTTTATTAATTTTCTCTATTGTTTTTTGAGTCTCTATTTTATGGATTTCTTCTTTGATGTTTATAATTTCCTTCCTTCTGCTGACTTTAGGTCTTTTTTGTTCTTCTTTTTCTAATTCATTTAGGTGGAGGGTTAAGTTGTCCATTTGGGATCTTTCTTCTTTTTTGAGAAAGGCCTGTATTGCTATAAATTTCCCTCTGAGCACTGCTTTCGCAGCATCCCATAGATTTTGAGCGGTTGTGTCTTCATTATCATTTGTTTCAAGGTATTTTTTAATTTCCTTCTTGATTTCCTCATTGACCCATTGGTTTTTTAGTAGCATGTTGTTTAGTCTCCATGCAGTAGGTTTTTTTCTCTTTCCTTTTCCCAGGGTTGATTTCTAATTTCATTGCATTGTGGTCAGAGAAGATACTTGAGATAATTTCTATGCTCCTAAGTTTATTGAGATTAGCTTTGTGTCCCAATATGTGGTCTATTCTTGGGAATGTTCCATGAGCATTTGAGAAGAATGTGTATTCTGCTTTTTTTGGATGTAGTGTCCTGAAGATATCAATGAAGTCTAACTTTTCTACTTGTTTCCTTTAGGATCTCTGTTGCTTTATTGGTTTTCTGTCTAGAGGATCTGTCCATTTATGTGAGGGGGGTATTAAGGTCTCCTACTATGATTGTATTATCATCAATATCTCCCTTTATGTCTGTTAATATTTGTTGTATGTATCTGGGTGCTCCTGTATTTGGGGCATATATGTTGACGATAGTAGCATTCTCTCCTTGGATGGATCCCTTAATCACTAAGTAGTGTCCTTCTTTGTCTTTCTTTATGTCTTTTGTTTTAAAGTCTATTTTGTCTGATATGAGCATTGCGACTCCTGCTTTTCTGTCATGTCTATTGGCGTGAAATATTTTTCCCCATCCTTTCACTTTCAATCTATATGTATCCTTTGTCCTAAGGTGCGTTTCTTGTAGGCAGCAGATTGAAGGTGTTTGCCTTTTTATCCACTCAGCCGCTCTGTGTCTTTTGATTGGGGCATTCAGTCCATTGACATTTAAGGTGATGATAATTGATAGATGATTATTTATTGCCATTTGAACCTCGTGTTCCAGTTGATTCTATGGTTGTCCATTCTTCCTTTCTTTTTTTTTTTTTTTTGTTGGATAGTCTCCTGTTATTATCTGCTTGAGTGTATTTTTTTTTTCATTTTTTGCAAATGCAATATTTGGTTTTGGCTTGTGGTTGCCCTGTTTTTTAAGTATGCTAACCGTTTCCCATAATTGTGTGTTTTAGCCTGATGGTCCTGTAAGTTCAAACACTTCATTACTATATTAAAATTAAGAAGAGAAACATACAAACAAACAAAAAGGGTTATTTACTTCCTAACATCCCTTGCCCACATTTTATGGTTTTGATGACTCTTTTTTATTTTTTTTCTTTTTAATTTTATTTTGTTTGAGGCCTGTTCATGGTTAAATCTGTATGCTGGCTTAGTTGAGTGACTGCTTTCTGATTGCGGTTTCCTCAGTCCTAATTCTTCCTCTTCTTCTTTTTTTTTCTTTTCTTTTTTCTTCCCTTTCCTTCCTTTCTTTTTGGTTTAGAGAAGCCCTTTCAATATTTCCTTTAACCTGGGTTTTGTGTTGCAGTATTCTTTAAGTTTTTGTTTGTTGGAAAAAATTTTTATTTCCCCTTCTATTTTAAATGATATTCTTGCTGGATAGAGTATTCTATTCTATTTTTTCCTTTTAGCACTTTAAATATCTCTTGCCATTCCCTCCTGGCCTGTAGTGTTTCTGTAGAGAAATCAGCTGATATTCTTATGGGGGTTCCCTTGTAGGTAACATTCTGTTTTTCTCTTGCTGCCTTTAGGATCCTCTCTTTATCACTAATTTTTGCCATTTTTATTATGATGTGTCTTGCTGTGGGTCTATTTGAGTTCAGTTTGTTTGGGGCCCTCTGTGCTTCTTGTATCTTGAACCCAGCATCCTTTAGATTTGGGAAGTTTCCATTGATAATTTCTTCAAATATATTTTCCATCCCCTTATCTTTTTCTACTCCTTCTGGAATTCCTATTATGTGTAGATTGTCCTGCTTTATATTATCCCATAGGTCTCTGATATTGCTTCCCTGTTTTTTGATTCGGTTTTTTGTCTGTTGACCCGATTGAGTGATTTCCATTATTCTATCTTGCATATCCCTGATTCGTTCTTCTGCATTATTCATTCTGGTTTTTACTGTCCTTAGTTCAGTTTGCATCTCTGCAAATGAATGTTCTAGTTTTTCTTGGCTCCTCCTTATATTTTCTACTTCCTTTCTGAAGGTATCTGCATTACTGTTCATATCTTCTCTTAATTCCTTCAGTATTTTCACTATTTCTCTTTTGATCTCCAGGTCTGTCAGACTGCCGAGATCTGTTTCATTGTTGACTGTTTTAGGTGGGTTTTCCCGTTGGTTTGACTGGGGGTGGTTTCTCTGCTTCTTCATCTTGCTTGTTGTTTTCTTTCTCCTGAGGGAGTTGTACTCTCCATGATTGGGCAGTGTTTGTCTTGTCTCTGCCGTGGAATATTTCCTGAGGGCTAGCGTTGTTGGTCAATCTTTTTTGAGGCAGTGTGGCTTTTCTGGAGTGTTGATGGGGCTAACAGTGTTTCTTTGAAGCAAAGGAGGGCTTCCTGAGGGCAGTCAGGACTGGGAGGTCCACACCACGATGGTAGCAGATTTCACTTGGTCATGCAGAGCTTGCTCTGGTGTTTTTAGGCTGTGGGGTTCTTGCAGGGGGTTGGCAGTGTTGGGCAGCTGTTCCTCAGGAGTACAGCACCCCCTGGGGGCTGGAGCAGCTATCTGGGTCACTGAGAACCTAAGAGGCTCTTCCCTAGGGCAGCCCAACTCAGAAGGCTGGCCTGAGAAAGTAGGCAGATCTTTTCACCGTCTGGCCAAGCTTGTTGCAGCTTTTCTGGGCTGCAGGGGCTCTTCCAGGGGGCTGGTGGTGCTGAGCATCTATTCCACAGCAGTGGGGCACCCCCTAGGGGCTTGGGCCGGTAGCAGGGCCACTGGAAACCCTAGAGGCTCCTCCCCAGGGCAGCCCGACTCAGAAAGACCGTCTGAGATCTTTTCCTGGCTTGGCCAGGCTTGTTGCAGCTTTTCGGGGCTGTAGGGGGTCCTGCCTGGAGCTGGCAGTCCTATGCAGCTGATCCACTAGGGCACCCCCTGGGGGCTTGGGCGGGTAGCAGGGCCGTTGGAAACTGAAGAGGCTCCTCCCGGGGGCAGCCCGACTCAGAAAGACCATCTGAGATCTTTTCCTGGCTTGGCCAACCTTGTTGCAGCTTTTCTGGGCTGCAGGGGGCCCTGCCTGGAGCTGGCAGTCCTATGCAGCAGATCCACTAGGGCACCCCCTGGGGGTTTGGGAGGGTAGCAGGGCCGCTGGAAACCGAAGAGGCTCCTCCCCAGGGCAGCCGGACTCAGAAAAACCTTCCGGGAATTAGGCAGGTCTATTCACTGCCTGGCTAGGCTTGTTCTAGCTTTTCTGGGCTGCAGGCCTTTTCTCGGGGGCTGGTGGTGTTTGGTGCTACTCTGCGGAAGTGTAGCCCCTCCAAAGGGCAAGCAGGCCTGTGCAGGGACAGCCCCCGCGGTGGTAGGCTTCAGGCAATTGTTGAGGCCAGCCCTCCTGGATGGCAGGCAGCCCCAGGTTCGGCGAGAGTGCAGGGGGTGGTGGGGGTGGGGGGAGGGGATACACTGGGAAGCACAGCTTTCAGCTAGCTAGTGGGCCTGTAAGCTTGCTGTGGCGTGGGGGGTATTCTATGGGGACCCTCCCCTTCTTCTCTCCCCTCCCCAGCACGGGCACAGACCAGGCTCTTTTCCCAGGTTCCCTCTGATACGGCTTTCCACTTCCCTGCCCCTAGAGTATTGCTCCCTTCCTCTGCAACAGCTTTGTTTTCTAGTCTCCCAGGCAGTCTCTGCCCAGTCAAATGGTTTCTAGACCTCCCAAGCCGTTTCCGCTCTGCCCTGCCCCCCCAGCCCGGGGACTATCCTCTGGAGCCTAGGTCTCGGTGTCCAGCCCCCACCCAGGAGTCCCCCTGCCCTTTCTCGGCGACCAACCTTCGGAGGTGAGGTCTCGGTGCCCAGCTCCCACCCAGGTGTCCCCTGGCCCTTTCCCGGGGACTAACCTCTGGAACCGAGGACTCAGTGCCCAGCCCCCACCCAGGCGTCTCAATTTTTGGTGACTGTGCCTGTAGTTCAAATGGTCCGTTCGGTTATTGATCGGCTTTTCCGTACTCCAACTTACTGATACACTCTTCTCTGCATCTGGAGATTCCTCCGGTTCGTTTGATCTTTCCCCCGTGTAGGTGACTTTCCAGGGTGCGGGATCCCTTTCTCCTCCTCAGTTCCCTTTCGGGAGCGCCTGTCCCGCTCGGATTCACCTTCTCTCACTCTCCTCTTTTCTCCCGTTCTGCCCAGTAATGTCACAAACTTCTTGCCGTTATTGGAGTTTAGGTTCTTCTGCCAGCGATTGGTTGCTGTTCTGTGCGAGTAATTTATTCTGTAGATGTGCTTTTTTTTGTTGTGTTTGTGGGAGAGGGTTAGCGTGTCCCTCTACTCCTCCGCCATCTTGTCTCCCCCATCAACTAATTTTAAAAGACAACTGTACAGTAGAAAAAAAAAAGGTATTTGGGAAATAAAAGTAAAACAAAATTAAAAAAAGAATATACAATCAAGCATTCCCTGGTGGCCCAGGAAGTTAAGAATCCAGGATTGTCATTGATGTGACTCAGATTGCTGCTTTGGTGCAGGTTTGATCCCTGGCCCAGGAAATTCTACAGCCAGCCATGGACAAAAAAAAAAAAAAAAAAAAAAAAAAAGGAAAAAAGACATGTAAATCAACCAACATCATACAGGAGATTCACAAAAGAAAAGTCAAAAACCATATGATCATCTCAGTAGATGCAGAAAAAGCATCTGACAAAGTCCAAAATTCATTCTTAATCAAAACTCTTACTGAAGTGTGTATAGAGGGAACATTCCTTAACATAATCCAAGTCATTTATGCCAAAAACACAGCAAATATAATACTCAATGGAGAAAAGCTGAAAGCCTTCCCACTAAAATCTGGAACAAGACAAGGATGCACACTCTTCCCACTGCTATGCAACATCATATTTGAAGTCCTAGCCACAGCAATCAGACAAACAAAAGAAATAAAAGGCATCCAAATAGGAAGTAAAGAGGTAAAACAGTCACTGTATATATGCAGATGGCATGATGCTAAGGACTCAACTCAAAAACTAATTGAACTGATCAACAAATTCAGCAAAGTAGCAGGATAGAAGATTGACATTCATAAATCAGTCACATTTCTAAATACTAACAATGAAATATTAGAAATAGAATACAGAAATACAATACCAATAAATCTGCACCCAAAAAAATCAAATACCTGGGAATACACCTGACCAAGGAGTTGAAAGACTTATTTTCTGAGAACCATAAAACAGTAATCAAGGAAAATAAAGAAGATGTAAAGAAATGCAAAGATATTCCATGCCCCTAGGTTGGAAAAAATAATATTGGCAATACTACACAAACCAATCTACAGATTCAATGCAATCCCTATCAAATTATCCATGACATTTTTCACAAAACTGGAACAAACAATTCAAAAATTTATAGGGAACCACAAATGACCCAGAATTGCCAAAGCAATTCTGAAAAACAAAAGCCAAGCAGGAGAAATCTCTCTCCCAGACTTCAGGCACTATCATAAAGCCACAGTCATTAAGATAGTGTGGTACTGATATCAAAACGGACATAGAGACCAATGGAACAGAATATACAACCCAGAAAAAAAAACCCTGACATCTTTTGTCAATTAATGACAAAGGAGGCAAGAATATAAAATGGGAAAAAGACAGTCTTGTCAGCAAGCATTGCTGGGAAACCTGGACACCTGCATGCAAATCAGTGAAACTAGAATATACCCTCACACCATGCACAAAAGTAAACTCAAAATGGCTGAAAGATGTAAATATGTGACAAGACACCATCAAACTCCTGGAAGAGAACATAGGCAAAACATCCTCTGACATCAACCTCATGAATATTTTCTCAGGTCAGTCTCCCAAAGCAAAATAAATAAACCAAAAATAAACCAATGTGACCCAATCAAACTGGCAAGCTTTTGCTCAGTAAAAAGTAAACAAAAAGACAATTTATAGAATGGGAGAAAAGTTTCCAATGATACAATAGACTAGGGCCTAATCTCTAAAATTTACAAAAAACTAATACAACTCAACAGCAAAAAAGACAACAATTCCATGGAAAAATGGGCAAAAGACCTGAATAGACATTTCTGCAAGGAATATATACAGATGGCCAGCAAACACATGAAAAAATGCTCACCATCCCTGATCATTAGAAAATGCAAATAAAAACTACCATGAGATACCACTTCACACCAGTAAGAATGGCCATCATTAATAAGTCCACAAAGAACAAATGCTGGAGGGGCTGTGGAGAAAAGGGAACTCTTCTGCACTGTTGGTGGTAATGTGTGCTGGTATACCCACTATGGAGAACAGTATGGAGGTACCTTAGAAAACTATACATAGAACTATCTTATGACCCAGCGATCCCACTCTTGGGCATATATCCTGATAAAACTCTCCTTAAAAAAGACATGCATCCACATACTCATTTTAGCACTATTCTCAGTAGCCAAGACATGAAATCAACCCAAATGTCCACTGATAGATGACTGCATTAGGAAGATGTGGTATATATACACAACAGAATACTGCTCAGCCATAAAAAGAAAAAAATAATGTATTTGCAGCAATGTAGATGGAGCTAGAGACTCTCATCCTGAGTGAATTAAGTCAGAAAGAGAAAGACAAATACCATATGATTTCACTTATATCTGGGATGGAATATATGACACAATGAAACTTTCAACAGAAAAGAAAATCATGGACTTGGAGAATTGACTTGTTGCCAAGGGGGAAGGGGAGGGAGTGGGAGGTACTGGGAGCTTGGGGTAAATAGATGCAGAATGTTGCCTTCAGCATGGAATAGAAATGGGATTTCTGTCTAGTATGGAACACATAATGTGAGAAAAAAGATTGTATACATGTAAGTGTAACTTGTTCACCATGTTTACATTTAAATATAAATGTATATATAAAAATGATTTAAAATGTGTATATATACATATGTTATTTAATATATATTTCTACTGTATAAATATGTATATAAATATAAATGTATATATATGTAAATGATTTTAAAAATAATATACAATGATAATAGTAAAGTCTCTTCAATAAATGGTGTTAGGAAAAATGGATATCCATATGTAGAAGAATTAATTTGGAACATTAAATGATTTACAAAATTCATTTTGAAACTGATAAAAATTTTCATATTTGACCAAAAAAATATAAAACCCTTTGAAGGAATGTTCCTTGACATAGGTCCTTGTAACAAGTTCTTGGATATGATGCCAAAAGCACAGACAGCACAATCAAAAGCAGACAAGGGGAAATACATCAAACTAAAAAATTCTACAAAGCAAATGATACAATAGAGTGCAAAATGCTTTAGGGAATAGGAGAAACTATATGCAAAAAGAATGCAATATGATGTTCATCTACAAAAAATATAAGGAACTCCCACAACTCAATAGCAAAAAAACTCCCAAATCACCTGATTTTTTAAATGAGCAAAGGACATTAACAGACATTTCTCTGAAAAATACATACCAATGGCTAATGAGTATATGAAAAAGAGCTTAAATGTTAGTAATCCATCAGGGAAATGCAAATAAAAATAAACATGAGATAACACTTCACAACTGTTAGAATAGTCATTATCAATAAACAAAGCAAAACAAAACAAAATAAAAAGTGTTGAGGATGTGGAGAAACTGGAACCCTTGTACACTATTGAAAGGATTTCAAAATGATACAGCCACTATGGAAAACAGGATGGAATTTCCTCAAAGTATTAAAAACAGAACTACCATATCATCCAACAATACAACTTCTGGGTATTATTCCAAAAGAACTGAAATCGGTATCTCAAGGATATATTTGCAATCCCATGTTCATACAGCATTTTTCTCAATGTCCAACGCAGGCAGACAACCTAATTATACCTTAACGAATGGATAAAGAAAATATGCTGTATACCTACAATGAAATACTACTCAGCCATTTAAAGAAAAGGAAATTCTGGAATATATGACCCCATGGCAAACATGGAAGATGTCATGCTAAGTGAAATAAGCCAGTGACAGAAGGACAAATATTGCATGACTCCATTAATGTGAAGTAGCTGAAAGAGGCACATTCATAGAAACAGAAAGTAGAATGTTTGTCCCCAGGGGATAGGAGGAGGGGAAATGGGGAATTGTTGTTCATCTGGTAAAGAGTTTGTATTAAACCATGAAAAAAGTTCTAGAGACTTGCTGTACAGCAATTGTGCTTATTGTTAATACTGTACCATGCAACTGAAAATATGTTAGAAGGGAGATCTCATGTTACAGTTTTTTAATCACAATTGTTATTAATTTTATTGGAATGTAGTGGCCTTACAAAGTAGTGTTAAGTTCAGGCATACAGCAGGGTAAATCAATTGCACGTACATCCATTCCTTTTAAGATTATTTTCCCATATAGGTTATTATTTTCCCATATAGTAAATTTCCCTGTGCTATGCAGTAGGTCCTTGCTCCCTGTCTATTTTATATACAGTAGTGTGGATATATGGATCCCCACCCCCTTTAATCCCTCAACCATGTTTCCCCTTTGGCAAATATAAATTTTAACCACAATATTAAAATATAATAATACAAGAGGAAAAAAGAGAAGCTCTAAATAAAAGTAGAAAAGAGGAACAGAACCAGATGGCTCAGAAAGTAAAAGACCCTATTTTTGAAAATGTTATGAAAACAACAGCTAATTACACAAAAACATATTGAGATAAGAAGGAATGTATGAGCTAAGGTTTCATATCCAGTCAAAATTACTTTCAGTATGAAAGCCTCTTTCACTATTCAAGTTCTCCTGAGGAACCTACTACAGCAAAAGTTTCAGGAAGCACGATGACTCACCAGACAGCAAATTAAGAACAGGTGAGAAACAGCAAGCATATATTTACCTGTATAACTAGTACTAAATGGAGTGATGTCACCAAGATGGTGGAGAAGCAGATCCCAGCATCCACCTCCCACCCACATAGATCAGCAACTAGACAGCTCTCCACCAACAAAAACAGCTCTGGGAGAGCTCCTAAATCTACTTAAGAGACTTCAGGTTTTCTCTTGCAGCTCAGCGGGCTAAGGATCAGTTGTTGTCACTGAAGCTGCTGGGGCATGGGTTTGATCCAGGTCCTGGGAAATTTCATGTGCCATGGGTGCAGCCTAAAAGAAAGAGAGAAATAAGGGTGGGGGGGACTTCAACAACACAATGAAAAAAAAATACCCTTGAGAATAAAAGCACCAAAAGGGAAGGACAAACAGCTTCGTTTTGCCTGCATCAGCCCATACTCCAGGCTGGCACTGCTCGGTGCCAAGGGGAACTCCCTAGTAGGAAAGAGTTTCCCTCTGAGGAAAAGGAAGAATTGTAAGTGAGCAACTAGCTTCCCTGGCCTTTGGGGACACCAGTTGAGGGTCCAGCTTCACCCGACCCAGAGATCTGCAAAGCTGAGGACATAGAGATTTCTAGGAAGCAGGAAGAAAAATCAAGACTTGCATTATTAGCCTTGTAGTAAGAGAGACCATAGTTCCCAGGGATCTGCCCTGCCAATGACTCCAGCAGCTCTCTCCCCTGAAGAAATCCATGGCTGGCACAGCCACCAAGATCCCCAGCAGATTTCACTAGATTTTGCCCCACATGTATTTACACTTCCTGATGCCAGCCACTTGAGTCCATCTCTGCTGCCCCACCATCCCTGCCATATACAATGGACTATTGCAGCATTTTTCTCCATCGCTTAGATATGGAAAAAAAAACCTAAGTGTCCATTGACTGATTAATAGATATAGAAAATGTAGTGTGTCTGTAGATAGATGATAGATAGATAGATAGATAGATAGATAGATAGATAGATAGATATGGTTATGGGTCTAGAGTTCCACTAATAGGATGATGGAAAAGCTCTGGAGGTAATTGTTCCACAACTGTGTTAATGTACTTAATGCAACTGAACTATACATTTGAAAATGATTATAATGGTAAAAATTATGTCAGGTGTATTTTTTTAAATAGTTTTCTTTTAATGGATGGATTAATAGGTGTGGCTATATGAGCACCAACTAATCAACAAAGAACATTTTTTTTAAGTTTCAACAGAGAACATTTATGTGAAGACCTGGATACTTCTCTTGACCCACTACATTCTCCCCCACCTCTTGGGAGAAGCCCCAGGCTTTATCTATGTGTTTTCATCTGTTTCTTTAGAAATCATTACTAACACGGACTAATTATCTGGGATGCTAAGAAAACCAATGCTATGGTAGCCTGGGTTCTCTTGGACTTCACTGAGTGGCCTCAGTTCCCAAATCAGGGATTGGACCTGGACCACAGTGATAAAAGCACCAAATCCTAACCTCTAGACCATCAGGGAACTCCCTCAATGGAGAGGTCTCTACTTCTCTCCAAGAAAGGTGTTTAAGGAGTTCTCTGGTGTTGGTACCAGGAGACGCTTCTTATCTCCTTGGAGTGACGTCACACGAAGGACAGTCAGGTACTTCCCAGCCCCCACCCAATCACTCAACACCTGATGGATCCTGAAGGTGGCATGTGGTGGATAGTTGGGGATGGATGGATGGCTCATGATTCCAGTGCCAGGGGCTCAATGGAGGGGTCACCTCTTAGGAGGGAGAAGAAAAGTGGCCACTTCAGGAGTTGATAATGTTATATCTAGGCTGAGGCAACAATCACAGGCACTCAATATTGCAGGTATTCACACCTACCTCTGGAATCTGGGGCTTTATCCTTTTATTGGCCTGATCTGAACATTCCTTCTATGCCCCAAGCCCTCCAATCCTCCTCTAGACACCAGGCCAATAAGGCTGAGGAGAAGGTAACCCTGGCTGTCACCATCACTTACCTGAGTAAGTAGTTGGTATCCTCAACTCTATACCTAGAGTATTTCTAACATGGAGTGTGAGAAACATTAAAACCTTCCGATCTGATACATTCATTCTTACCGAGAAGGAAAACTAATGGTCCAATTACATGCAGCAAGAAAATGCAAGGGTTGGGCACAAGAGGGGTTATCTCATCCAGCCCACCCTGCCTCCTGTATTTCTCTGAGGGCTTCAAGCTCCTCCACACACCTTGTTTCCCTTCTCTATTCACAAAATTGAGGGAGGATTGGCTCTGAGTGGTTGAAACTCCAAAGGGATTGACCCTTTCAGAGGAAGAGTGTTTCTTGAGGATGATAAGGGGAAAAAAGTCCAGCTTCTGTCATCCAGAATGTCCCCAAAACTGCCTCCTTGAGGCCTCAACTGGCCCTCAGGAAATAGATCATTTAGGTCAGAATTTAGGTTTGGAAATTTTCTTTACCACTGAAATCTTGTCTTCAAAATTATCCTTTAAAACAAAATCTGTAAGACACATGAAGGCAGAAATTTTCTGGATAAAAAGGAAGAATTCTGGGACTCCTAAGTCTTCCTATTCACACTATGCCTCACTAATGACATGTCCATCACACAGGAGTACCAACCATGGGTTAGAGGAAGAATGGGACAAGAGATTTGCGAAGATTTGAAGCTGTGTCATGGGAGTAGGGGGACAGGTGACAGTGAACACAAATGACACAGAAAAGTGAAGTAATATGCAGTCATTGGCCTTAAACATCTGAAGAGTGACTTGGTGTCTCCTCATTTCTGTGTCCGCAAGACCTCTCGTGACTTCTGGCACTCAGGAAGTGCCTACTTAATGCTTAACAAACCAATCATTCCACAGGAAGGAGAAAAGCAAAATTGTGGTCATTTGTTATAAATGAAGACAGTTAAGAAAGGCTATTGGTTTAGAATGGATAAGCAATAAAATCCTACCAAATAGCACAGGGAACCATATCTCATCTCTTGGGAAGAGACCATGATGGAAGATAATATAATAAAAAGTATATATATATATATGACTAGGTCACTTTGCTGCACAGCAGAAATTGGCACAATGTTGTAAGTCAAATGTAATTTTTAAAATACTAAAAAACACAAAAAGGAAGGCTATTGGAAATGTGAGGTTTAGAATTCTTGACTCCTGGCTTTAACTCCAAAAATATAGATGTGGCTCTTTGGGTTTCCATGAAGTTAGAAGGCAGTGAGTTCTCTGTCTCTAGATGTATTCAAGCCAGATGACCACTGTCAAGGCTATTCTAGGTTTCTTGCTCTGGGTGATGGTTTGAAAAGGATGATCTCTGAATTTTCTTCTGGCTCTTAAATTATTCAGGTCTATACACATTTCTTCAGGCACTTATTGAACACCTATTATGTGCCTGTTTCCTAATGTTTATATACACAAATTGATTAATTAATGTTGTTAAAGAGCAGAAATAGTTAAAGTTTACATTTATAAGAAGCTAATTCTGTGCCATCTAAATTACTAAATTATTTGCATGTGTATTATGATGATCCTAGCTTTTTTCTTTTTCTTCACTTTTTTTTTTTTTTTTTTACAGCCGCACTCCTGGCATAAGGAAGTTCCTGGGCCAGGCACTGAATCCAAGCACAGCAGTGACCTACTTGGCAATGCTGGATCCTTTCATCCACTGCACCAGGCTGGGGATCAAACCCACATCTCCACAGTGCCCTGAGCCACTGCCATCAGATTCTAAATCCACAGTGCCACAGCTGGAACTCCCCTTATAACTACTTGGAAGCACATTCTTTTTAATTCCTGTCTTTATAAATTAAGAAAACTAAGATAAAATGCTTAAGAAGCTCACTTAACTCACTCTGCCAAGAATCAAGGATACATCAATTCTAAACTACTGTCATGACATGTACCTTTTTCTTGTGTGGTGCCATTATTTTTTTCTTTTTCAGCCACACCCAAGCCATAAGGAAGTTCCTAGGCTTATAATCAAATCCAAGTCCCAGCTGTGGCAAAGTTGGATCCTTAATCCACTTCACTGTGCTGGGGATCAAACATGCATCACCACAGAGACAATGCTGGATCCTTAACCTGCTGCACCACAGTGAGAAATCCTGTAATGTCTTTCTTAATACCATCAACTTACATAAAATGAAAAGTTTCATCAAACCAGGAAGAAGCTCTCCTGGTGCCAGAAAGTGATCTGCCCTCTGCTACACCATTCTAGAAAGCCGTATTGTCCTCACCACATACAGCTTAAACAGTTTCACCTTCTAGAGAGTAGTAGAATTTGGAGTTTCATGGAACTCCTTATATAATTGTTACCCAAACTCCCAAATGCATTCCAAAAAATTTTCCCCAAAAGACTAGCACTAGGAACTCCAACTTTTTTTTGGTCTTTTTCTCTTTTCTAGGGCTGCACTGGGACACATGGAGGTTCCCAGGCCAAGGGTCTAATTGGCGCTATAGCCGCTGGCCTATACCACAGCCACATCAACATGGGACCCAAGCCACATCTTTGATCTACACCGCAGTTCATGGCAATGCTGGATCCTTAACCCACTGAACCAGGCCAGGGATCAAACCCACAATGTCATGGTTCCAAGTTGGATTCCTTGGCCACTGAGCCACCACAGGAACTCCAAGGAACACCAACTCTTAACATCACATGGAGACATTAAGATATTCTTTTTTTGGGGGGGGGGCACACCCATGGAATATGGAGGTTCACAGGCTAGTTTGAATCAGAGCTGTAACTTCCAGCCTACACCACAGCTCACAGCAATGCTGGAACCTTAACCCACAGTGCAAGGCCAGGGATCAAACCTGTATCCTCATGGATACTAGTCAGATCCCTTTCCACTGAGCCACCATGGGAACTCCAAGATATTCTGATACTCATTTTTAGGAAACTAGAAGGAGAGAAACCCTGGCCAATATAGAATAGCCTGAGGAGGAAAATTTCATAATTTCTGTCTTTATGGATAAAGGAAATGTAAGCTCAGGAGGGCACTCATGTTCAGTGTAAAAGTGACAGAGACAGAATGGAAAGTCAGACCTTGTATGACACTGAAATCCATAATCTTGTCAACTAGACCCACCACTTGGAACAATTTAGAACTGGAAACTCAAGCCCAGGACACACACCTAATATTCCTTCATGTTTCCTACTTGCAGGAGAGCAATGACAAGAGGAAACCAGACTCACATCACTGAATTCCTCCTTCTGGGACAGACCAGTGACCCCCGAAAGCAGGCATGGCTATTTGCCAGCTTCCTGGCCATGTACCTAGTCAACATGGCTGGCAACTCAGTCATCATTGCAGCCATCCAGGGGGATGCTCACCTCCACACCCCCATGTACTTCTTCTTCTCCAACCTGTCTTTCGTGGACATCTGCTTTACAAATGTCATTGTGCCAAGTTTGCTGGCAAACATATTGAGCAGGGGAAAGAAGGTCCCCTTTGCCCAGTGCCTCACACAGATGTATCTTTGTGACCTGTGCGATCACTGACAGCTTCCTCCTGGCTGTCATGGCCATTGACCGCTATGTGGCCATCTGCAACCCACTGCATTACACCACAACCATGGACCCCAGGCGCTGTCTCCTGCTTGTGATCACATCCTGGCTGGTGTTCCACCTCCACTCGCTCACCCACACCATCCTCATGGCCCGCCTCTCCTTCTGTGGGCCCAACATCATCCACCACTTCTTCTGTGATGTCCAGCCACTGCTGATGCTCTCCTGCTCGGACACCTCTGTCAATGAGCTCTTGGCCTTCACAGAGGGCTCCTTTGTGATCATGAGCCCCTTCCTCCTCATCATTGTCTCTTATGTGTGTATCACCCATGCCGTTCTGTGGGTTCCTTCCGGGAGAGGCAGGTTCAAGTTCTTCTCTGCCTGTGATCTCACATCACAGTTGTGACATTGTACTATGGAACAGCCACCTCAGTGTACATCTGCCCCTTGTTCACCTACTCAGTGACACAGGATGGTGAGGTCACTGTCATTTATACTGTGGTAATCTATAGCCTTAGGAACAAGGACCTGAAACAAGCTTTAAGGAAGCTGGCCGGGAGAAAAGAACAAACAATAAAGACTTTATGGCAAAGTAGTCTGAAATTACATAAATATCTCATCCTTCATCAAATGTCTTCCCATCTATTCATTTACCTATCTTGGTATCAAATTATTCTTTTACTTTAGCCAGTGAGTTATACTTGCTATACCTGTATCCTTTCAATATGTTCCCACAATTCTTTGAGAAATTTTGTATCACATCAAGACGTTCCAGGAGCTCCAGTTGTGGCTCAGCAGTTAACAAACCTGACTAGCATTCATGAGAATGTGGGTTCGACCCCTGGCCTTGCTCTGTGTCTTAGGGATCAGGCATTGCGGTGAGCTGTGGTGTAGGTAGCAGACATGGCTTGGATCTAGCATAGCTGTGGTTGTGGCATAGGCCATCTGCTACAGCTCCAATTTGCCCCCTAGCCTGGGAACGTCCATATGCTGGAGGTGCAGACCTAAAAGACAAAAAAAAAAAAACAAAAACAAAAGTTGTTCCAGACTTGTACTTTCTCTGCTCCAGTCCTGGATTTCCTTAAAATCTGGCTTCCCCGCGTGGATGCCAGCTTCAGCCTACTCAGACACAGATAGTACATGCTAATTTAATTCTAGCCCCTTTGGGGATCTGACTCTCCTCTCTAGGATCAACTTCACACAGATGTCCTTCTCACCCAATGCTGTTTTCCCCTCAGGTATGGGTACCCTCTTACCATATTTCTTCTCTGATTCGCCATCCTGTATCTTCCTGAACCCCTCCCACTGGCCTCCCCCTTTGATGGAAGCCCTCTTGCTCATCTTACATGGACTCCCACATCTCATGGCAGGTTGTCCTCATCTTGGAAATCCTCTGCCTTTGTTCAGGCTCTATCACCCTATACCAGGCTGTCGTTTGCATAGATGTTATCTGCACTCTGCCTGGACTCTGTATTAGTCTGGGTGCTACAGAGAAACAAAAACACAAGGATACCGACATCTAGATATGAAAATAGGGATCTGACTTATATGACTATGGAAGCTGAGCAGTCCCAAGATCTTCCATTGGCAAGTCAGAGAGACAATGGTAGAGTTCCAGTTTGAGTCTGAGTCCAAAGACAGGAGAAGACCAGTGTCCCATCTTGAAGACAGGATGAGAGGGCCCTCTGCCTGCCTGTCTCACTTCTCCCTTACTCAGGATTTTTGGTTTATCCAAGCCATCAGTGGAAACTCATGAGCTACCTGCTTTACCACCACAGACTAAGACACTTGGTCTACCTCTTGTGGTAGAAATCTGACTTCTGTCCAGACTCGCTTATTCATATTTAGCAGCACTGGGACTTGTCCACAGGTCTGTGATTGTCCTCATCTTGTTCTCTTGTCATGGTGGAGACTGGATGATCCTCAACCATCGCAAACATCTCCTTTGTGCTTTTCAAGACGAGCTGCTCTAGTCTCCCTTCGACCTTTCACTCATCTGGTTTACAGCTCATTTGCTAAGCAGGATGGCAGACAAGTCTAGAGCCTAACAAACAGTTAAGCATTTATTAACCTAAGTTTTTAATCCTTTCTGAGGTATTCTAATTTATACTGACTCAGAAGAATGACTTTGTGTAGATTGTAGCTTCAGTTTGGTCTCAATCCCTGGCCCAGGAACTTCCATAGGCCATGAATGTGGCCAAAAAAGGGGGGTGAGGAGATTGAGATGAAAAGAGAGTAATACATGACTTATGTTCACATCTTCTCATTGCTTGAGACTAAGTCAAAAGGCCTTCTCCAGCTGAAACAGTAGCGGAAATTCTGATTATAATTTGTACATCCTGTATTCATTCTAAAGGCCAACAAGGAGAAGGGGGATTGGATTGAGTCCTGGGTGCCCCAACCCACAGTGTCTGTTTCATCCCACTTTGATGGACCCTTCTCCCACCACCGAGCTTGTGATCTCTCAGGGGAGTTGAGACAGTAGCATAGGCAAGAGCATATAGAGTGGGGAGGGAGTCTCCATGTGACTGTGGAGAGAAGCCATCACTACATGAATCCAAGGAGGTACCAAATGAATCAAATCTAAAGGTGAGCAAATTCGTAAGCAAATATGGTAAGCTTTCATATAAGAGGAAGAATAGAAGTGGCGAGCAAAGATAGAGAGGCTCTGTAGTTAAGTGATGCCAAGGGAATGGCACATAAAAATTCACATGGCAATCAGATGCTACAGAAAGCAAGAAAGCAAGGATGTCTCTAGCCTTAGGAAGTCCTGATAGATGTTGGAAAACAGGAATAGGGTTAGTTCACACAATTTATGGATAGCAAGCTTAGGAGCTGGAATCATTTTCAATAAACATAGCAAGCCTAAGATTCCATTCGTTCTCTCATTACTCCAATATATTCACTCTCAGCTTGAATCACATTTGGCTATTTACAGATCCCCAGACAGATCTATTGACAGACTGAACATGCCCACCCATGTTCTTCTGCCTTAACTGTTCTTCCCCATGACTCACAGTCCATCTTTTACTTATGATTTCAATAATCATCTCAAGACATTTCTATTTGAAATGCTTTTCTCAACCCATATCTAAACTAGTCTCACCCAAGCATCAATCCAATGCTTGCCTTTATTTTTTTTAATTTTTATTGCAATGTAGTTGACATAATCAGTGCTTGCTTTTCTGTACCCTCAATACACCTTACACATACTTTTTTTTTTTTTTGCCCTGTACATCTGTTCATTTATTGGTGTGGACTGTGTTTTGTTTTTTTTGTTTGTTTGTTTGTTTTGTTTGTTTGTTTGTTTTTGCCTTTTTTTCTACTGTATATCATGTTGACTCAATTACACATGAATGTATAAATACTTTTTTCCTCATATTATCATGTTCCCTAATTAGTGACTAGACATAGTTCCCAGTGCTACATAGCAGGAAGATGGACCACTCCCTAGTGTGACTACATGGTTACATATCTCTCCCACACTAGACTGTAAGAATAGGGACTCACTCTTATTGATTTCTGATGTTTAGTATCTAACAAAGTACTGAGTGAGTCAATGAATTGAAGATTTTAATCAAAGAAGCAACATGATTAGAGGCAAAAAGCTCTCTCAGGGTAGTTTCTGGCTTCCTCATTCTAAGAAGCTGATTGATTCAGTGGCTAACTTCTATCAATGATGGCAGGAATACCTTTTAAGTCTTTGCTATTTCTGGGCCTTAAGGCATTCCTTTATTTTGAGTCTAAAAACACTTAGAAATACAATGTTGATAGCATAGCAACAAGAACTAATCCTGTTTAGAATTACTTTTAAAATCTTCACAAACATTTTCAAGGAAAAATACTGTGCAAAGTTATGCTCTTGTCTAAAGTAGAAACTTGCTTAAGTTTCTTAAAAACTTGAAGTTTTCATAGACTATGTCCTTGGATCCATGGTTACCAGCATTTTTGGTCAAAAAGAAACTAGTTCATCCCTCAAAGGCACCTCAGTGAAACCTAAGTTAAGTTTTCAATTAAAGATGAAGAATGACTTATTATTGCTTTAAAATGAGGCATCCTCTTTCTCCTGTTTGGACTGCAAATATCTTCCATGTGAAATCTATTATAGCATCTGCATAAGTGGATCTTAGGTATTATGTACTGTTGTCAAGGCTCAGAAGAGGGCATAATCCATAAAACCATGAATTATGGGGACATTTGATAAAACTTCTGCAAACGCCAGTGTGTGCCATTACCCACCTCCAGGTGCCAGCCAGTGGTAGAAAAGGAGTCAGGTACTAATTACAAATGGAGATTTTATTAGATAGATTTAAGAGGAACAGATGAGCCCAAAACCCCTTTTTATTATCTACTGTACACTTAGCTAATGCTTTCTGCTGTGAGAAAGGCTTAAACAGTAAGCACAAATAGCACAATGAAATTGTAATACTCTCTCAGCATGGACCTGGATTATTTCAGCCACCAGCAATGTGAGTAGCTGCAGGTGTTGCACTAAATAAAGTAATATAAAGTGTCTAAAAAAAAATGCTGTGTATGTTGTTTATTTATTTAATAAATGGTTTTGAATGTTCATGGTGAGCCAGACTCTGCATTACATGTTGGGCCAGGGGTGCATCCATGAACTCAAAATAAGATACAGCCCTACCTCACTGAGCCCTATGACTGATGGAGAGCCAGGGTGGTCAGCACTACCAGAATGGGGGGCAGTGGCTAAATCTGTAGATGTAAAAGGTGGGCTAGCACCTTGGAGGAGAGAATCAGATGGAGCCATCTAAGACATTCCTAGTTGAAGTTTCTACATAACAGAGTGGACAAAGTGTGGACTTTAGGAGAAGTAAAACCTTGAATTTGAGCTTAGCTGCAGTACTTCCTAACTATGTGACTTTGGACATACTATTTACTGAGACTGAAACTCATCCGCCTCACATGTAAAGATCAGGACACTGCACTTGAAGAGTTACATATCAAATGTCATGAAATTGTTCAAAAATTGTTATTATTATTAAAGGAACATATTCTTTTTTTAGCTTAACTCATCTTCCAGGCAACCTTCTCTGAGACACAAGTACTAAAAATCCCATGTTAGAGATGACAATCCTAAAATACAAACAGGCTAAGAGGTTGACCCACATCACAACTAATTGGCTAAATAGAACCCAGGAATCTTCATTTTTAGGACCATTTCCATGGTATGACATTTCACCCCCCCAAAAAACAGGGATGGCTGCAAGGCTAGGGATTCTCTCTTTACCTATCTCAACCTCTTTCAAAATAGCAATAATAATAAGCCACTAATTATCAGATTCAAAGAAACTTGTCACATGGCACCTTGAGTTTTGACTGCCTTTACTCTTCTCCAAAGTTTCCTTCTTAATGAGATCCCTGGAGATGGTAAATGGAAAGACAATGTTTCCTTGAGGAGAGGTCACGTGAAGGGCAACCACCTCCTTACAGATTCCTACTCTTCCTCATCATTCAAGTGAATCTGCAGAGGCCAGTGATGGTAGCTGTGGACAAGAGAGAGCCTTGGGTTCCAGATGCCTGGAGCTACTCTGAAAGATTTCCTCTCTAAAGAGCAAGAGAGCAGCCTCTGAGATGACAATCACATGCACAGCTCTTAGAGGGTAGTGAGTCCTGTCAGCTCCTACACCAAGCCTTTTCTTCCTTCACTCAATATGAGATCTCTACATATGCCCCCAGCCCCACGCTCCTCCCCTCATCACCAAGGTCAATGAGGCTATGGAGGAGATGCTTGGACTCTATGATGGCCACCTCAGGGGTCAGCAGCCCTTTTCTGAGTAAGTAATCACTATGTTCCACCCCATCACTATGCCCAAGTCCTACAAATTCTGGGGTATTAGAAACTGAGACATCATTTTGCATAACATCCTCTTTTTATAAGAGTGAATCATAAGCATCAGCATAGCAGAGAGTACAAACCAGGTCACCTGCCTAAAGGTCCAATGTCCTTGTCTCCACTCTTCTCCATTCCCCCCTCCCCATTTACATAACACAGGAAGGATTTGTTCCTGAAGAGTAAGACCCAAAGGAAGGAGGCTGTACTCTGGGGATGGGACAGATGTAACTGCCTCAACACTGTCAGGTAGGACCCAGCTTCTGTTGGCCCAGCCTCACCCCTGGTCACCCCCAAAGCCAGGCATACTATGGAAGCCTCCAGATGCTCCAGGCTCACCCCAACTTCTGAATATCTTCCAAACAGCATTGCCCTGAGCTGACATATGGGCATGATATGGCGAGATTGTAGCATTGGGTAAATCGCTCCCTCACCAAGCCTCAAGTTTTCCCTAAGGAAAGCAAGTATGCTGTTTTCAACTATATCTTCATAATATTTCTTCAAGTAATTTAATATTCAAAATACTAGACATCAGAATTGCTCTGATTCACAAGAAAGGGACCTGGAGTGCCACCCATTGAGTATTCCCTTCAGATTCTCAACCTCTCCTGGGGTGGTCTCTGAGTCCCCCCAAGGAAGCATGCTGTGGAAATCTATGACATGGATAAATGCTTAAGATCACTTCCACCTCCAACAACCTACAAGTTTACAAATGTCCCACAATAATTTACAAGCTAAAAGGAAATACATGGCATCACACAGGGAGCTTGAGCCATGCCAGCCAGTAGCTTAAAAAGGAGACCACAGCTGGTGGGATGATTTAATGCCAAATCCTGTTAGGTAAGATCTCAAAAAAACTGGGGAAATTTCACCCAGGGGATAAGCCTGGGGACATGTCCCTGTTTTCAAACATCAGAATGGTCTTCCTATTTCTTCTGAGCCCCTTGGTTGTAACTCAGTGAAAATGTCTTGAGCGGATTGTAAATCATTAAATTAAGTCATGAAAGAATAGCATAACCAACATCACTAGGAGAGAGTAAAGTCAGCTAACAGAAGATGCCGATACTGCCAGGCTTAGAATCCTTGGCTCTTTCATTTCAATCCAGGATATAGACAAAATCCAAGTTTTATTACAAATAACCAAGGGACCCAATTTATGTCATGTGGACTCTCTTACTAGAAATATTTCAGTAAATTTCAATGGCCTAGTATCTGCATTTCCTGATGGCTTTTTTTTCTGTGAGAACTAGAAGGAGAGAAATCCCTTTAGTTATGTTGAAGCCTTGAAATTCTTTCTCTTATTCATAGAGTTCAGAGAAAAGGACGGAATTAACCACACACCTCAATTCATAACACTGCCAACACTAGGGCCCTTTTTCACTTTGTTTGTTGGCTTCCTCTCTCATGCATGTATTTTTATACCCCTTCTCCCCATTCCTATTGCCTTCCCTCCATTCTAATATGCTTAATGTTTTACTTTGTGTATGGACTTCCTTGTTGATTTGTTGCATTTCTAAATACTTTAAGTTGTACAATGTGATGTTTTGATATGTGTACACACCATGATGATCACCACCTTGTTGCATTTTTAATTTTTATACATCTTCTTGTGTTCCAGACATTGATTTTCTTCTTTTGAACTCAGATTATAGATTTAAAATCTACCAATGTTGCCATTAATCCTCCTAGTCAGGTAGTTCCCACTGTGGCTCGGTGGGTTAAGGACACATTGTCACTGTAAGGATGCTGGTTCAATCCCTGGCCTTGCTCCATGTGCTAAGGGCCTGGAGTTACCACAAGCTGCAGTGTAGGTCACAGACACAGCTCAGATCCAGCAATGCTGTTGTGTAGGCCATAGGCAGCTGAAGATCTTATTCAACCCCTGCCCTGGGAACTTCTATATGCCCCAGCTGTGGCCATGAAAACAAAAACAAATATATATATATATATATACTTCTTTGTTGGCTTCTAAACAGCTGCATGGTACCTTTGGTGAGCTTCTGTCCATCTTCCATCCCAGTGATGGACACCCAGATTGCCACAAACTCCCCATGACTGCAAATGAGTGTGAAAAAAAAAAGCATCACATGAAACCATTTATTAACGTGGATGTTAACCCTGGTAATTTCTCTGGGATATTCATCTAGGAGCAGGATTTATGGGTCATGAAATATTCTTCAATGTTTGATAGAATTCACATTAAATCAGAGTTCCCATCATGGCACAGCATAAATGAATATGACTAGGAACAATGAGGTTGCAGGTTCAATGCCTGGCCTTGCTCTTTGAGTTAAGGATCTGGCATTGCCATGAGCTGTGGTGTAGGTGGCAGATGTGGCTTGATCTGGCATTGCTGTGGCTGTGGTTGTGGTGTAAGCCTGTAGCTGTAGCTCTGATAAGACCTCTAGCCTGGGAACCTCCATATGCTGCGGGTGCAGCCCTAAAAAGCAAAAAAATAAATAAGACCTCACTTTAAATCCATTTAGGGGAGTTCCCGTCGTGGCGCAGTGGTTAATGAATCCGACTAGGAACCATGAGGTTGCAGGTTCAATCCCTGGCCTTGCTCAGTGGGTTAATGGTCCAGCGTTGCCATGAGCTGTGGTGTAGGTTGCAGATGCGGCTCAGATCCTGTGTTGCTGTGGCTCTGGCATAGGCTGGCAGCTACAGCTTTGATTAGACCCCTAGCCTTGGAATATCCATATGCTGCGGGAGCAGCCGAAGAAATGGCAAAAAAAAAAAAAAAAAAAAAAAAAGAATCCATTTGGGTCTAAATTTCTTCAAGAGGAAAACAATTTATGCTCTTTTTTTATTTTCTTGCAATTATTTAATTAACTTTATTTATTTATTTATTGCTTTTTAGGGCCAAACCAATGGCATCTGGAAGTTCCCAGGCTAGAGGTCAAATTGGAGCTGTAGCTGCTGGCCTATGCCACAGTCACAGCAATGCCAGTTCTGAGCCTCATCTTCAACCTACACCACAGCTCATTGTACCACCCAATCCTTAACCCAAAGGCAAGGCCGGGTATTGAACCAGTAAACTAATGGTTCCTAGTTGGATTCATTTCTGCTGCGCCCCAATGGGAACTCTCTGTAAATACATTTTGTTTATTCTTCTTAATCATTTCATCATGTTGATTGACTCTTTTTAAGACTTGTGTAGGTCCTCTTTATGTTAAAGATTTAAACTTTGCCCTCTCACACTCCTAGTGCAAACTTTCCCCAGTCACCTTTCATCCTTTGGTTTTCTTTTTGATTTGTGGACCTAAATGGGTTTTCTGTTTACAAAAATGAAACATAAAAATAATTCCTTGTGATGCTTCTGTCAGTGTTATTGGAAATCCTTCTCTGTGTAGAGTTCATGTTAGTAATAAATTGTTTGATTTTCACCTCAGTGAGATGTGTTATTTTTAAATAAGTCTTATGGAGATGTAATTTGTATATCATAAAATTCATTTTAAAGTCTATAATTCAGTGGCTTTTAGTATGTGGTGTGTTATTTTTTTTTGGCTACACCCACAGCATTGGAAGTTTGTAGGCCAGGCATCAAACCTGTGGCACAGTATTGAACTGAGTCACAGCAGTGACAACACCAGATCCTTAACCCACTGTGCCACCAGGGAACTCCAGTGTGTTATTTTACTGAAACAATACATGACTCTTAGAATGATATTATGTATTTAAATAGCTCTCCTCCATATACAACTCACTATCTTCCAGAATGTCCTGGAACTTCCCTTGTGGTGCAGATTGTTAACCATCTTTCTCTGGTTTGCCACAGCTGTTGTACAGATTACAGTTATGGCACAGGTCCAGTCCTTGGCTTGGGAACTTCTGCATACTACAAGTTTGGCAGAAAAAAAGGTTTCCTCTCCATTTCAGGTCCCATAATTATTCAAAACCAGGATGCTGACTACAATGGAGTTCTCATTCACTCATATATAGCATATACATTGTCCCTCAGGGCCTTTCTTTCTAATATTATTTCCTCCTCTGTGGCACATTACAACAAGCCCACCTAGTTTAAATGCCATGTCATCTTCAAAAAGTACCCTCTCACACCAGCCCACTCCAATAATCAGACATATTCTCTTTTTATTGTGAGCTACACTACCCTTCAGCTGGTGTTCATATTCTTGGCCTTCCAAGATCAAGAATAAAAATAACTCTTGCAACTTCCATTTAACATTGCACTAGAGGTTCCAATCAGCACATCTAAGTAAGAAAAGGAAATAGAAGGCATTTAGATTGTAAAGAATGAAAATTATCTCTACTTGCAAATGGCAGATGCTGTATATTTTTAAATTATTATGAAATCAATCCCCACAAAAACCTAGTAGAAATAATAGATGGTCTGAATTCAACACAATCCCCATTAAAAATCTCAGCTACGTTTGTTGCAGAAAATGACAAGCTGAACCTAAAATTCACATGGAAATGCAATAGAACCATAATAACCAATGCATTCCTGAAAAAGAAGACTAAAGTTGGTCGACTCACACTTCCCAATTTCAAAACTTACTACAAATTAATTAACTAAGTACTAATTCATGCTTAGTACTTCACATGAAATGATGCTCAACATCACTAATCATCAGAGAGATGCAAATCAAATTGTGATGAGATATCACCTCACACCTGTTAAAACAGCCATCATCAAAAAGAATGTAAATCATAAATGCTGGCAAAGATATGGAGCAAACAGAACCCTGGTACACTGTTAGTGGGACTGTAACTTGGTGCAGCCATTATGGAAAACAGGATAATAGTTTCTCCAAAAACTAAAATAGAACTACCCAACAATTCCACTCTTGAATGTATAACCCCCCAAAATAAAAAACCACTACTTGAAAAAGATACATGTACCCAGATATTCACAGCAGTTGAATTATTTACAGTTGCCAAGATATGGAAGCAAACTAAGTGTACATATATATATATACACAATGTACTACTACTCAGTCATAAAGAAAATGAAATTGTGTCATTTTCAGCACCATGGATGGTATTAGAGGACATTATGCTAAGTGAAATAAGTCAGAACAAGACAACTATCATGTGACATCACATATATGGAATCTTAAAAGTACAACAAACAAGTGAACCTATCATAAAGAAGCAGACTCACAGATATAGAGAACAAATTAGTGATCACTAATGAGGAGAGAGAAAAGGGGAGGGGCAAGAAAAGTTCAGAAGATTAAGTACACACTAAATAAGCCACGTGGATATATTGGACAGCATGGGGAATATAGCCAGTATTTTATAATAACTCTAAAGGGAGTATAACATTAAAAATTATGAATCACTAAATTGTACACCTGTAAGTTCTTTAATTATTGTACAGAAACTATACTTCAATTAAAAAGGAAAAGGCCATACTAGCATAATGCTACAAAAAGGAATACAATTGAGAGTTCACAAATAAACCTTCACATTTATGAGAAATTTGTTTTCAAGAAGGCTTCCAGGGAAATTCAAGGGGGAAAGAATAGTGCTTTCAACAAACAGTGCTGAGGCAACAGAATAGGCAGAAGCAATAAAATGAAGCTGGACCTTCACCTCACACTACATGCAAAAATTAACTTAAAAGGATGATAGGTCTCAATGTAACAGCTTAAACTATAAGACCCTTAGAGAAAAGCATGGGGTTGAGAATCATAGTGACCTTAGAACAGGCAATAGTTTATTTGGTATGACACCAAGCTGCTTGTCTGCATGAGAGGTAATAGAATAAAATGAATCAACAGGAATTCATCAAAGTCACCAAGTTATTGACTTCAAAATATACCATCAGGAGAGTGTATAGACAACCCACAGAAAGGTGGAAAATATATGCAAGTCATATATTTGTATAAGAATATATGAAGAATTCTTACACCTCAACAAAAAGACAAATAAACCACTTTTAAAATGTGCAAATGATTTAAAGAGACATTTTTCCAAATCAAAAAAATGCAATGGCCAATTAGCACATGAACAACACACAACATCATTAATCATCAGGAAATACAAATGAAAATCACAATGATAATCACTTCACTTCTACTAGGATGGTTAATTTTTTCAAAATTTTTAGTGGACAATATCAAAATGTTAGCAAGGAATGAGAGGAGGGTGAACCCATTTGTATTGGTAATAAGAACTTAAAATAAAGCAGTGAATTTGGAAAACATGGGCAGTTTCTCTAAAAGTCCAAACAAAGAGTTACCATACCACCCAGCAATTCAATTCCTAGGCATATAACTAAGAAAACCTACATAAAACATAAGTGTCTGTACATGAATGTTCATAGCAGCACTATTCATAATAACCAACGAGCAGAAACCATCCAATAAAGCACACAAGTGCTGAAAATTTTCTGTTAACTCTAGTATCAGTTCAGGCCCACATAAACAAGTACTAAAAAGTAATTAGGGGAAAATATATTAGGGAAGATGCTTATGAAAGATAAAGAGAATAGGAAAGATACCCAGACACAAGCCCCTCCATTCACATAAAGCATAATCCTCTTGCCATGGAGGAGGGGGACAGAAAACCCAGCTGTCTTCTTACAAATTTTTCCCTGAAAAAAGAGCCAGCCACCACCCTCCCACCCCAGAATGGTAGGAGGAAGTTTTAGTAAGCAAGGGAACTTACTTAACAAGGTTTGTCTTGGTATCCAAAAGCAACTCTCCACCCTCGCTGGCCAGGATCTTGAAAGATTTTAGAGAGGCCTCCACTGGGTTCAGACAACCATGTTGTCCAGAGAGATTCAGCAACACACTGTACCTTCAAGCCTGCCTCCTTGAAAAGCCTCCCAGTCTGTGAACTGAGGGCAGAGTGTGCATTTTAAGGACACAGGCAGGGTCAAGTTGCCTCCAATCAGCCAAATCCTACTTGCAGGTCAACCAGCAGTCACTTCTTCTCTGTCCTCTCCATGTAACTGAATAGGACCCTAGGAGGTCTTCCTGGGAAACAACACCCCCATCCCCTGCTCCACCCCATGTCCTCAGCCTCCTGCTTATCTGTAGATATATTTAGCCTCCTAGGCCTTCCCAGAGTTCCAAAGAACACATTTAATCAGAGAAGTGAGAAAAATACAGAAAGGGAAACATTCAACCCAGACAAAAAGAATAATTTAGCCAAAAAACAAGGTCAAGGACATTTAGTTCCTCCTAAAGTGCTAAAGGTAATATTCTGAGCCATATCTTTGATCTGTTTGGCAGACCCTGAAACCCCTACCATGTGGGAAAAGTTAATTGCTTGGTAACCACAAAACATGTACTGCATGGAACCCTAAGTCTGATGATGTTGACTCCTGATTACCTCACCAACAACCAGTCAGAGGAATGTCCACCAGCTGGTGGAGCTGATCCTGCACCTGAAACTCTCTCCCTCTCACTGTCTTTAAAAATATTTCCCTAAAAGCCTTTGGGTTTTTGTTTTGTTTTGTTTTGTTTTTAGGGCCACACCTGTGGCATGTGGAAGTTCCTGGGATAGGGGTCAAATGGGAGCTATAAACTCTGGCCTATTCCAGATCCACTGCAACACAGGACCCAAGCTGCATCTGTGACCTACACCAGAGTTCATGGCAACACCGGATCCTTAACCCACTGAGTGAGGCTAGGAAGCAAACCTGAATCCTCATGGTTAATAGTCAGATTCACTTCTGCTGAGACAGGATGGGAATTCCCCAACCACCAGCTTTTTTCAGCATTAACCACCTTGGTGCCCTGCAGCAAATGCTGTCCTATCCTTCACTGCAGCCCAGTGTCAGGAGAGGCTATACTGCCCACAGGTGAAGAGAATGAAATCTGGCTTGGTGACACATACAATCTGGTGATCAGCTCCTATAATCTCACATGTCTCCCTCTTCTGCAATGTGCCATAAATGACCAGAAAGAGGGGTCACTGGCTTGGAGGTGGCTCATTTGGTGGTTATCTGGCTGCATATGGAGGCAGGTATCACAGCAACAGTGTAGCTTGTGCAAGAAAAAAAAAAAAAGCATAGTTTAGGATAATGATTTCCAAAATAAGGAACAAATTTTTCCACTACAAGCCAATGATCTGAATCACTTATTAAGTCCCCTAGGCTGGGGACTCAGGATAGTCACTTGAGCCCTCATGTGATTTAATAAAATGATACATTCGTATACTCATCAGATATGAACACACAACATTCTGGATAATGGCACAAGCACCTCCTTGCAAGGCAGTGATAATGTTCTCCAGGCCATCCTTTTTTTCTAGGGGCCAGAGGCCAGGAATATGCCACAGCAGTGACAAACAAGTTGCTTAACCTGATGAACCACCAAGGAACTTCCCCCATCAGCAGATTGATGGGTTGTCTGTATACAGTGATTTACATAAAAAGAATACTCATGACTAATATTATTGATTGTGTGTGCCCCAGACAAGGTTTCTGGATCAGTACTGGTAACACCAAATGGATCAATAGTGGTCTTAAAGAGAAAGACAAAAAACATATGATATCATTTATATGTGGAAGTTAAAATATGACATAAATGAACTCATCTACAAAACAGAAACAGACTGACAGACATAAAGAAAGGCTTTTGGTTGCCAAGGGGGAAGTGGGTGGAGGATAGATTCATTGGGAGTTTGGGAACAGCAGAGGCAAACAATTATACATAAAATAGATAAATAGCAAGGTCCTACTGTATATCTCAAAGATCTATGTTCAATATCCTGTGATAAATATGAAAAATAATGTATTTATATGTATAACTGAATCACTTTGCTGTACTGTAGGAACTAACACAACATTGAAGTTCCCAATGTAGCCAAGAAGGTTATGAAGCTAATATCCATATGGATTCAGATTAAATCCCTCACCTTTCTCAGTGGGTTGAGGATCTGACATTGTTGTGGCTGTGGTGTAGGCTGGTAGCTACAGCTTGGATAAGAGCCCTAGCCTGAGAACTTCCATTTGTCACAAATGCCATGGATACAGTACTAAAATGACAAAAAAAAAGCAAGAGGCTGGGCATTCCATGCAAGAGGAATATGTGAGGTGTTAGGAGACCCACAAGAAGAATTTGTGTTGTGTAAAAGGTCATAAAGCATAAGAAAAATATGGAATCCCAATAATGAATTGTAATCTGGGTGAGGGCAGGGAGAATAGATGGGGAAATGGAGCCCAGGGGATGCTTCTAAGCAAGCAGCATAACTGTCGTCCCCACATAGAGCCTGGTGACCCACTCAGCCAAACTGTTCCAACCTTCCCTGGCTCCAAAGCATTGTGTCATCCTGGGCTTTCCCCTACCACCAGCTGTCATGGAGTCCCCAAAGGCTGTGGAGAGGGAGTCTCCATGGAGTTAAGGACAGCAGAGGGGGAGGAAGAGGAGTTAGAAGTCAAAGTGAGACCCTTCCCTCAGGGTCAAAGGAAACTACAATCCCCCAGTTTCTCTGTCTTCAGTTTGGCATGTCCCTGCCACCTCCCCCTGCCATCATCACCCCATGGCTGGACTGAAGCTGCTCTGTGGGAAGAAGGCCTCACCCACCTCCATCTTCTAAGTATATCCTACTAATCCCCTAACACTTACCATCATGGTGATAGCAGCCTGAGACATATCAAAAGTCTGTTTGCTGAGGAGGAATGAGCTAAGAATAGGGCCTTCTTAGGAAATGGGGAGGCCACATCCTAATAAATACCAGGAGTCCAGCCTCACCACACTGAAGAGTATGGTGGGGCCTGGGAAGAGAGGATGAGTCAAAATGAAGTCATCAGCAGACAAAAAGGAGCTAGCAGGAGGCAGCTGAGAGCAATGTGCAAAGTGTTGGCTGGGAAAATGCTTAATAGTGAAGAAGTGACAGTGTGTGACCTAGGCTGGGGCATTGACAGAGAGATAATGGGTGGGACTGATTTTCCTGTCTTCATACCAAATATTGTCTCCTGCACAACAGAAATGGATATTCATGTGTTTGGGTCTCCATTAGGCTACAATTTACTAAGTGCATACAATGGGCCTAGCTTTGTAAGCACCTTACAGACAAGATCTGTCAGCAAACAGTGTGATCCCAAGTAAGAGCACTGTATTGTATGAATCATCACAGCCTAAGCCAAGGCCACCAAGCTATTAAGTGGGGAAATGTTAAAGATATGTGTGTGGATGTATATGATTCCAGAGATGAGACTTTTATTTCTAAACAGTTTTAATGAAATTGAAGAAGGCTGTCAAAAATATTGGGCTTCCAGGGTCCCTGTTGGAATATTCCAATCACAGAAAAATGGATGGCAGTAGCTCTGCAAAGTAAGTTTCCTATGGAGCTGTCTGTGTGGATTCTGGTCTCAGGCAGGTGGAGAGTAAAAATGTGAGAATATCTCAGACACACACACACACACACACACAATTATTTATTTCTCTTGTGTGAGTGAACTCAAGGTGTGTGTTTTTTAGACAAAAGTACTTAACACACTATCACCTACACATACATGTGAAGTTGAGATTTATATATTTCTCTGGCTTATACTATCACTAGATAAATACAGTCAGGATGTAAGTCAGAGTAGGAGACAAGATGGTGGAAGAGTAGGGGCACACGCAAGCCCTCTCCCACAAACACAACAAAAAAAGCTCATCTACAGGATAAATGACTCACACAGAACAGCAACCAATCGCTGGCAGAAGAACCTAAACTCCAATAATGGCAAGAAGTTCGTGACATTACTAGGTAAAACAAGAGAAAGAGGAAAGTGAGAGAAGGTGAATCCAAGCTGGACGGGCACTCCTGAAAGGGAACTGAGGAGGAGAAAGGGATCCCGCACCCTGGAAAGTCACCTACTGGGGGAAAGATCAAAGGAACCAGAGGAATCTCCAGATGCAGAGAAGAGTGTAGCAGTAAGTTGGAGTTCTGAAAAGCAGATCCAGAACTGAATGGACCATCTGAACTATGGGCACAGTCACCAAAACTTGAGACGCCTGGGTGGGGGCTGGGCACCGAGACCTCGGCTCTGGAGGTTAGGAGGTTAGTCCCTGGGTAAGGGCTGGGGGGGGGGCGGGTGGAGCAGAGACTGCTTGGGAGGTCTAGAAAGCAGTCTGTCAAGTTTGACCCAGCAGAGACTGCCTGGGAGACTAGAAAACAAAGTTGTCACAGAGGAAGGGAGCAATACTCTAGGGGTGGGGAAGTGGAAAGCTGCATCAGAGGGAACCTGGGAGAAGAGCCTGGTCTGCACCCATGCTGGGGAGGGGAGAGAAGCAGGGGTGGGTCCCCATAGAATACTCCCCACGCCACAGCAAGCTTAAAGGCCTGCTAGCTAGCTGAAAGCTGTGCTTCCCAGTGTATCCCCTCCCCCCACCCCCACCACCCCCTACACACTCACCGGACCTGGGGCTGCCTGCCATCCAGGAGGGCTGGCCTCAACAATTGCCTGAAGCCTACCACCGCGGGGGCTGTCCCTGCACAGACCTACTTGCCCTTTGGAGGGGCTACACCCCTGCAGAGAAGCATCAAACACCATCAGCCCCCAAGAAAAGGCCTGCAGCTCAGAAAAGATGGAACAAGCCTAGCCAGGCTGTGAAAAGATCTGCCTAATTCTCTGATGGTCTTTCTGAGTCGGGCTGCCCTAAGGAGGAGCCTCTTGGATTGGCAGCAGCCCAGCTAGCAACCCAAGCTCTCAGGGGGTGCCACAATCTTGCAGAACAGCTGAAAAGGACTGCCAGCTCTCTGCAGGGCCCCCTGCAGCCCAGAAAAGCTACAACAAGCTTGGCCAGACTGTGAAAAGATCTGCCTACATTCTCAGGTCGTCCTTCTGAGTTGGGCTGCCCTGGGGAAGAGCCTCTTGGGTTCTCAGTGGCCCAGATAGCTGCTCCAGCCTTCAGGGGGTGCTGTACTCCTGAGGAACAGCTGCCCAACACCGCCAACCCCCTGCAAGAACCCCACAGCCTAAAAACACTAGAGCAAGCACTGCCTGACCAAGTGAAATCTGCTATCATCATGGTGTGGACCTCCCAGTCCTGTATCACACAGGAAGCCCTCCTTTGTTTCAAAGAGACCCTGTTAGCCCCATCAACACTCCAGAAAAGCCACACTGCCTCAGAAAAGATTAACCAATAATGCCAGCCCTCAGGAAACAATTCATGGCAGTGACCAGGCAAACAATGCCTGGTCACAGAGAAGACAACACCCTCAGGAAAAAGAAAACAACAAGCAAGATGAAGAAGCAGAGAAACCACCCCCAGTCAAACCAACAAGAGAACTCACCTAAAGCAGTCAACAATGAAACAGATCTCGGCAGTCTGACAGACCTGGAGTTCAAAAGAGAAATAGTGAAAACACTGAAGGAATTAAGATAAGATATGAACAGTAATGCAGATACCCTCAGAAAGGAACTAGAAAATACAAGGAGGAGCCAAGAAAAAATAGAACATTCATTTGCAGAGATGCAAACTGAACTAAGGGCAGTAAAAACCAGAATGAACGAAACAGTGATATGGAAGATAGAATAATGGAAATCACCCAATAAGATCAGCAGAGAGAAAACCAAATCAAAAAACAGGAAAGCAATATCAGAGACCTATGGGATAATATAAAGCAGAACAATCTACGCATAATAGGAATTCCAGAAGGAGTAGAAAAAGATAAGGGGATGGAAAATATATTTGAAGAAATTATCGCTGGAAACTTCCCTAATCTAAAGCATACTGGGTTCAAGATACAGGAAGCACAGAGGGCCCTGAAAAATTGAACCCAAATAGACCCACAGCAAGAAACATCATAATAAAAATGGCAAAAGTTAGTGATAAAGAGAGGATCCTAGGGGCAGCAAGAGAAAAGCAGAATGTTACCTACAAGGGAACCCCCATAAGATTATCAGCTGACTTCTCTACAGAAACACTACAGCCCGGGAGGGAATGGCAAGAGATATTTAATGTGCTCAAAGGAAAAAATATGCAACCTAGAATACTCCATCCAGCAAGAATATCATATAAAATAGAAGGGGAAATAAAAATTTTTTCCAACAAACAAAAAATAAAGAATACAGCAGCACAAAACCCAGGCTAAAAGAAATACGGAAAGGTCTTCTCTAAACCAAAAAGAAAGGAAGGAAAGGGAAAAACAAAGAAAAGAAAAAAAAAAAAGAAGAGGAAGAGCTAGGACTGAGGAAACCACAATCAGAGAGCAGTCACTCAAATAAGCCAGCATACAGATTTAATCATGAACAGGCCTCAAACAAAATAAAATTAAAAAGAAAAAAATAAAAAAGAGTCATCAAAATCATAAAATGTGGGCAATGGAATGTTAGGAAATAAATAGATCCTTTTTCTTTGTTTGTATGTTTCTCTTCTTAATTTTAGTATAGTAATGAAGTGTTTGAACTTACAGGACCATCAGGCTAAAACACACAATTATGGGAAGGGGTTAGCATACTTAAAAAACAGGGCAATCACAAGCCAAAACCAAATATTGCATTTGCAAAAAATGAAGGAAAAAAACACTCAAGCAGATAATAACAGGAGAACATCCAACCAAAAAAAAAAAAAAGAAAGGAAGAATGGAGAACCATAGAATCAACTGGAACACGAGGTTCAAATGGCAATAAATAATCATCTATCAATTATCACCTTAAATGTCAATGCAACTGAATGCCCCAATCAAAGACACAGAGTGGCTGAGTGGATAAAAAGGCAAAAACCTTCAATATGCTGCCTACAAGAAACTCACCTTAGGACAAAAGATACATATAGATTGAAAGTGGAAGGAGCAGTGGCAACAAAACACATAATTAAATCAAACGCCAATAGACATGACAGAAAGCAGGAGTTGCAAAGCTCATATCAGACAAAATAGACTTTAAACAAAAGACATAAAGAAAGACAAAGAAGGACACTACTTAGTGATTAAGGGATCCATCCAAGGAGAGAATGCTACTATCGTCAATATATATGCCTCAAATATAGGAGCACTCAGATACATACAACAAATATTAACAGACAAAGGGATATATTGATGAGAATACAATCTAGTAGGAGGACCTTAACCCCCCTCACACCCTGGACAGATCCTCTAGACAGAAAACCAAAAGCAACAGAGATCCTAAAGGAAACAGTAGAAAAGTTACACTTAAGTGATATCTTCAGGACCCTACATCCAAAAAAAGCAGAATACACATTCTTCTCAAATGCTCATGGAACATTCTCAAGAATCGACCACATCTTGGGACACAAAGCTCACCTCAATAAGTTTAGGAGCATAGAAATTATCTCAAGTATCTTCTCTGACCACAATGCTATGAATTTAGAAATCAACCCTGGGAAAAGGAAAGAGAAAAAAACCTACTACATGGAAACTAAACAACACATGCTACTAAAAAACCACTGGGTCAATGAAAAATCAAGAAGGAAATTAAAAAATACCTTGAAACAAGTGAGAATGAAGACACAACCGCTCAAAATCTATGGGATGCTGCGAAAGCAGTGCTCAGAGGGAAATTTATAGCAATACAGGCCTTTCTCAAAAAAGAAGAAAGATCCCAAATTGACAACTTAACCCTCCACCTAAACAAATAGAAAAAGAAGAACAAAAAAGATCTAAAGTCAGCAGAAGGAAGGAAAATATAAAGATCAAATAAGAAATCAATAAAATAGAGATTCAAAAGACAATAGAGAAAATTAATGAAACCAAGAGCTGGTTATTTGAAAAGGTAAACAAAATGGACAAACCTGGCCAGACTCACTAAAAGAGGAGAAGAAGAACTCAAATAAACAAAATGATAAATGAAAAGGGAGAAATCACAACGGATACAGCAGAAATGCAAAAAACCATAAGAGATACTATGAACAACTATGGCAACAAGTTTGAACAGTCTGGAAGAAATGGACAAGTTTCTAGAATCCTACAGCCTGCCAAAACTGAATCAAGTAGAAACGACCAACTCAACAGACTGATCACTAGAATGAATTGAAGAGGTCAAAAATCACTCCCTACAAATAAAAGTCGGGACCAGATGGCTTCACAGGTGAATTTTATCAAACATATAAAGAGGAATTGGTGCCCATCCTCCTGAAACTCTTTCAAAAGGTGAAGAAGAAGGAATACTCCCAAAGACATTCTATGATGCCACCATCACCCTCATTCCAAAACCAGACAGAGATACCACCAAAAAAGAAAACTATCGCCCAATATCATCGATGAATATATATGCAAAAATTCTCAACAAAATATTAGCCAACCAAATACAACAACATATCAAAAAGATCATATACCATGACCAGGTAGGGTTCATCCCAGGTTCACAAGGATGGTTCAACATACGCAAATCAATCAGCATCATACACCACATTAACAAAAGAAAAGTCAAAAATCATATGATCATCTCAATAGATGCAGAAAAAGCATTGGACAAAGTCCAACATCCATTCATGATCAAGACCCTCGCCAAAGTGGGTATAGAGGGAACATTCCTGAATATAATCAAAGCCATTTATGAGAAACCTACAGCAGATATAATACTCAATGGGGAAAAACTGAAAGCCTTCTCATTCAAATCTGGAACAAGACAGGGATGCCCACTCTCACCACTGCTCTTCAACATAGTTTTGGAAGTCCTAGCCACAGTACTTAGACAAGCAAAAGAAATAAAAGGCATCCATATAGGAGAGAAGAGACAAAACTGTCACTGTATGCAGATGACATGATACTATATATAGAAAACCCTAAGGACTCAACCCAAAAATGACTTGAACTGATTAATAAATTCAGCAATGAAATATTAGAAAAAGAATGAAAAAAAAATACCTTTTCACTTTGCATGTCACAAAAACAAATACCTTGGAATACACCTGACCAAGGAGGGAAGGGGATTTTATGCTGAGAACTATAAAACTTTAATCAAAGAAATCAAAGAAGATGGAAAGAAATGGAATGATATTCCATGTTCATGGATGGGAAAAATCAATATTGTGAAAATGGCCATACTACACAAAGAAATCTACAGAGTCCATGCAATCCCTATCCAAGGACCCGTGACATTTTTCACAGAACTAGAAAAAACAATCCAAACATTTTTATGCAACCAAAAAAGACCCAGAATCACCAAAGCAATCCTGAGAAACAAAAACCAAGCAGGAGGCATAAATCTCCCAGACTTCAAGAAATACTACAAAGCCACAGTCATCAAAACAGTGTGGTACTGGTATCAAAACAGACAGACAATGAATGGAACAAATAGAGAATCCGAAAATAAACCCTGACACCTATGGTCAATTATTCTTTGACAAGGGAGGCAAGAACATAAAATGGGAAAAAAAGTCTATCAGCAAGTATTGCTGGGAAACCTGGACAGCTGCATGCAAAGCAATGAACTAGAACACACCCTCACACCATGCAAAAAATAAACGTCAATGGCTGAAAGACTTAAATATACGACAGGACACCATCAAACTCCTAGAAGAAAACATAGGCAAAACACTCTCTGACATCAACCTCATGAATATTTTTTCAGGTCAGTCTCCCAAAGCAAGAGAAATAAGAGCAAAAATAAACCCACGTGACCTAATCAAACTGAAAAGCTTCTGCACAGCAGAGAAAACCCAAATGAAAACAAAAAGACAACTTTCAGAATGGGAGAAAATAGTTTCAAATGATGCAACTGACAAGGTCATAATCTCTAGCATATGTAAGCAACTTATACAACTCAACAGCAAAAAAGCCAATCAATCAATGGAAAAATGGGCAAAAGACCTGAATAGACCATTCTCCAATGAAGGTATACAGATGGCCAACAAACACATGAAAAAATGCTCAACATTGCTGATCTTCAGAGGAATGCAAATCATACTACCATGAGATACCACCTCACACCAGTCAGAATGGCCGTCATTAATAAATCCACAAATAACAAGTGCTGGAGGGGCTGTGGAGAAAAGGGAACCCTCCTGCACTGTTGGTGGGAATGTAAACTGGTACAGCCACTCTGGAGAACAGTTTGGATATACCTTAGAAAGCTATACATAGAACTTCCATATGAACCCGCAGTCCCACTCTTGGGCATCTATCCGGACAAAACTCTACTTAAAAGAGACACATGCACCCACTTGTTCCTTGCAGCACTCTTTACAATAGCCAGGACATGGAAACAACCCAAATGTCCATCAACAGATGATTGGATTCAGAAGAAGTGGTATATATACACAATCGAATACTACTCAGCCATAAAAAGGAATGACATCATGCCATTTGCAGCAACATGGATGGAACTGGAGAATCCTATCCTGAGTGAAATGAGTCAGAATGACAAAGAAAATACTATGTGATATCACTTACAACTGGAATCTAATATCCAGCACAAATGAACATCTCCTTAGAAAAGAAAATCATGGACTTGGAGAAAAGACTTGTGGCTGCCCGATGGGGGAGGGATGGATGGGAGGTATTGGGAGCTTGGGCTTATCAGACACAACTTAGGAGATCCTGCTGAATAGCATTGAGAACTTTGTCTAGATACTCATGTTGCAACAGAACAAAGGGTGGGGAAAAATGTAATTGTAATGTATACATGTAAGGATAACTTGATCCCCTTGCTGTACAGTGGGCAAATTAAAAAATATGTAAATCAGCATCACAAAAATGTATGCAAAAATTCACAAGGAAAATATACATGCACAAAACAGCTGCACACACAAAACTGTCAAGCATCCTAGATCAGAGGCTTTGTCAACAAAAGTCATTCATATTCAAATCAGAAGCAGTGAACAGGGTCTTACAGATGGCAAACAAGCAGCAGATGCAAGTAGAATAAAATCACACACTGAGGAAATTCCAGGCTTCTCTGACCTTATATACCCCAGTGTGTGTCATTCAGTGTGATTGTCAGTTACACATACACATATAAACTTGAACAACACAACACACACACACACATACACAAATACACTAATGTCTCTGATGGTCACACAGGCACTAACATATGGACATATATGTGACCAAAAAGGTTTTTGGATGCCTTGTGAGCTATACCTGTGCTCTGAGTTCAAATACCTTCTGCTTCATTCTTTTACCTGAGTCCTCACTTTTTTTTTTTCCAGAAGACTCAGGACTCAAAGAAAAATAGCAAACCACAGTGGCCTGAGGACCTCACAGACCTCCTGTTGGCTCTCCAGCTTCAAAAAGATTTGCAAGGAGATCTCCTTTTCTCCATCCTAAAGAGAATGGAAAATGTCCCCAGAGGGAAAATGTCCCCAGTCCCTGACTAGAAAAGCAGTCCACTGGGGCCAGTGCCCAACTCCCTCCTGGACCTTTGGAAGGATGATGATTAGGGTCCACAGGGATTGAACTGCACCTGGTTTCACATGAAAACATGTCCCTGATATCAGTGGTACCTTGGGCTTATGGTCAAGTCTCTGAGGAGAAGTAGGAGTGTCCCCATTGCCTGTGGCCTCTGTTTCAAGAGCACAGCTTCTCCCAACAGCAGTGAAGGGCAGTTAGTCCAAGGGTTTCTGCAGGTTCCCTGACACAACACAGACTTTCTTTAGAACACAAAGGCTCTTAAAATATGCATGTCTCTCCATGTCTCTGGAGGGTTTTCATAGAACAGGATATGCCTTGTTCAGGAGAAGGGAAATTGAACATAAAACTCTGGAAAAAAAGGACTCTGGGTTCTTCCCCTACAAAAAAAGCATACTTGAGCAATTTATGAAAGACCATTGAGACTCAGTTACCTCAAAGTTGAAGTAATGATCATAGTTTTTGTGTGAGTTGGAAGATTGGTTAAATGAGTGCATAATGAAAGCTTACTAAATGTTAAGGTTTACTGTCAATGTTTTATCACTAGAGATCAGTTATGGCTCACAACAGGCAACAATGATTGGTAACTGTAGAATGAATTATTCTCTCATTCACTTAAATAACCATTAAGGTTCCCGAAAATGTAATACTGATATATTATCTAGAGACATAACAGATAATAACATAAATAGAAATCCCTCTCTTAGAACACACATCCAAGTGGTAGGAGGTAGAGAAAGCAATTGTTAAGGCAAAAAGAATGGCAGGTAAATGGTGACAAGTGCTGTGGAATGATGAGAATCATGCAAGGAGCTAGGAAGACTCAATAAATTTTAAAAAAGTACCCAGTAATACAGGATTATTTTTCAAATAAACTCAGACACCCCTTCAACCAAGTGGCTCCACATCTGTAAACTGGTTTACACCACTACACACCTATTAGCCAGGCTAAAATTGAAAAGAATGATGCTCTCATTTTCACTGAAGATATATGGAACTGACACATTCATACACTGCTTGTGGGAATACAAAGTAGTTTGTATATATATACATATATACAAAGTAGTTTGTATATATATATACACACACACACACACACACACATATATATATATATATATATATATATATATATATATATATATATATAATTTATTTATTTATTTTCCACTGTACAGCATGGGGACCAAGTTACATATACATGCATATGTACTTTTTCTTCCAATTGTTGTGGTGTGATGTAAGTATCTAGACATATTTCTCAATGCTACACAGCAGGATCTCATTGTAAATCCATTCCAAGAGCAATAGTTTGCATCCATTAACCCAAGCTCTGATCTCTCCCACTCCCTCCCTTTCCCCCCAGGCAGCCACAAGTGTATTTTCCAAGTCTATGATTTTCTTTTCTGCAGAAAAGTTCATTTGTGCTGTATGTTAGATTCTAGTTATAAATGATATCATATGGCATTTTTCTTTCTCTTTCTTACTTATTTCACACAGCCTAGTCACATGCTAAGTGTATGTTTATTTTGCAGCAACATGGGTTGAACATTTTTTAAAAACGTAAACATATACTTAGCAAGTGACTAGGTATTTGTCCAAGGTAAAAATGTATATAGTTATACATAGGATTATATAAGAATGTTCATAAAAGCTTTATTTAATAGCCATTTATTATTTATTTCATAAATAATTAAATTTCTAATTTATTATTGATTTAATAGCTTTATCTAATAGCTGTAAACAACCCAAATGTTCATCAATGGATTTAGGATGTTTGTCTGTCTGACTTACTTCACTTCATATAAGACTATCTGGTTGCATCATGTTGCTGCAAATGTCAATACTCCATTTTTTTCTATGGCCGAATAGTATTCCATTCTCTATATGTTTCACATCTTCTGTATCCATTCATGTCTAGATGGACATCTAGGTTCTTTCCAAGTATTGGCTATTGTGAACAGTGCTTATATGAACATAGTGTTACATGTTACTTTTTGAATTGTAGTTTTATCTGGATATGTGCCCAGGAGAGAGATGGCTGGATGGCTGGATCACATTGTATATATAGACTTTTATCTTTTTAGGGCCACACCAATGGCACATGGAGGTTCCCAGTCTAGGCATCTAATCAGAGTTGTTGTTGCCAGCCTACACCAGAGCCATAGCAACGACAGAGCTGAGCTCTGTCTGTGACCTGCACCACAACTCACGGCAACACCGGATCTTTAATCTGCTGAGCAAAGCAAGGGATTGAACCTGCAACCTCATGGTTCCTAGTCAGGTTCATTTCTGAAGCACCATGAGAGGAATTCCATTATATGTTAGTTCTATATGCAGGTTTCTGAGTCGAATGCTATACTTTAGATATGTGAAGTTTATTGTACATCATTTATACCTCCAAAACTCTGGGTGTTTTTAAAGAAGCAATAACAAAGTCAACTATGGTCATGTTATTCCTCTATGGAATCCCTTCCAGCAGGTTCCAAAATCAGACAGAGAACCATAAACTCAACTGTAATTATTAATTTTATGTATCAAAATGGCTAGACTAAAGCACCCAGATATATGGTCAAACACACAAATAGATATTTTCATGCCAGGATCTTTGTGGATGGGAATAACATTGTAATCTGCAGACTCTGAAAAAACAGACTGCCCTCCATAATGAGGGTGGGCCTCATACAACGAGTAAAGTACCTTAAGAAAAAGAACAACCTCCCATAGAGATACTTATGTCAGCAGCCTCCCTTTAGACACAAACTGCAACTTTTCCCTGGGTTTTCATCCTGCCAACATACCTTGCACTTTACACCTGCTAGCCTCCAAAATTATATTAGACAATTATATAAAATAAATATCTCTTTTTTTCTACTTTTTTGGCCATCTCATTGCATATGAGACATCCCAGGTCAGGGCATAGATCAGAGCCACAGTAGCCACCTATGCCACAACTTCAGCAATGGTATCCTTTAACCTACAGCAGAGACACAACCAATCCCATAATGCTATAGCAGGAACTCCATAAATCTCTCCTTCTTACACACACACACACACACACACACAAACACACACACTTCTATTTCTCTTGTGAATCTTGACTAATACATCTACTATGACCTTAAGTGCCCTATGCATCTGGTCCTCTGATATCTCTGAGCTAATCACCCACCATCCCTCCCCCACTTAGTCCTGTCCAGCTACAGGGGAAATTAATACCCCTGGGATAGGCCAGGCACCAACTCACCTGTGAGTATTTGTAGATGATCTTCATGCTTTTTCCCAGGCAGCCCCATGGCTCACTTCCCTGTCCTCACTAACATCTTTGCATGTTACCTACCCAATGAGGTCTACATAGACCACATGGGGTGAAGTTATGAACCCCACCCCAGCATTCTTACTCCCCCTTTTTTGATTCTTAGGGTCGCATATGGGGCATATGTACATCCTCAGGCTAGGGCTGGATTCTGAGCTATAGCTTCCTACATATACCACAGCCATAGCAAATTCAGTTCTGAGCCCACCTGAGGCATACACCACAGCTCATAGCAATTCTGGATCCTTAACTTGCTAATTGAGATCAGGGTTAGAAAGTGTGCCCTCATGGATATAAGATCAGTTTCTTACAACTGAGCCATGACAGGAACACTTTGCTCCCCTTTTATGTCTCCTTTAGTCATAGATGTTTTTACCTACCAAAAATTTAGAAATTATTTATTTCAGACATAGAAACCCATCTTCCATAGAACTCAGCCCAGTAAAGAAATGATGACAATATTAAAAATAAGTTTATGCTGTGTTAGAAGGTTAAGTCTTGCTATGGAAAAAAGAGCATCATGAGCTGGATCAGGAGTGCTGGAATGTCAATTCTACAAGGGGATACTCTTTTCAACTTGTATTCTCTGAATATAAAAAAAATGCCTAGCACCTAGTTGTCATGCAGTAGCTGTTTTTGTGTGCAAAAATTATAAATTCGGGTATATAGCACTTCTTCATATTAGATATGAGCTCTCTGGGGAAAAACAACACTCATTTCCAAGACTAAAATTAATCCAATAGCTGTGGACTCTTCTCAACACATCCAATTTAGGGGTGTAATTTTAGACTTCCTGGAATGGGGACATTTGTTTATTGGATTGATGACTGTTTTCTCACATACTGTCAAAATTAAAGTTTATTTAGGTTAGGAAAACCATCAAATATACTATATTAACTATATATGGCATTGAGAAGATCAGCATTTTGGACTTTACTAAAAGGAGATATTAGAAAATTAACTGAATGTTTGTGTCTTTGGAAGGCAAGAAACCAAGATATTGAAGCAACCCAAATGCCAACAGATGAATGATAAAGAAGATGTGGTACATAACATAATAGAATATTGCCCATAAAAAGAATAAATAATGCTATTTTTAGCAACATAGGTGGAGGGAGAGATTATCATGCAAAATGAAGTAAGCCAGACAGATACAAACATACATCATATGATATTACTTATATGTGGCATCTGAAAGAAAAATGATACAGAGAGTTCCTCTTGTGGTTCAAGAGAAATGAATCTGAATAGTATGCATGAGGATGTGGGATCAAACACTGGCCTTGCTCAGTGTATTGTGGATCCAGTGTTGTCCTGAGCTGCGCCGTAAGTTATAGGCATGTCTTATATCCCACATTGCTATGGTGGTGGGGTAGGCTGGAAGCTATAGCTCTGCTTTGACCCATAGCATGAGAATTTCCATATGTTGCTATTGTGACCCTAAACATACCAAAAAACAAGGGTACAAATGAACTTATACACAAAACAGAAATAGACACACAGACATAGAAAACAAACTTATGGTTACTAAAGTGGAAAGGGTGATGGAGAAATTATGTGTTGGGGATTAACATATACACACTTTTGTATACAGAATAAATAGCTATGCAAGGACCAATTGTATAGCACATGTAACTGTACTCATACTTTGTGATAACATATAAGGGAAAAAACTGAAAATATACATGTATACAACACAATATATAAGACATCTAATCATTTTGCACTTCACTTTGAACTGACAACATAGTAAGTCAACTATACTTCAGATTAATTACTTAATTAATCTATAAAGCAATTGAAAAGCCAATTCCCAAGTACAGATAACCACAATAATATATATATATAATTTTATATATATAATTTATATATATATAATTTAAAAAGCTGTAATAATACCAAAAATTATAACAATACAAACTGAAAAAAATTAAACATATTTATATATGTACACAAAGGAGTTTGGTGTGTTGAAGACCACAGTTCAATGTGTGCTATGGATAGTGTCATATTTAGGGTTATGGAAACATAAATTGACAAGAGATATGACTAAAGGGAAAGAGATTGATCCACGAACAATGACTATTTAAAGGACAGTGAGGAAAGTGCTAAAGACATGGGTGGACAAAAAGATAACTTTTTAATGCTTTTCTAACAAGGCCAGTGAGTGAAAGAACATGGTTAGGTGATTCTCACTTGGCAAAAAGGTTAATATTTCTGAAAAGAATCCCCAGAGCCAATGTCACGTCTCTGTTTCTCAGGCTGTAGATGAAAGGGTTCAGCATGGGGGTGACCACTGTGTACATCATGGAAGCAATGAGGTCTGTGTCATGGGACTGGCCTGAGGAGAAGGACAAGCATAGGGCAACAATTATCCCACAGAATAGAGAAACCATGGAGAGGTGGGAACTACAGCTGGACAAGGCTTTGCAGTTCCCTTTAGTAGAGGGGACCCTCAGGATGCAGAAACCAATGCAGCCATATGAGACAAGGATGCCACTCAGTGGAAAAATGAAAATTGCAGCCCCTACAATGAATATGACCAGCTCATTGAGAGAGGCATCTGAGGAGGACAATTTAAGCAGGGTCAGAGAGGAAGTGGGAGATGATGTTGTCAGCACAGAAGGACATTCGAGCCAGGAGGAGGGTGTGGGTCAGGGCACTGGCACAGGAGAGGAGCCAGGATCCAGCCAACAAAGACACAGCTCTTCCATCATGATGACAGTATAGTATAGAGGGTGACAAATGGCCACATACCTGTCATAGATCATCACTGCAAGAAGTTTATCAATTAAAGCAAAAAATATGAAAAAATGCACCTGTGTTACACACCCTGCACAGGGACTTGATTGATGCTGAGTCTGTATGTTCATCAGCATCTTAGGGACAGTGACAGATGAAAAAAAAATATCAGAGAAGGCCAAGTGGTTGAGGAGGAAGTACATGGGGGTGTGGAAGCAAGGGTCCAGCCTGATGGGCAGGATGATGTGCAGGTTCCCCAGCACCATGGTCAGGTACATGCCCAGGAACAGGGCAAAGAACATGCCCTGCTCCTCTGGCTGGATGGGGAGCCACAGGACAAGGAACATGGACACACTGCTCTGGTTCTCCCTCCTCATAATGCTATTCACTCTTCTGAGAATGAAGAGAAATCAGAAATTCCTGGAACATAGTGGTACTGAGTACAGCAGTTACCATGTGGTCACATGGTTTCTGAGAGTGGATGTGTAAGTGTACAGACAGGTCTCACTGTACTGCACACACACACTGATACCTCAACCAGTCTGTTGAGAGCAATGCAACTTGATTTGTCTGAAATCTTACACTCAGGTGGAGAAAGTGTATGATTTCAATGAAAACCTTCAGTGTAAATAAGGAACTGCTCAATCTCTTTTTTACAAAGTGGAGACAGCATGATAGACAGCAAGGAGAGAGTAATAACTAGGCAAAAGTCACTTCCATGGCTCTACTCTCACATTGCTTATGTGCTTGTGTCTGTCTAATAGACACGCACACATACACACACACACCACTTAAAGCATTCTTTGGAAGATTAATGTACCATATATCAATAAAGTGATCAAAACTTAATCTTATTTTTATCTTTCAGTGAATGCAAGAAATACAAAAGAATGAAAGAGTAAAGAATGAAAGAAAGAAGGAAAGAAAGAGAAAGAGGAAGAAATGAAGGAAAGAATATAGCAAAGAAGGGAGGAAAGAAGGGAGGGAGGGAGGAGTGACAGAAAAGACAAACATTAAGAAAGATCCTCAAAAACTCCATATAACTTCAATATAATTAAGGGATTTTACTTCTGCTTGTATATCCAGAATAATTGAAAGCAGGGACCAAAGAGGTATTTATACATCCATATTTAAAACAGCATTGGTCACAGTCACCAAAAGATGGAAACAACCCATGTCTTTTAGCATATGACTGGATAAATATAATATGGTACATACTTACAGTGGAATAAGATTCAGCCTTAAAAAGTAAAGAAATCCTGATGCAGCCACAACCTGAATGAACCTTGAAGATAGTACGCTAAGTAAAATCATGCAGTCACAAAAGTGTAAATACTGTAAGACTCCATTCATATGAGATTCCTAGGAGAGACAAATTAACAGAGACAAAAAATGGAATGGTTACTGCCAGGGGCTGATGTGGGGAGGAAAAGCAAGAGATATTGTTCAGTGATTACAGAGTTTCCATTTAGGAAGAAAAAAAATTCTGGAGATGGATGGTGGCGGTGGTTGTACAACAACGTGAATTAATTAGTGCCACAGAAATGTACACAAAAAATATTGAAATGTTACATTTCATTACATACATTTTAGACAATAAAATTTTTTAATTTAAAAATATAACAAAAGAGTCAAAAATACTGACGAAAAATAGCAATCAAAAGGAGAGTGACCCCCAGAATTAACTAAATCAACTCATTATTTGGGCAGGATGTGTAAGCAGACATCAGGAACTAGAGATGACAAAGACAGAGGAGGCCATTAAGCAAGATCAAATAGCTTCCTAAAAAAATGTGTGTTTACTTCTGAGGTCTCTCTCTCACATCCAGGATATGTTACAGGCCCAGACCATGGATGGCCCTTGAAAGTTAGTAGCTCCAAAGCACTTGACTCATTGCATTTTTAAAAACTTTTCTAAGAAATAGCTTTATTAATATCTGCCATTGTCACTCCGTCTCTCCCCTTGCATCAGCAGGGCTTTAAAATAGCTCAGTTATAAGCATACATGCAAAGTAAGGGACATGTGATTTTTGCCCAGTGAGGTGACTAGAGAGCTGAGATATTACAGATGCTGCAGGACCAAGGACCTATATCAGAATTCACAGTCATCTCATTAACTAGACAAGGTTTCAAAATTGACCCCACCCTGTTCCCCAGAGTGGAAATTTGGAAGTAATTAAACATCAATGAGGAACATTGTGAGAAGTTCAGTAGCCTTCAAACCATCTGGACAAAGTGCCACCAACTTAGCATGAAGAGGAGTTTGTTTGCTGCCTGTTTATGTCTAGAGCTTAGACAAAGGGAGACTCAGGCTGTGAGGCTGTCTGACCAAGTCAAATGCATACACATATTTCCAAAGCCCTCACATGACCTCTCTGCTCTATGGCCACCCAAGCAGAGGAGAAGGAGATAGCATGTATTTTATACACAGAAAAAGACACTCAGCATGAAACATAGTGACACAAAAACAATGTGCTGGGTTTTTGGCCCTCTCCAACCTATGCTTATCCTAGCCAGAAGTGAGGTTTGTATGGATTCATATCAACTTACTTACAACTTAAAGATGAAATCTTTTGTCAATCACAATTTAAAAAATGGAAAATCAAAAACACTTCTACACTGTTGGTGGAGATGTAAAGTGCTGGGGCCATGAAGGAAAATGGTATGGAGCTTTCCAAAGACATTGAAAATAGAACTAGCACATGCTACAGGCATCCCACTTCTGTGTGTACACCAGAAAGGACTGGAATCAGGATCTCAGAGATGTACATACATTGCCATGTGCTTTCCAGCTCTGTGCACAATAGATAAGCTATGGAAATAAGATGCATGTCCATCAAAACTTGAATGGATAAATGTGGCATACACACACAATGAATTTTAAATTTGGCTTAAAAATGGAAATCCTGAAATTTCTGACAAGGTGGATTAAATAGAGAATATTATGCTAAGTAAGATATGACAGTCCTACAAGGACAAATATTGCATAATTTCACTTTGATTAGCTCAGAGAAGCAGAGAATAAATGACAGTTTCCAAGGGCTAGGGGGAAGGAGAAATGCAGTGTTGTTACTTAATTGAAATAAAGTTTTTTATGAAAGATCAGTTAGTTCTAGAGACCTGCTCTGCAGCATAATGACTAGCATCAAAAAGACTATACTTTGCACCAAAAAGTTCCTTAAAAGGGTAGATCTCATTTTAAGTTTTTGTACCACATAAAAAGGACACAAGGACATTTTGAGAGCAGACAGATATGTTGATGACCTTGATTGTGGTGATAGCTTCACACATGTGTACACAAGTCCAAACTCCTCAAATTATATATATTAAATGTGTCGTTTTGTGCTTATCAATTACAATTCACAAGCTGTTTTAAAAAAAGCCAAGATCCCATCCAATTTCCAACACAACTCACAAACCATATACACTCAGACACAGAAACTCCACTACACACACTGAGAATCACATGTGATCAAATCCAACACACAAATAACACAAAAAGAAGCAACATGCACACAGCAACACAAGCACACACACATGTATTGCAGATTTCTAGCCTCCACGTTCTATTATCAGCACTGTAAAATAGGACTTTCCAGTGTTGACCAATACAGAAGCACATATCTTGTGGCTACTGCAGAATTGAAATCTAGCTAGTGCGACTGAAGAATCCAGTTTTTAATTTCAGGCCATTATAATTAATTTTAATGTTATGACTACATGAGGCTGGTGGCACCGTGTAGGTCAGTGTTTGAATCAGTCATTAAAAACACATGGTTATATGAGGAACATAAACACATTTTCTCTCCCTCTTCTTCCAGGTCCTCATATCAACAAGCACATTTAGGCCAAGTAATGTTTCCCCACCTTGCTACAATACCTGCTGGGCCAGGCTACTACCTAAGGAATCATCTTTTATGCCTCCATGGCCTGAGGATATTAAGCACTTCTCTGCCTGTTTATAAGAAGGGGAACAATAAGCAGGGAAGATCCACATTTACCAGCAGGACTGAGACACCAGGGAACACACTCCCAAATTTCTATTTAGGATATAGAAGACAACTGACTAAACTGCCCAATTTCTTGTGTCCCTCTTGAGATGTATCCAGCACAGGGACCAAAGGAATTGAACCACAGTAGTCCCAAAAGTTGTCTCTAATGTCAGTGACACATTCGTCTATCCTCTCCCTCCTCATAAGGAGCAGGAGAGTCCATGAACACCCTTGAACTCTGAAGAATCTACAATGGAATCTGCCACTCCATCCACTGCCAAAAGGACCAAACAGAGTGCTACCAGATCTTGACCACACATCACTAATGCTGAAATGTTTTGGAGCTCACACCCTATCACCATCATTTTTTCCATACATATGAAACCACAAAAGACCCACGAGGGACAAAGCCAACTTGAGCAAAATAGACAAAATTATAGGCATCATATTTCCTAATTGCAAAGTTTACTTCAAACTTTTAGAAAGCAACACAGTATATTACTGCTGTAAAATACACATATTAAAATATGGAACAGAATATATAGCCCAGAAAGAAACCCACACATATATAACCAACTGATCTTTGACAAGGGAGCCAAAAACACACAATGGGGAAAAGTGAGTCTCTTCAATAAATGGTGCGGGAAAACTTGTTATCCACACACAAAAGAATGAAAGTGAATCCCCAACAATGAAAAAAAATTGTCTGTGCCATCCCATCCTGGGGATAAAGATATTTGCCACCTTCTTTGGCAACAATGTGGCCATAAGGGAACTATTCAGGGTCATCTCAAAGTTCACAGCCATGTTCCAACAACATGGGTGGACCTAGAAGGTATTATGCTCTATGAAATAAGGCAGAGAGAGAACATTACATGTAATGGCATATAACTTATAATTGGAGACTAAAAATCAAAACAACAAATCAACAAAACAAAATGAAAATGACTCATAAATACAGAGAAGACTATACCATTTCCAGGATGTTAGAGTGAGACCTCAGATGTAAACATGCATTTTAGGAAGCTGTTGACAGAGGGGACAGTGTCTGGGTGAAAGGATGAAGTAGGTGATGTGGATGAAGAGGAAGAACCCTCCAGGTATAAAATAAAGAAACCTTGGAATGCAATATACAGCATACATAATATCATCAAAATAATGTAAAAACTTATAGGGACAGATAGTTACTAGATTAATAAATGTGGTGTCATTTCACAATGTACGAAAATGTCAAATCACAATGTAATACACCTAAAACTAACATAATATTGTTTGAAAACTATATTTCACACAGTGCTTGCACAGGGACTTGAATCTTGGACCCTCAGATTAAAAGCTACACAGGCCCTACAAATTATATTTCAATAAAGATATTAGTATGGTGGCTTGGTGCTAGAATAGTCCACAAACTATCATTCATAATGCTAAAAATTTTTATGAACATTTGTGTCCTAGGAAAAGGGCTTTATCCATGTTTCTTAATTAATACTAAACATCAGCTATGCATTCCCAGATTTTTTTAAAAATTACACAGATTTATTAAGAATTTGTGTTCTTTGGAGTTCCCTTTGTGGTTCAGCAGGTTTAGTATCCATGAGGATGCAGGTTTGAACTCTTGCCTTGCTCACTGGTTTAAGGATCTGGGGTTACCACAGAATACATTGTAGGCAGTAAATGTGGCTTGGATCCTATGATCCTGTGGCTGGGGTATCAACTGGCAGCTGCAGTTTTGAGTCTACTCCTAGTCTTGGGACATCCATAGGCCACAGTTGCAGCCATATTTTTTTTCTAATTACTAGTGATTTTATTATTGATGAATTGTTTAAGGTGTTTTTTGCCAGCTTCTATACATTAACTTACTATTTAAACCTTCATAATTAAATAAGTATCATTCTGTAGATATTTTGAGACTCTATAACCACAACACTTTTCTTAATAAAATTTCACCCAATATATTCAAACATCTGTTGATGATTCATATGTTGAAAAAATTATTGCAAATGTGGTGGCCAAAGTGTGATTTTCTAATTTGATCATTTCCTCTATGTTGATTAGCCATATTGTCCTACAGGAAGGAACTTTCCCTTACTCCACATTCATTCACTTTTTTCATTGATTTATTTATATCATCATGAACTCATGAATTCATATTTATTCTCTGAGTTGTAACCCATTATTGATGTTATTCATTTTGAAGCTCTAATTATTCCAGATTTGGCCAATGGGGGCCCAGCCAGGTGGCTTTTGTGACCCCTTGATTCAGTGAGTGCTATTTATTTTCAAGCTCAGCAAAATTTCCCTGGTCATGTTATGTCCTGGCCCAAGCCCTAAAATCAGCTCTTATTCTAAGTCACTTTGGTTCGTGTTAGAAGACACTGATATTCAAAAATAAAATTTGGCATTACATGTATTTGTTGCTTACAAGGCTTCTATGTGATTTCAGAGAATACAGCAAGGAAACATATTAAAGAAATAAAGGATGTAGAAACTAGAAACAAGCAAAGATAAGGAATGGTTACCCATAGGAGATGGGTCAGAAGTGGGAAAGAATTGGATATGGGAACCAGACAGATATAGATATATAATTTCAATCTGTTTACACACATTGCAACCCATGAGTTCAAGTTGGTATCTTCAATTCTAGTTTTACAACATAGAATTCTTTCTAGTCCCTATTTTCAATGTATGCCAGACCTTTCCCCTATTCAGGAGTAATTTTCTCTTCTAGGACAAATTTACTTATTTATAAATATTTGAATATAAGTAATTTCAGAAACTTGAACTGAAACCACTGTTAATAACAAAATAACTTCAGCCCCCCAAAAAATTGCTTACCAAAAATATGCTTACAGTTTGTTTTTTCTTATTGTGAGGGTAGTTTACAGGCACATTTGATATTTAATAATAACTTAATTATTTATTTTCCCTGTAATCTGATTATGGTATTAACTGAAAATACAGTTATGATTATTTTTTGTTTTATTCTATTTTACATTATTTCCCATCACCTTCTTTTTATTTTTAGTAGTTAAAATATAACATAGTCAAATATATAAGAAAAATATACTAATCTCCCCATCTTTTCTATCCTTTCCCACCCCATCACCTTTAGGTGGTCAGTCTCATTAGTTTCCCTTGTGTGTTTCTTCTTTCTCAATGGGAAGTTACATGTATATATTATCTTCCCTTCTTTTTCATATGGGAAGTAGCATGCTATAGATGCTCTTTTATTCATTTTTTTTCCATTTAATAATATATCAAACTCCTGGAAGAGAACATAGGTGAAACATTCTCTGACATCAACCTTACAAATGTTTTCTCAGGTCAGTCTCCCAAAGCAACAGAAATAAAAGCAAACATAAACCGATCAGACCTCATTGACCTTACAATCTTTTGCACAGCAAAGAAAACCAAAAAGAAAACAAAATGTCAACTTACAGAATGGGAGAAAATAGTTTCAAATGATGCAGCTGACAAGGGCCTAATCTCTAAAATACACAAACAACTTATACAACTCAACAGAAAAAAACCAACTAACCAATTGAAAAATTGGCAAAGGACCTGAATAGAAATTTATCCAAGGAAGACATACAGAGGGCCAAGAACCACATGAAACAATGCTCAACATCCCTGGTTATTAGAGAAATGTAAATCAAAACTACCATGAGATACCACCTCGCACCAATCAGAATGGCTATCATTAATAAGTCTACAAAAAACAAATGCTGAAGGGGGTTTGGAGAAAAGGGAACCTCCTGCACTCTTAGTGGGAATGGAAGCTGGTGCAACCTCTATGGAGAACAGGAGGGACATATCTTAGAAAACAATTCATAGAACTATTATATGACCCATCAATCCCAGTCTTGGGAATATATCAAGAATAAACTACTTAAAATAGGCACATGCACCCGTATGTTCATTGCCACACTATTCACAGGAGGTAAGACATGGAATCAACCCAATTGTCCAAGGATAGATGATTGGATTAGGAAGATGTGGCATATACACACAATGGAATACTAATTGGTCATAAAAAGGAACAAAATAATGTCGTTTGCAGCAACATGGATGGAACTAGGGACTCTCATCCTGAGTGAAGTATTTCAGAAAAAGACAGATACTATATGATATCACTTATATCTGAAATATATTATAGGGCAAAAATGAATCTTTCCACAGAATAGAAAATCATGGACTTGGAGAATAGACTTGTGTTTGCCAAGGGGTAAGGGGAGGGAGTGGGAGGGATTGGGACCTTGGGGTAAACAGTTGAAGAATATTGCATTCAGGATGGATTAGCAATGGGATCCTGCTGTGTAGCACTGGGAAATCTGTCTAGTCTCTTATGATGGAACACATAATGTGAGAAAAAAGAATGTATACATGGTTGTGTAACTGGTGACCATGCTTTATAGTAGGAAAAAATGTATATAAATAAATGACAAAAATATCTTGGACAAACTTCCATATTAATTCATAAATATTTTGCCATCATTCTGTCATAGCTGTGAAGTACTCAAATGTGTTGATGATTTATAGTTTTCTTTTGAAACCCTAGAATAAAATATAAGTGATAAATATACTAAATGCCACCTAACTTTATACTTCAAATGGTTAAAATGGTAAATTTCATGTTGGGTAGGATGTTATACCACAAGAAAAAAATAAGGTAAAGCAAGTCATAATCTCTAATTAGTGCCCAGAAAAAAAAAACACCAAAGTAATAATGAATGATTAATGAGTTAATGGAGGGGATATGGAATAACAAAATACATATTTTATAGATCAAAAAGATAAAGGGAAGTGAGAATAAATATGAAATCATATGTCTCAAGTATAAAACTTATAGAAACATGGAAAACATAAATTCAAATACTTTCTGATTATATTGGATGGTAAGAGATAAAATTCTCCAGAAATACAATGATGGTCAACCTACAGAAAAAGACAAAAACCTAACTTTACACTGCAAAGAACTAACAGCATGGTGGTGACCACTGTCACAGATGCAATGATGATATCACATAAGCAATGACGTGTTTGTCAGGGGACTGGCCTGCAGAGACATAATTTTCCCATATAATACAGACACCACAGAGGGGTGGGAGCCACAGGTGGTATTGCAGATCCCTTTAATAGAGGGGAACCTCAGGATGGAGGCCCCAATGCGGCCATAAGAGACCAGGATTCCAATCAGTGGAAAAATGACAATTGCAACCTCAGTAGTGAATATGACCAGCTTGTTGAGAGAGGTGTCTGAGCAGGACAGCTGAAGCAGGGCAGCAGAGTCAGTGAAGAATTTGGGGATGATGTTGTCAGTACAGAAAGAAAGTTGTCAGAAGGACAGTGTGGGTCCATGCATAGGCACAGGATAAGAGCCAGGATACAGATGACAGACACAGACACAACTCTTCCCTCATAAGGATGGTATAGAGAAGAGGCTGACAAATATTCACATATCTGTCATAGGCCATCGCTGCAAGAAGAAAGTTATAAAGGCCAGCCAAAAATATGAAAAAATATATATCTGTGTCACACACCCTGCACAGGGAATGGATTGATCCTGGGTGTCTGCATGTTCATCAGCATCTTAGGGACAGTGACAGAGGAAAAGGAGACATACATGGCAGACAAATACTTTTTTCCATGATTGCCTCAATGATGTTTTCATGAGTCCTAGGAGGGATGCTATTAAATCATTCCTTTTGTGAGTTCCCATTTTAGCTCAGTGGGTTAAGAACCCAACTAGTATCCAGGAGGATACCGGTTTGAACTCTGGCCTCACTCAGTCAGTTAAGGATCCAGCATGGCCAAGAGCTGCAGTGTAGGCTGAAGACAGAGCTCATAACTGGTGTTTCTGTGGCTGTGGTGTAGGCTAGCAGCTGTAGCTCTGATTTGATCCCTAGCCTGGAACTGCCATATGTTGCAGGTGCAGACCTAAACAAAAATATTAAAAATTGAAAAAATATAAAACTGCACTATAAACATAAAGGGAGTAGGAAATGACCATGATCATTGAGTTAGTAACAGCTCTAATCATATTTCCCTCTCAATCTTTTAAATATATACTGGAATCTTTACTTCAATGAACCTAGTGTTGCTCACTCTCTTTAGTTAGATGAATAGGCAAGAACTTAAGAAGAAATATTTTGGGATTTGAAGGAGTCCTCCTGCACAGATTACTGTCCACCCTCATATTCCTGCAGCCCTTAAGATTGCCAATGGCCTTCATATGCCTACAATGTCATTCAGTCCAACATCCTTTATTTCCTTCTGGGAAGCAGAGAACAGTGTTTTTTTTTTTTTCCTGAATTTTACCAACAGGAGGAGTGAAATCACTTAAACAATCAAACATAGATATCGCATAGTGGAACCAGGTCACAAAAATTGATTCTCTGATCATGTTTCAATACAGAGATACCACACATCTCATTTTGTGAGGGGTAGAGAGGCTAAGGTGAAATGTTAAATGTGAAAAGTAAATATTAAAATATGCCTGGGAAAGGAATGTGACATTAACATTGTGTAGGAATCTGTCAGCAGATGCTTGCTCCAGACCAGGGAGTTTCTCAGAGTTATTAACTGACTCAGTTCACAGGGCACAAGGAGGGACCGGACACTTGACCCTTCTGTCAAGCACAGACTTCTCACTGAAAGCTGCTGGGTCAGATTTAGCCCAGGATCTCATAGATCTGCAGGAAAAACAGATCTCCTAATGACACTCAGGAACCACAATGTGAAAAGAAGTGAACAATTCAGACATGAAACTTTGATTCCATCATCACCATGTGCAAAGATGTAGCTGGGAAATTGCTCAATAGTGAAGAGGAGACAGTATGAGACTTAGGGAAATGAGAGAGAGAGACTATGAATGGGCTTATTTCCCTGTCTTCATACCAAGTACTATCCTTTGAATAATCAGTATATGCAGAATCAGGGGTTTGGGTCTCCACAAGCCTACAATTTGCTAGGTGCTTTTGATGTGACTAGTTTCTTAAGCACCTTACAGACAAGATCTGACAGCAATTAACATGATCCCATGTAAGAGAACTGGATGCTTTGAATCACCATAGCCAAACCCAAGGCCAGAAAGGTATTAAGTGGGGAAATGATAAATGTCTGAGTGTCAAAGAATGTGATTCCAGAAATGAGCATTTCATTTCTAAACAGACTGACCAAAATTGAAGCAGAGTGTCAAAATATTGGGCTCCTAGGGTTGCTTCTGGAGGAGGCCAGTCACAGAACATTGTGTGCCAATAGCTCTGCAAGCTGTGTTTCAAGCGGAGATACCTGTGTGCATTCTGGTCTGAGGCAGGAGGAGATTAAAAATGTGATAATGTCTCACAGACACACACACACACACACACACAGATACTAATATCTTCAGTGTGAAGAAGTCAAGGTGTGCGTTTGTTACACAAAAGACCTCACACACTGGCTAAGTTATGATTTATTTATAGATGTATAAATTTATAGATTTATAGATTATAGATTTATTTATAGATTTTTAATAAATTCATAGATTTTTTATAGATTTATCTGGCTTATACTCTCACTAGATAACTACAATCAGAGTGTGAGTCAGCTTCACACAAATCTATGAAAAACTCTCAAAGAAAATACACATGCACAACACAGTTATGCACACAGAACTGTCAAGCATCCTAGACCAGAGGCATTTTGGGCACATGAAGAAATTCATATATGAATCACAAGCAATGCACAAGGTCTTACACATGGCAAAACAGCAGCAGATGCAATTAGGATAAGCACATACTGAGGAAATGTCCAGGCTTCTCTGACCTCTGTATATAGTAGTGTGTGGCATTCAGTGTTTTTGTTGGTTACATATACACATGTAGACTCAAACAACACAACACACACACACACACAAACATAACTTCTTTGATGGTCATGCACACACTTACACACAAACATAGAGAACTATGGAGGTTTCTGGGCTCCTTCTGAGCTATGCCTGTGCTCTGAGTTCAAATACCTTCTGCTTCATTCTGAATCACCTGAATCCTCACTTTCTCTCTGGGAGACAAGGATCCAAAGAAAAAGAGCAAAACTCTGTGGCCTGAGGACCTTACAGAGTCTCGTGTTGGTTCTCCAGCTTCAAAATGATGCACAATAGATCTCCTTTTCGCCATCCTAAATGGACCCTGTAGGGTATCCACTCCAGTCCTGTAATAGAGAGGCAGTCCACCGAGGCAACTTCCCAATTTCCTCTGCCTCCTGGAGAAGCAGGATGATTAAGGTCCACATGGGTTGAGCTGCACCTTGTTTCACAGGGGAAAGTGTCCCTGATACATTGGTATACTTGGCTTCTGGTCAAGTCTCCAGATGACAAGCAGGAGGAATTGTCCATGGCCTATTCCTCATGAGAACAGATTCTCCCAACATCAGTGATTGGCATAGGCAGTGAAAGAGCTTCTGCAGGTTCCCCAACACTGACGCAGGCTTTCATTAGAACACAAAGCCCCTGAAAATGTGTATGTCTCCCCACTCCCCTGGAAGGTGTTGTAGATCATTGTCTATGCCTTTTGTGGGAAAAGGGGGATTGAATATAAAACTCTGGAAAAAAGACTCTGGATTCATCCCCTGCTAAGTGAGCATACTTGAGGCCACTGTGACTCAGTTTCTATAAAGTGGAAATAATAATTATTGTCTTTGTGGCAGTTGGAAGAATGGGTAAGTGAGCACCTAATGAATGCTTGCTAAATGTTAAGGTTTATTGTCAATGTCTTTGTATCCCTAGAGACCAGCTATGGCTCCCAACAGGCCATTGTGTTAGGTAACTGTTGAATGAATTCATCTGTTCATTTATTCACTCATTCTATTAAATAATCATTAAGGGCTCACAAATGTAATGCTTGTATATTCTTTAGAGACAAAATATATAATAATATAATCAGAAATCCCTCACAACACACATGCAAGTGATAGGTGATGTAGAAAAAAAATGTATGGGAGGTAAATGGTGACAAGTGCTGCAGAATGATGAGAATCATGCATGGGGCTAGGGAGACTCAATAAGTTAAAAAAAATATCCCAGTGCTACAGGATTATTTTCCAAAGAAACACAGACACCTCTTCAGTCAAGTGGCTCCAGGTCTGTAAATTTGTTTCACCACTACACACCTATTAGACTGGCTAAAATTGAAATGAATATTTCTTTCAGTGTCACTGAAGATATGATGGAACTGGAACACTCATACATTGCTCTTGGGAAAGAAAACAGTGTGAACAATTTAAAAAAGTTAAACATATGCTTAGCAAGTGAGTTGGTATTTCTCCAAGGTAAAAGAATATATGTAGTTATACATAGGCTTATGCAAGAATATTCATAAGATCTTTATTTAATAGTCAGAATCTGGAAACACACCAAATATTCACCAATGGACTTAATGTTCATAATGAGTGGACTTGTTATGCAGCACAGCAAATTATACTAAATATTTTGTAATACTATATTAGGGAAAAGAATCTGAGAATAATATGTATGTGTGTATGTGTGTGTTTGTATAACTGTACCACTTTGATGTACATTTGAAACTGACACAACATTGTAATTGAACTACACTTTGATTAAAATAAATAAAATCTAATGAAAGTTTTAAAAATATAAGTAGAAACATATGAATTAAAAATAATTAAAAATTTAAACAATATGCTACTAAAAAATGAGTCAATGAGGAAATCAAGGAGAAATTTTAAAAAATACCTTGAGAAAAATGATAATGAAGACAAAACCACTCAAAATATATGGGATGCTGCAAATGCAGTGCTCAGAGGGAAATTCATAAGAATACAGGCATTTCTCAAAAAAAGATGAAAAATCTCATATCAACAGCTTATCCCAACACCTAAATGAATTAGAAAAAGAAGAACAAACAAAACCTAAATTCAGCAAAAGGAAGGAAATAATAAAGATCAAAGAGGAAGTCAATACAATTGAGATTCAAAAAACAATAGACAAAATCAATCAAACCAAGAGCTAGTTCTTTGAAAAGGTAGAAAAAAGTGACCAACCTCTGGCTAGACTCCCCAAGAAGAGGAAAGAAAAAAGCCAAATAAACAAAATGAAAAATGAAAAAGAAGAAGTCACAACTGATACTACAGAAATACAAAAATTCATGGGAGAATATTATGAAAAAATGCTGCCAGCAAATTTAACAACCTAGAAGAAATGGGCAACTTTCTAGAGGCCTACAGCTTATCAAAACTGAATCAAGAATACATAGATCAACTGAACAGACAGATCACAAAAAATGAAATTGAATATAAAATAAAAACATTCCCTACAATGAAAAGTCAAGTATCAGATGGCTTCACAGTTGAATTCTACCAAACACACAAAAAGGAACTTATACCCACACTCCTTAAACTTTTCCAAAGTTTGAAGAAGGAACACTCCCAAAGACATTCTATGATGCCACCATCACCCTAATTTCAAAATCAGACAAAGATACTACCAAAAAAAGAAAACTATAGGCCAATATCTTTGATGAATATAGAAGCAAAAATTCTCAACAAAATTTTAGCCATCCAAATCCAACAAAAATATGAAAAAAATCATATACCATGACCAGGTGGGATTCATTCCAGGTACACACAGATGGTTCAACATATGCAAGTCAATCAATGTCATAAAACATTTTAACAAGAGAAAAGTCAAAAACCACATGATCATCTCAATAAATACAGAGAAAGAATTAGACACAGTTCAACATCCATTCATGATCAAAACTCTTACAAAAGTGGGTATAGAGGGAACATACATTAACACAGTAAAAGCCATTTATGACAAATTCACAGCAAAAATAATATGCAATGGAGAAAAGCTGAAAGACATCTCACCAAAATTTGGAACAAAACAAGGATGCCCACACTCACCACTGTTATTCAACATGGTACCCGAAGTCTAGCCAGAGGAATTAGAAACACAACAAAAATAAAAGGCATCAAAATAGTAAGAAAAGAGGTAAAACTGTCACTGAATGCAGATGACATAATACTATACATAGAAGACTCTAAGGACTCAACCCAAAAACTACTGGAACTGATCAACAAATTCAGCAAAGTAGCAGGATGTAAGAATAACAGTCAGAAATAAGTTACATTTCTGTGTACGAAAAATGAAATATTAGAAAAGGAATACAAAAATAAAATACCATTTAAAATTGCACCCCAAAAAAATCAAATACCTGGAAATACACCTGAACAAGGAGGAAAATGACTCATATGCTGAGAACTATAAAACATTAATCAAGGAAATTAAAGAAGATACAAAGAAATGTAAAGTTATTCCATACACCTGGGTTGGAAAAAAATCATATTGTAAAAATGACTATACTATGCAAAACAATCTACAGATTCAATGCAATCCCTATCAAATTACCCAGGACATTTTCCCCAGAACTAGGACAAAAAAAATCAAAAATGTTCATGTACTCACAAAATATCCAAAATTTTCAAAGCAATTCTGAAGAACAAAAACCAAGCAGGAGGCATAACTCTCCTGGACTTCAGGCAAAATTACAAAGCCACAGCCATCAAGAGAGTGTGGTACTGTTACCCAAAAAGAGAAACCAACCAATGTAACAGAATAGAGAACCCAGAAATAAACCTAGACACCTATGGTCAATTAATCTTTGACAAAGGAGGCAAGAATGTAAAATGGGAAAAAGAGAGTTTTTCATCAAGAATTGCTGGGAAACCTGGACAGATGCATGCAAATCAACAAAACTAGAACACACCCTCACACCACGCATGAAAATAAACTTGAAATGGTGTAAAGGCTTAAATATAAGACAAGACACCATCAAACTTCTGCAAGAGAACATAGAAAAATATGCTCTGTCATCAACCTTATATATATATTTTCTCGAATCAGTATCCCAAAACAACAGAAATAAAAGCAAAAATAAACAAATGGAACCTCATAAAACTGTCAAGATTTTGCACAGCAAAGGAAACCACAAAGAAAACAAAAAAACTACTTACAGAAGGGGAGAAATTTGTTTTAAATGATGCAACTGACAAGTTCTTAATCCCTAGAATATGCAAATAACTTATAGAACTCAACAGCAAAAAACCCAACAACCCAATGGAAAAATGGGCAAAAGAGCAGAACAGATATTTTTGCAAGGAATATGTACAGATGGCCAACAAGCACATGGAAAAAATGCTCAACATCCATGATTCTTAGAGAAATGCAAATCAAAACTACCACGAGATACCACCCAATGCCTGTCAGAGTGGCCATCATTAATAAGTCCACAAATAACAAATGCTGGAGGTGGTGTGGAGAAAAGGGAACCCTCATGCTCTGTTGGTGGGAATGGAAACTGATACAACCCTTGTGGAGAACAGTATGGAAGTACCTTAAGAAACTATACACAGAAGTACCATATGACCCAGCAATCCCAGTCTTGGGCATATATCTGGAAAAAACTACATAAGAAAGACACATGAACCTGCATGTTCATTGCAGCACTATTCACAATAACCAAGACATGGAAACAACCCAATTTTCCATCAACAGATGATTGGATTAGGAGAAAGTCAAATACCATATGATATCACTTATATCTGGAATCTAATATATGGCAAAAAGGAACATTCCCATAGAAAAGAAAATCATCGACTTGTAGAATAGACTAGTGGTTGTCTGGGGGGAGGGGGAGGGAGTGGGGTGGATTGGCAGCTTGGGGATAATAAATGCAAAATATTGCCTTTGGAATGGATAAGCAGTGAGATCCTGCAATGTAGCATTGGGAACTCTGACTAGTCACTTATGATGGAGCATGATAATGTGAGAAAATAGAATGTATACATGTATGTGTAACTGGGTCACCATGCTTTACAGTAGGAGAAAATAACAAATAACAAACAGAAAAAATTACAATAATAGAATAATTTTAAAAACATTTAATGTGTGTGGATATAACAGACCTGATATATCCATACAATGGAATACTACTCAGCAAAAAAAAAAAAAAAAAAAAATGAACTCCTGGAACACAGTAGAACATGAATTAATTTCAAAATGTTACATTCAGTGAAAGGAGACAGCAAGATAAGAATACACACTGTATGATTTCATTGAAATAAGCTTCTAATAAACCCAAACAAATCCATGTGACAGCAAAAGATTAGTGCTTGCCCTGAAAAAAGTTGGGAGGAACAAAGAGAAGACAGGAGGGTAGACATTAGGGAAATTCCTGATCTTGATGACTGTGGTGATATTTTCATAGGTGTGTATATATGTCAAAAGTAGTCAAATGTTATAATTTATTTTTTACATAATTTAAAATTAAAGTATAGTAGATTTACAGTGTTGCACCAATTTCTGCAGTACAGCAATGTGACACAGTGTGTGCATGTGTGTGCATATATATATATATATATATATATATATATATATATATATAGTTCACTGTGCTATACAGTAGGACCTTATTGTTTTTGCATTCTAAATTCGTTTGCATCTACTAACCCCAAACTCCCCATCCATCCCACTCCCCTCTTCCTCCTTGTCAACACAAGTCCCTTCTCTCTATGAGTCTGCTTCTATTGTGTAGGTAAGTTCATTTCTGCCATATTTTAGATTCCACATGTATGTGATGTCATATGATGTTTATAATTCTTACTTACTACACTTATTATAAGACTATCTAGTTGCATTATGTTGCTGCAAATGGCATTACTGCATTATTGTTTATGGATTAGTAGTATTCCATTCTCTATATGTACCACATCTTCTGTATCCATTCATCCCTTAATGGACAGGTATGTTATTTCCAAGTCTTGGCTATTGTGAACAGTGCTTCTAAGAACATAGTGGTGCGTGTATTTTTTTTTACTGTAGTTCTATCTGGATATACATATAGGCATGGTATGGCTAGATCATATATTAGTTCTATACTCAGTTTTCAGAGTCAAATGGTATACTTAAGCCATATTACATTTAGTGTATGTCATTTATACCTCCAAAATTCTGGGTGTTTTTAAAGAAATGATAACAAAATCAAATATGACCATGTTATTCCTCTATTGAATCCCTTCTAGTACATTCCCAAATCAGACTGAAAACCAAAAATTCAATGATAATGCTTAATTTTTTATGTCAACTTGGCTAGATATAGTACCCAGATATTTGGCCAAACACACATAGAGATATTTTTATGCCAGTATCTTTATGAATGATATTAACATTGCAATCTAAAGACACTGAATAGAGCAGACTGTCCTACATAATGAGGGTGCTCATTATCCAGTCAATTAAGCACATTAAGAAAAACAATGCCCTCCCACAAAGAAGAGGCACTTCTGTCAGTAGCCTGCTTCAGACTCTGATTGCAACTTTTCTCTGGGTTTCCAGCCTGCCATCCTACACTGCAGACTTGACACTTGCTAACCTTCCCAATTATGTTAGCCAATTCTTTAAAATAAATCTCTTTCTCTCTTTTTTTGTTTCTTCTCTAGTATATGGAAGTTCCCAAGCCAGGAATCAGATCAGATCTGCAGTAGCCACCTATGCCAATGTTGTGGCAATGAGATACTTTAACACACTGCAGATATGCCACCAATCCCATAATGCCACAACAGGAACTCCATAAATCTTTTTCTTACACTTCTACTCCGCTAGAGAATCTTGACTAATACACCTACCATGACCTAGGTGCCCTACAAATTGGGTCTTCTGATATCTCTGAACTCATCACCGCCCACCCCTCACCCACTTAGTCCTCTCCAGGAACAGCAGCTCAATTAATGTCCCTCAGATAGGCCAGGCACCACCTCCCCTTAGGGTATTTGCAGGTACTGCTCTCCATGCTTTTGCCCCGGAAGCACCATGGCTCACTTTGCTGTCCTCACTAACATCTTTGGATGTTACCTTCCCAATGAGCTCTACCTAGACCACATGGTGTGAAATTATGAACCTCACCCCAGCACCCTTGCATCCAACCTTTTTGATTTTTAGGGCCACCAATAAGACATATGGAAATTCCCAGGCTAGGGGTAGCTTTGGAGCTGTAGCTTCATGCCTATACCACAGCCACAGCAAAGATGGAACCCAGTCACAGCTGAGACCCACACTGCAGCTCCCAGCAACACTGTATACTTAATCCACTAAGCATGGTCAGGGATTGAACCTGTGTCCTCATTGATATCAGTCGGGTTTGTTACCACTGAGCCTCAATAGGAAATTCTTGCTTCCCCTTTTATGACATCTTTATTCATAGATGATTTTTACATATCAAAAAAATAGAATTTATTTCAGACATAGAAACCTATCTACCATTGAAATTTCACCTCAGTTGTATGATGACATATTGAAAAAATAAACTAAGTTTATGATGTGTTGGTTAAATCTTGCTATGGGGAAAAAGATGCATCATGAGCTGGATCAGGAATGCTGGAATATTAATTCTACAAGGGGATACCTTTTAAAATGTTCATTCTTAGAATATACAAAATTGCCTTGCACATAGTTTCATGTAATAGCTATTTTTGTGTTCAAAATTTATAAAATCAGACATTTAGCACTTTTTCATATGAGAAGTGACATCTGTTGGGGGAATTACAACAATCATTTCCAAGTGTAAAATTAATCCAATAGCTGTAGACTGGAAACAACCAGTTTATGAGGAAAAAATATAGTCTTCCTGGAATGGGAAAATTTTGTAATTTCATTGACTACTCTGTGTTGTCAAAAGAACAATCAAACTAAGTTTTATTTAGGTTTAGCAAACCATCAAAAGTACTATATTAACTTGATACACCATTGACAATATAAGCATTTTTGACTTTACTCAATTTAAATATTAGAAACTTAACTGAATGTTTGTAGCTTCAGAAGGTGAGAAGCCAAACATGGAAGCAACCCAAATGTCCATCAACAGATGAAAGGTAAAGTTGATGTGGTACAGCTATATAATAGAATATTTTTCAGCTATAAAAAGAATGAAATAGTGCCTTGGAGGTAGAGATTATCATACCAGATGAAATAAACCAGAAAGAGACAAATTTATATCATATGATATTGCTTACATGTGGTATCTGAGAAATAGTGATACAGAGAGCTCTTGTGACACAAGGGAAATGAACCTGAATAGTATCCATGGGGATGTGGGTTCAATCCCTGGCCTTGCTCAGTGGGTTGTGGATCCAGCATTTCCCTGAGCTGTGGTATAGGTCACAGGTTTGGCTTGGATTGCACATTGCTGTGGCTGTGGGGTAGGCCAGCAGCTATAGCTGTGCTTTGACACCTAGACTGGGAATTTCCATATGATGCTGGTGTGACCCTGAAAATCCCCCCCCCAAATAAGGCTATAATTGAACTTATACACAAAACAAAAATAGAAACATAGGCATAGAGAACAAAATTATGGTTACTAAAGGTGAAAGGGGGGATGGAAAAATTATGATTTTAGGATTAACATATACCCACTGTATATAGAAAATACATGACTAATAAGGACCAATTGTATACCACATGGAACTGTACTCATATTTTGTGATAACATATGAGGTAAAACAACCTTAAAATATAAATATATACTACATACTATATAAAAGATCTAGGAGTTCCCGTTGTGGCTCGGTGGTTAATGAATCTGACTAGGAACATGAGGTTGTGGGTTTGAGTCCTGGCCTTGCTCAGTGGGTTAAGGATCTGGCATTGCCATTTGCTGTGGTGTAGGTCACAGATGCAGCTCAGATCTGGAATTTCTGAGGCTGTGGCAAAGGCTGGTAGCTACAGCTCCAATTAGACCCCTAGCAGGGGAACCTCCATATGCCACAGGTGCAGCCCTAGAAAATACAAAAAAAGACAAAAGTAAATAAATAAAAGATCACTTTGCACTACACTTCAAACTAACACAAAATTGTATGTCAAAATACTTAAAATTAATTACATAATTAATCAATTAATCAATTGAAAAAAATAATGCCCCAAAATAAACCACAATAAACTTAATATATATATATATATATGTAATTTAAAAAGCTGTAAAAAAAAGCCAAATGGAATAATTATACAACATATTAAAAATAAAATTTAAACATATTTACACATATACACAAAGGAGTTTGGTGCATTGAAGATCACAGGTTGAATATGTGTTATGAGAAACATCATATTTAGGGTTATGGAAAAATAAATTCACAAGAGATAGGACTAAAGGGAAATAGATTGCTCCAATAAAAATAACTATTTAAAGGACAGGGAGGAAAGTGCTAGAGACATGTGTGAACAACACACAACTTTTAAAGGCTTTACTAACAAGGTCAGTGAGTAAATAAGAATGTGGTTAGGTGATTCTCACTTAGCAAAAAGGTTACTGTTTCTGAAAAGTATCTGCAGAGCCAAAGTCATGTGTCTGTTTCACAAGTTGTAGATGAAAGTGTTCAGCATGGGGGTGACCACCGTGTACAACAAGGAACAATGATGTCTTTATAATGGGACTGGCCTGATGAGGAGGAAAAGTACACAGCCTTAATTTTCCCATAGAATAGAGACACCACAGAGAGGTGGGAGTCATAGGTGGACAAGGCTTTGCAGATCCTTTTTGTAGAGGGGATCCTCATGATGGAGACCCCAATGTGACCATAAGAGACCAGGATGCAACTCAGTGGAAAAATGAAAACTGCAGGCACTAGAGTGAATATGACCAGCTCAAGAGAGAGGCATCTGAGCAGGACAGGTTAAGCAGGGAAGCAAGGTCACAGAAGTGGGAGATGATGTTGTCAGCACAGAAGGATTGTCGAGCCAGGAGAAGGGTGTGGGTCAGGGCACTGACCCAGGAGGGGAGCCAGGATCCAGCTGAAAAGCAAAGACACAGCTCTTCTCTCATGATGATGGCATAGCATGGAGGGTGATAAATAGCCACATAGCTGTCATAGGCCATCACTGCAAGAAGATTATCAATGCAAGCAAAAAGTAAGAAAAAATACATCTGTGTTAAACACTCTGCATAGTTAATTGATTCATCCTGAGTCCGCAGGTTCATCAGCATCTTACTGAGAGTGACAGATGAATAGGAAACCTGTGTGAGGTCCAAATGGCAGAGGAAGAAGTACATGGGGGTGTGGAGGCCAGGGTCCAGCCTGACAAGCAGTATCATGAGCAGGTTTCCCAGCACTGTGGTCAGGTACATGCCCAGGAACAGGGCAAAGAACATGCCCCATTGCTCTTGTCGATTGGGGAGCCTCAGGAGGAAAAACTCAGACATGCTGCTCTGGTTCTCCCTCCTCATGCCACTTTAATCTCATTTGGCAATGAAGAGACATCAGAAATTCTGGAACTTAGAAGTACTGAGCATTGCAGTTACCACATGATCAGCTGATTTCTCAGAGTGACTGTGTCAGTGTACAGACAGATCTCACTGCACTGCACTCACACACTGATGCCTCCCTCATCCAGTCTGGTGAGAGGAATGCAATGTGATTTATCTGAACTATGACACAGTCTTGTGGAGAAAGTATATGATTTCAATCAAACCCTTCAGTGGAAATAAGGAACTACTCATTCTCTTTTTTACAAAGTGGAGACATCCTGATATGGAGGGAGTAATAAATAAGACACAGAACCTTCCATGGATCTATTGTCAGATTGCTTATGTTCTTGTGTCTGTCTAACACACACAAACACACACACACTCACACACACCACTTAAAATGTTGTTCATAAGATTAATGTACTATGCACAAGATAAAGTGATTGGAATAAAATCTTATTTTATCATTAGAATGAATGTAAGAAATACAATATAAAGACAGAAGAAAGAAGGAAAGAAAGAAAAAGAGGAATAAGTGAAGGAAGGAGGTAGGAAATAAGGTTGATGGAAGGAGGGAGGGAGGAAGAAAGGAAAAGAGAAACATTAGGAAAGTTCCTTAAAAATTTAATAGAATATTCATATGATTAAGGAAATTTACTTCTGCTCATATACCCAGAATAATTGAGAGCAGGGGCCAAAATATATTTATACACCCAAATTTGAAACAGCATTATTCACAGTAGTCACAAGATTGAAATATCTGATGACTTTTAGCAAATGATGGAATAAATAAAATTTGGTCTATACACAGAGTGGAATAGTATTCAGCCTTAAACATGAAAGAAATCCTGATACAGCCACAACATGAATGAACCTTGAAGGCAGTATGCTAAGAAAAATCATGCAATCACAAAATTGTAAATACCATAAGATTCCATTCATATGAGACTCCTAGAATAATCAAATTAATAAAGACAAAAAAAATGGAAGGCTGACTGCCAGGGGCTGGTATGTGGAGGATAATGAGGAGTTATTGTTCAGTGAGTACAGAGTTTCCATTTGCAAAGATTAAAAAATTCTGGAAGTGGTTGGTGGTGACAGTTGTACAACAACATGAATTACTTATTTCCACAGAAATGTACACAATAATTATTGAAATGTTACATTTTGTGACATTTTTCACAATAATTTTTTTTAATTTAGAAAATATATCATGAGTTAATATATACTGACTATAAATAGCAATCAACAGGAGAGTGACCCCAAAATTAATCAGCTCATTATTTTGTGCAGGATGAGTAAGCAGACATCATGTACTAAAGTTGACACAGATATAGGAGGCCATCAAGAAAGATCAGGTACCTACCATAAAATGTGTGTTTACTTCTAAGGACATGCTCTCACATCAAGTGGCCTTGACCACAGGTGCCACTTGAAGATTTGTAGGTCCACAGCATTTGACTCATTGCATTTTTTAAAATTTTTCCAAGAAATATCTTCTTTCATATTTGCCATTGTCTCTCTATCTCTCCCCTTCCATCAGCAGGACTTTAAAATGGCTCAGTTCTGAGCATACAGGAAATGGAAGGGACATGATAATCTTCCTGATGAGGTTACCTGAGAGCCAAGATATTACAGATGCTGTTGACCAAGGACCTATATCAGAATTCAGTCATCTCATTAACTAGACAAAGTTTTAAAATTGACCCCATTCTGTTCCCCAGAGTGGAAATGTGGATATCATTAAACATCAATGAAGAACTTTGCAAAAAGTTCAGCAGCCTTCAAACCATCTGGATAAAGCACTGCCAACTTAACATAAAGAGGACTTTCTTTGCTGCCTGTTTATGTCTAGAGCTGAGACAAAGGAAGACTCAGGCTGTGAGGCTGTCTGACCAGGTAAAATGCATACACATATTTCCCAGGCCCTCACGTGGCTCTCTCTGCTCTACAGCCATCCAAGGAGAGGAGAAGGAGATTCTAAGTGTGTTATACACAGAAACAGACACTCAGCATGACATGCAGTGACCCAAAAACCAAACGCCAGGAGTTGTTTTGGCCCTCTGTAACCCAAACTCATCCTATTCAGAAGTGAGGTTTGTTTGGATTCATACCAACTTACTTAAATTTTAAAATAGAATCTTTTGGAATTCCCATTCTTGTGCAATGGAAATGAATCTGACTAGGAACCATGAGATTGCAGGTTTGATCCATGGCCTTGCAAAGTGGGTTAAGGATCTGGCATTGCTGTGAGCTGTGGTATAGTTCACAGATATGGCTTGCATCTGGCATTGCTGTGGCTCTGGCATAGGCTGGAAGCTACAGCTCTGCTTATACCCCTGGCCTGGGAACATCCTTATGCTGTGGCTGTGGTCCTAAAAGGACAAATGACAAAAAAAAATTTTAAACTTAAAATGGAATATTTTGTCAACCTCAATTTATAAAAAATGGAATAAAGAACACTTCTACACTGTTGGTGATGATGTAAAATGGTGTGGCCATTATGGAAAACTGTATGGAGATTTCCCTAGACATTAAAAATAGAACTACCACATGATACAGTAATCCCACTTTTGGGTGTAGACCAGAAAGAACTGGAATCAGGATCTCAGAGATATATCTACTCTCCCATTTTCATTGCAGCTCTGTGAACAATAGATAAGCTATGGAAACAAGTCCCATGTTCATTGAAAGATGAATGGGTAAATGTGGCACATACACACAATAATTTTCACTTAAAAAATGGAAATCCTGCCATTTCTGACAAGATGGATGAAATAGGGAATATTATGCTAAGTGAAATAAGCCAGTCCTACTGCATAATTTCACTTTGAGAAACTCATAGAAGAGTAGAATAAATGGCAGTCTCCAAGGGCTAGGGGGAAGGAGAAATGCAATATGGTATTTAGTTGAAATAAAGTTTCAGTTATTCAAGATCAATTAGTTCTAGAGACGTGCTTTACAGCATATGCCTAGAATCAGAAAGACTACACTATGCACCAAAATTTTCTTCAAAAGAGAAGATCTCATATTAAGTTTACTTACCACATAAAAAAGACACAAGGAAATTTTGACAGGAGACAGCTATGTTGATGACCTTGATTGTGGTGGTAGCTTCACAAGTGTGTGCACATGTCCAAACTCCTCAAATTATATACATTACATAAAGGCAGATTTTGTCTATCAATTTCACCTCACAAGCTGTTTTAAAAAATATGCAAAACTGACATCCGGTCACTTACACAATTCACAAACCACACACACTCACAGAAACAGAAACTCCACAACACACACTAAGAAACATGTGTGGTCAAACCCAACACACAGGGAGTTCCCGTCGTGGCGCAGTGGTTAACGAATCTGACTAGGAACCATGACGTTGCGGGTTCGGTCCCTGCCCTTGCTCAGTGGGTTAACGATTGGGCATTGGTATGAGCTGTGGTGTAGGTTGCAGACATGGCTTGGATCCCGCATTGCTGTGGCTCTGGTGTAGGCCCGTGGCTCCAGCTCTGATTGGACTCCTAGCCTGGGAACCTCCATATGCCACGGGAGCAGCCCAAGAAATAGCAAAAAGACAAAAAAAAAAAAAACAACACACAAATAACATAAATAGAAGCAACATACTCAAAGCAACCCAAGCACACACACACATGTATTGCAGATTTCCAGCTTCCATGGTCTATTATTAGCACTGTACAATAGGAATTTCCACAACCATGGAAATGCTTTATAGCTAAATTGTCCAATACAGCAGCACAAGTTTCCTGTGACTACTGGAGACTTGAAATGTAGTTAGTACAAGTGAGGAACTCAAATTTTAATTTCAGGTCAGTTTTTAATTTTCATGTTAGAGCCACTTGAGGCTGGTGGCACCACGTAGGTCAGTGTGTGAATCAGTCACTAAAAACACAAGGTTATAGGAGCAACATAAACACACATTTTCTCTGTCTCTTTTTCCTAGTCTTCACATCAATGTACACATTCAGGCCAAGTGATGGTTCCCACCTTGTTCTGATCTCTGCAGGCCCAGGCTACTACCCAAGGACTCATCTATTTTGCCTCCATGGCCTGAGGATATTTAGCACTTCCCCACCTGTTTACAAGAAGGAAAACAATGAACAGGGAAGATCTGCATTTGCCAAGAGAACTGAGACCCCAGGGAACACACCCCAAATCTGGTTAAGGAATGCCCAATTTCTTGCATTCCTCTTGAGGTGGATCCAGTGCAGGGGCCAAAGGGGCTGAGTACCATAAGATGTCTCTAATATCAGTGACACATTGGGCTCCCTTCTGCCTGCTCAGGAGGAAAAGGAGTGGCCATGAATACCCTTCAACTATGAAGAACCCACAATGAAATCTGCCACACTGTACACTGCAGAAAGGACTAAACAGAGTAGGACCATCACTTCAGATCCCACACCACCTAACCTGAAATTTTTTGGAGCTAACATCCCATGATCATCATTTATTCCATCCATATTAAACCACAAAAGACCCACAAAAGCCAAAGCCATCTTGAGAAAAATGGACAAACCCCTAGGCATCACACTTCCTGATTGCAAACTATAATACGAACTTTTAGAAATAAGCACTGTATGTTACTGGCATTAAAATACACAAATTAAAAAATGGAACAGAATATTGAACCCAGAAATAAACTGACACATATATGCTAAACTTACTTTTGATAAAGGAGCAAAAAACACACATTGGGGAAAGGGTAGTCTCTTCAGTAAATGGTGCTGGGAAAGTGGATATACACACACAAGCAAATGAAAGTGAATTCCCAACAATGAAAACAACTGTCTGTGCCATCTTATTATGGGGATTAAAAATGCTTGCCACCTTTTTTGGCAACAACATGGCATTAAGGGAGCTAATCAAGTGCATCTAACAGTTCACAGCCATGTTCCAACAACATGGGTGGATCTAAAATGTATTATGCTCTGTGAAATAAGGCAGAGAGACAATGTTAAATATCATGATATCTCACTTATTTATGGAGTCTAAAAATCAAAACAACAAATCAAGAAAACAAAATGAAAACAGACTCATAAATACAGAGAAGGAACCAGTGGTTGCCAGAGGGCATGGTGTCTGGGGGAAAGGGATGAAAAACATGATGTGGATGAAGAGAAAAAAGATCTCCAGGTATATAATAAAGAAACACTGGAGATTTAATTGACAACATGATCAATAATACTATAAAAGGTTTGTGGACAGATAGTTACTAGATTAATAACTGTAATTATTTCATAATGTATGAACGTGTCAAGTCACCACATAATACACCTGAAACTAAAGTAATATTGTTTGTATACTTTATTTCCCATAGCACATTAGCAGGGACTTGAACCCTTGACTGTCAGCTTAAAATTGTGATGCTCTACTGACTGAGCTGTCCCGACCCTGAAAATTATGTTTCTTTTTTCTTTTTTTTTTTTTTTTAGGACTACACATATGGAGCTTCCCAAGCTAGGGGTCAAATCAGAGCTACAACAGCTGGCCTAAGCCACAGCGATGTGGGATCCAAGCTGTTGTCTGCCACCTATACCACAACTCATAGCAATGCCAGATCCTTATCCCAATGAGGATGGCAAGGGATTGAATCTGCATCCTCAGGGATGCTAGTCGGGTTTAACCACTGAGTCATGATGAGAACTCCATAGACCCTTAAAATTATATTTCAATAAAGTCAGTAAAGCTTATTGATGCAAGAATAGTCCAATAACATTCACAATGCTGAAAAAAAATTATGAACCTTTGGGTCCTAGGACAAGGGCTTTAGTCATGTTTCCTCATTTATACAAAACATAAGCTTTATATTCTCAATTATTTTCAAAAATTGAACAGCTTTCTTAAGAATTTGTGTTCTTTGAAGTTCCCTTTGTGGCTTAGCAGGTTACGAACCTGACTAGGATCCCTGGTCTCACTCACTGGGTGAAGGATCTCTCGTTTCTGCAAGCTGTATTGTAGGCTGGCAGCTACAGCTCCAATTCTACCCCTAGCCTTGGAATTTCCATATGCTTCAGCTATAGCCCTAAAAAGAAAAAAAAAAAAAAACTTTTTTTTTCCAGTTTCTAGTGATCTCATCCTTGTTCAACTAGTTAAGGTGCTCTCTCCCAGGTTCTCTACAGCAAGGTACAATTTTAACTTTTGTAGTTTACAAAGTATTATTTTGGTAGATATTTTGAGTTGCATAACCACAGCACTTTTCTTAATACAATTTCCACTACATCTAAGAGTCATTGATGATTCTTATATTGAACAAACTCTTGCAAATATGATGGCCAGTGGTAATTTTCCAATTTTATTATTTCCCCTATGTTGATTAGCTCTCTTCCACTATGGGAAGAAACATCCCTTTACTCCACAAGCATTTGATTTTTCATTGATTTATTTATATCATCACAGACTCATGAATTTCTATTATCTGAGCTGAAACCCATTACTGACATTATTCATTTTGAAGCTCTAATTATTCCACATTTGGTCAATGGGAGCCTCTTCCAGCTGGCTCCTGGGTCCTCATGATTCATTGAGCACTTTTTGTTTTCTAACTCAGCAAATGTTCCCTGGTCTTGTTGTGCCCTGGCCCCAGCCTTAGAATCTGCCATTTTTCTAAGTCACTTTAGTTCCTGTTAGAGGAGACTGATACTCAAAAATCAAATTTTGCATTGTGTGTGTTTATAGCATACAATGATTCTAAATGATCTCAGAGAATACAGCCAGGAAACATATATTAAAAAAAAAAAAACACAGGATGTAAAAACTAAAACAAGTAAACTGAAGGAATGTTTACCCATGAGAGATGGGTCAGGAGTGGGGTGGGACAGAAAGAATGGGAAATGGGAACCAGACAGATATTGATATATAATTTCAATCTGTTTATACACATTACAACCCATGAATTCAAAATGGTTATTTTCAATTCTAGCTCAACATAATAGGGTTCTTTCTAGCCTCTCATTTTCTATGTACATCACACAATTCCCCTGGTGAGGAGTCAGTCCCTTTTTCAATAAATGTTTCTTATTTACTAAATATTTGAATATATGTAATTTCAGAATCTTGAACTGAAACCACTGGTAATAACAAACTAACTTCAGCTCCAAAAATTTGCTTACCAAAAAAAATGTGCTTTCATTATTGTGAGGCTAGCTTATAGAAATAAATTCAGGGTTCAATAATTAATTACTTTATTGTCCCCTTTAGTATAATTATGGTATTAACTTGAAATACAGTTCATTTTTTTTCTTTTAGTTTGCTTTATTTTCCATCACCTTTTTATTTTTTAGTGGTGAAAATAACATAGTCAAAAATTTACAAATAAATATACACATTTCTCCATTTTTTCTATCCTATTCCCATACCAACCCCTGTAGGTAGCAGTCTCATTAGTTTCAGATTGATTCCTCATGTGTTTCTCCTTCTTAATGGGAATATATATGTATATATTATTTTCCCTTCTTTTTCACATAGGAAGTAGCATGCTATAGATGATCTTTTATGCATTGCTTTTTTCCATTTAATAATACATCTTGGAAATCCCTCCATATTAATTCACAGGTATCTCTGCCATTATTTTTTCATAGCTGTGAAGTACTCAACTGCATGATGTTCCATAGTTCCCTTTTGAAGCCCTAGAATATAATAGCAGTGATGAACATTCTAAATGCCACCTAATAATACACCTCAAGTGGTTAAAATAGTAAATTTCATGTTAGGTAGTAAATTCTACAATACACTTTTTAATGAAAAAACAGTCATAATCTCCACATAAAGCACAGAAAAGAATAACAAAATAATAATAATGAATGATTAATATGTTGATGGAGGGGATATGGTATAACAAATTATAAAGAGAAGTGAGAATAAATATTAAATCAGTTGTGTCAATTATAATACATATAGAAACATGGAAAATATAAATCTGAATACATTCTTATTATATTAGATGTTGGTAGATCAAATTTTCTATAAATGCAATTATTGTTAACCTACATAAAAAGAGTGAAAGCCAACTCTACACTGTTAATAACTAACAATTTTCAGATATAAGGACATAAGAAATTTTAAAGTGTTGGAAAAGAAATACATGTAAAAATAACAAAAAACCCTGGTATATCTAAACTAATATCAGAGGATGTAAATGAGATGTGAGGGTAGGAGCCATGGCTAAAAAGAAACCTCATCTCACTATAAAGGCAATGGTGTGCTGATCAATGAGTAAGAAAATGCTCCCTATCACATGAGAGCAGTACTTTATAGCATTTGCCAATCTCCATAGTGTAATTATGCCCATCATGGCTGATTTCAATTCACCAGTGTGGTGTCATTAACTTTGGAGCTGAAAAGAGAAGTTCACAATCAGCTTGAAGCCAATGCAAGCCAATTTAAGCACATCTTATAGAGAAGAATCCATCCACAAGGAGAAGAAAATGAGACTAAATTGGTGTGTTCTCAATAATATAGTATGAAAATATATAATCAAAAACTGACATATCAAAAAGGAGAAAAAGAGAAAATCACAATCATAATTATGTTGCATAATGCACATAGGACTTTTCACATGTAGTTGAAGAGGTGATGAAGCAAAAACAAATTAAAGATGAAGAATATTTAACAATTAAATTAACAAACTGGACCTTATTGACATATGTTTAACACTATGTATGACAGCTGAATGAATAATCATTTAAATTTACAGAATTGCCAACTGTATGATAATTATAGGAGATACATCTCACTGTGTTCATGACTGAATTAAGAGTATTTAGAGATTGTCACTTCAAGAAGGTAGCTCTATTAACAAGTATATCTAAGGCCCATTTTCTGTCTCTGTTCCTGAGGCTATATGAAGGGGTTAAGCATGGGAGTAACTATTGGATACATGACAGAAGCAAGTATGTTTTGTCATTGGAGTCCCATGATGAGGTGAACAAGGAAACACTAGCAAGTGTCCCTCAGTATAAAGACACCACAGAGATGGGAGCCATAGGTGGAAGAAACTTTAAAGGGACTCTTGGTGGAAGAGACACTCAGAACTGTGGTTCCCATATGAATATACCAGCCCAGGAAACTACTCAAAGGCAGGATGAAAAGCATTCCTCCGACAGTAAAGATGACCAGCTCATTGAGGGAAGGATCTTAATAGCTTAACTTCAAGAGGGAAATGAGGTCACAGAAGTGGGAGATGATATTATCCACAAAGAAGATCAGCTGGACCAAGTGGAGGGTATGCAGCAGGGTGTGGGTACAACAGACTAACCAGGACCCAGCTACTAAGCAGACACACAGTTCCTGCTTCATGATGGTGCTGCAGTGGAGAGGCTGACAAAGGGTCACACACCTGTCATAAGCTATCACTGTGAGAAGGAAATTGTCAAGACAATCAAAAAATGAGGGTAAAATATATTGGCATAGGGGATAGATTGATTCTGAGTCTACATGTCCATCAGCATCTTAGTGGCAATGACAGATGAAAAAGAGATGCCTGTGAGGGGCAAGTGGCTGAGGAGGAAGTACATGGGGGTGTGGAGGCGAGGGTCCAGGATGATGAGCAGGATTATGTGTAGGATCCCCAGCACCATGGTCAGGTACATGCCCAGGAACAGGGCAAAGAGCATGTCCTGATGCTCTGCTTGCATGAGTAGCCCCAAGAAGAGTCAACTATATTTCCAATGAACTAATTAATTAAAAAACTAAAAATTTAAAAATCAATGCCCAATATATGACCTTAATAAGACTTAAAATATACACTCACACTTTAAAAAGCTGTAAAATACAAAATGTAATAATTATATAACCCACTTTAAAAATAAATTTAAAGACATTTACATACACACACAAAGAAGATTTGTGGTTTGAAGAATATGAGTTGAACATGTGTGGTGGATAATGTCTCATTTAGGGTTATGGAGGAGTAAATGGACAAGAGATATGAATAAATTGAAAGATGTTGATCCAATAACAATGACTGTTTAAAGGACAGTCAGAAAAGCACTAGAAACATGGTTGCTCAACACACAATTTTTAAGGCTTTTTTAACAAGGGTATTGAGTTAAATAAGACCATGGTTAGGTGATTCTCACTTGGAAAAAAAATATGGTTTCTGAAAAGAATCCCCAGGGCCAGTTTCATGTCTCTGTTTCTCAGGCTGTAGATGAAAGGGTTCAGCATGGGGGTGACCACTGTGTACATTATGGAAGCAATGATGTCTGTGTCATGGGACTGGTCTGATGAGGAGGAAAAGTACACTGCCATTATTGTTCCATAGAATAGAGACACCACAGAGAGGTGGGAGCCACAGGTGGACAAGGCTTTGCAGATTCCTTTAGTAGAGGGGACCCTCAGGATAGAAAGCTCAATGTGGCTATAAGAGACCAGGATGCCACTCAATGGAAAAATGACAACTGCAGCCCCTGTAGTGAATATGACCAGCTCATTGAGAGAGGTGTCTGAGCAGGACAACTGAAGCAGAGGGACAAGGTCACAGAAGAAGTGGAGGATGATGTTGTCAGCACAAAAGGACAGTTGAACCAGGAGGAGGGTGTGGGTCAGGGCACTGACACAGGAGAGGAACCAGGATCCAGCCAACAGAAAAATACACAGCCCTTCTCTCATGAAAATTGCATAGTGTAGAGGGTGACAAACAGCCACATACCTGTCATAGGCCATCACTGCAAGAAGAAGATTATCAATGCAAGCAAAATGTAAGAAAAAATATGTCTGTGTCACACACCCTGCATAGGGAATGGATTGATCCTGTGTCTGCATGTTCATCAGCATCTTAGGGACAGTTACAGAGGAAAAGGAGATGTCTGTGAGGGCCAAGTGGCTGAGGAAGAAGTACATGGGGGTGTGGAGGCGAGGGTCCAGCCTGATGAGCAGGATGATGAGCAGGTTCCCCAGCACTGTGGTCAGGTACATGCCCAGGAAGAGGGCAAAGAACAAGCCCTGCTGCTCTGGATGGATGGGGAGTCCCAGAAGGAGGAACTTGGACACGCTGCTCTGATTCTCCCTCCTCATTCTCCTCTCCTCTCGCTCCTCTCCTCTCTGTTGGGGAAGGACTAGAGTGGGAAAATTCAGAAGCATTGAAGTCACAATGGTGGCCACCACACTAGGGTCTCTCACTTTCTTCTGGAGAAAAAAAAAAACTGCCTGCATTTCTTATATCACCTAGTGTTAACAAAGCAAGTGGCATACCCTCAACACTCAACATGATTCCTTTCAATGAAAACCAGAGCTATTTTTTTTTCTTTTTAATCAACCATTATTCTGACACTAAGCTATTAATTGGACATACAAGATTAAGTAGGACCTATGGGACCTCTTTCCTCACATTACTAACCCTCAAGAGCACAGCTGACTAAAGACTGACTATACTTGTGAAACTGAAGCCTGATTCATTATGATTTGGTCCCACCATTCTCTTGCCTTATGTCTTGTGATGTAAAATCTTTTTTGGCCTCAGGTTGTCCCTCTATAATGTGAAGATGCCAACATCACTAATTCATAGAGTTAACAAAAAGGACTTTAATTCATTAGGCATTAATATCTAAGAACAATTTCCTCCATAAATAAACAACAAAAATTGCACAGAATATTTTTATGAGAGGATCTACATCATCTGCCCTCAAAATAGCATAAAGTTCAGAAATTTCATAAAACACTATTATGACGTAGTCAGCCTAAAAGACCAGAAGCGGCTAACATTTATGTTAACTTATCTGAGCTCTCACACTCTTCAGATGAGTTTCTGAGCTCATATGCTATCACTGGAGTAAGTGCCCTGGTGGAATTTGTCTTAATGAATGTTTATCATCTTGCCTAGAAAGAAACCTTACTTCAGTTCATGTACCTCCATCCATCTCTCTACATTTCATCTTCCAAGATGGCTCAGATCTGGATATTCATAAGTAGGAAGACAACTGAGATCTGAGATAGGGTCTGAGAGTGAGAGATACTGAAGTATTGGTATGTCTATTAGAATTCAGTTACCTGATTGACCAGAACCATTTCCCAATGTAGATCTTCAGACTGATAATGATTCACAGTTAATTAATGCTATGGCAGACAAATACTTTTTTGCATTATTGCCTCACTGAATTTTTCAAAAGTCCAACAAGGGAAGAGTTTCTCTTGTTCCTCAGAGGGTTAAGGACCCTTGACTTTGTCTCTGGGAGGATGTAAGATTGACCCCAGCCCTTATTCAGTGGATTAAGGATCCAGCGCTGCCACAAGTGGCAACATAGGTTACAGATGCAGCTTGGATTTGATCCCTAGACTGGGAACTTCTAGATGTGGCTGTAAAAAAAAATGAAAACAAGCAATGGGATCCTGCTGTGTAGCACTGGAAACTCTGTCTAGTCACTTATGATGGAACACGTAATGTGAGAAAAAAAGAACATATACATTCATGTGTAACTGGGTCACCATGCTTTATCATAGGGGGGGAAATATATATATATATATATGAAAAAATAAATTGCATATGGAAAAAAAAGAAAACAAACAAAACTTAATTAACTACATACTCAGGAGTAAAAAACTAGCATAATTATAGAGTTAGTAACTGCTGTAGTCACAATTCCCTCCCATGCTATTAAAATTATTTTGGAATCTTTGCTCCTATGACCCTATTGTTCCTCCCTCTCTTTAGTTAGACAAAGGTCACAGGACCCTAAGAAGAATTATTTCAGGATTTGAAGGAGTGCTTCTGCTCAGATAACTTTCCATACTCATATTCCTGCATCCCTTCATTTTGCCAATGTCTTTTGTATGCCTTCAATTTCAATCCATCAAACTTTGTGTCTAGCAAGTAGAGAATACTGTGTTTTTTCCCTCTGTATTACCAACAGGAGTAGTGAAATCACTTAAACAGTCTCACGTAGATATGCCATAATAGAGGCTGCTTCATAGCCTGATTTCCTTACTTCCTTTTTTCTTTTCTTTTTCTTTTCTTTTCTTTCTTTCTTTCTTTCTTTCTTTCTTTCTTTCTTTCTTTCTTTCTTTCTTTCTTTCTTTCTTTCTTTCTTTCTTTCTTTCTTTTTCTTTCTATTCTTTCTTTCTATTTCTTTCTTTCTTTCTTTCTTTCTTTTATTTCTCTCTCTCTTTCTTTTTTTTTTCTCTCTCTCTTTCTTTCTTTTTTCTCTCTCTCTCTCTTTCTTTCTTTCTCTTTCTTTTGCTTGCTTTTAAGGGCTTCACCTGTATCATATGGGATTTCTAAGGCCAAGGGTCAAATCTGAGCTGCAGCTGCCCACCTAATCCACAGCCACAAAAACTATGGATGCAAGTAGGGTCTGTGGCCTACACCAGAGCTCACAGTAACATTGGATCCTTAACCCAATGAGTGAGGCCAAGGATCAAACCCACACCCTAATGGATACTTAGGTCCATAATCCACTAAGTAACAACAGGAACTCCTTCAAAGTTTGATTTTCGGATCATATTTTCACTAGAGAAAGAATCCACCACTTTTTATTGGGGGGTAGAAAAGCTAAAGTCAAATGTTAAATGTGAAAAGTTAAATGTTAAAATATGCTTGGGATAGGAACTTGATATTGTGTAACAATCTGTTGGTAGATTCTTGCTCCAGACCAGGGAGTTGCTGGGTGTTATTAATTGACTCAGTTTCTGGGTGATATAAGGAGGGACCAGACAATTGCCCCTCCCACCAAGCACAGGCTTCTCACTGAAAGCTGCTGGGTCAGACTTAGCCCATGATCTCACAGATATCCTGCCGGAGAACCAGAGATCCTAATGACATCCAGGAGCTGCAATGGGAACAGAGCGGAATAATACAGATGTGGTACTTTTATTCCATCATCACCATGTGCAAAGAGGTGACTGTATAATTGCTCAGTAGTGAAGAGGAGACTGAGTGTGACCTAGGGTGTGGTGTTGAGAGAGAGAATATGGATGGGCTTGATTTTTCTGTCTTCATACCAAGTATTGTCCTATGCAGAATAGAAAATGGAGAGTCAAGTTTTAGAGTCTCCATGGGGCTACAATTTGCTAAGTGCTTATGATGTGCCTAGCTTCTTAAGGACCCTACAGACAAGATATGTCTGCAAATAGCATGATTCCATGTAACAGCAATGGATGCTGAGAATAACCAAACCCAAGGTCACCAATCGATTAAGTGAGGGAAAGATAAAGATCTGTGTGTCCACATATGTGATCCAAGAGTGAGGAATTTGTTTCTAAACTGTTCTACCAAAATTGAAGCAGAGTGTCAAAAACATTGAGCTTCCAGCAGCCCTGCTGGAGTAGTCAAATCACAGAAAAATAGATGATGATATTCTTCAAAATAGGTTTCCTGTGGAACTGACTGTGTGGATTCTGGTCTTAGGCAAGTGGAGAATAAAAAATGTGAAAATTTCAAACACACACACACAGATATTTATTTCTTCCATGTGAAGGAAGTCAAGCTGTGTATTTTTTACACAAAAGTACTCATACACTATCACAGATGCACTCATGCTAAATGGAGATTTACAGATTTCTATGGATTATGCTCTCACTAGATAAATATAATCAAGGTGTGAGTCAGCTTCACACAAATCTATGCAAAACTCACAAACAAAATACACATGTGCTACACAGCTACACACACAGAACAATGAAGCAACTTAGACCAGAGGCACTGTTGACACAAGTTGTCATTCATATTCAAACCCAAGTAGTGCACAAGGTCTTACACACAGCACACAAGCAGCACATGCACATAGAACAAGCACACACTGAGGAAATGTCAAGGCTTCTGTGACCTCTCTATATCCTAGTGTGTGTCATTCAGTGTGTTTGTCAGTTATACATGCACACATAGATTCAAACAACACAACAAGCAGACACAAATACTTTTAACTTCTCTGATGGTCACACACATGCTTACACATAGACACACAATGCATGACTATGGAGGTTTCTGGGCTCCTTCTGAGTTATACTTGTGCTCTGTGTTCAAACAACTTCTGCTACATTCTGTTACCTGAATCCTCACTTTCTTTCTGGAAATCCAGAATCCAAAGAAAAAGAGCAAACCTTGGTGGTTTGAAGAACTTACAGACTCTCATTTCAATTCAGAATCTTAACCGAATGTTTATAGCTTTGGAGGGCCAGAAGTCCAGACATGGAATCAATGTAAACATCCATCAATAGATGAATGATAATGAAGATGTGCTACATATATATAAAGCAGAATACTACTCAGCCAAAAAAAAGAATGAAATAATGCCATTTATAGCAACATGGATAGAGCTATAAATTGTCATACTTAATGCAGTAAACCAGCCAGAAAAAATTACACATGATATGATATTGCTTATATGTGGTATCTTAAAAAATTATATAAATGAACTTGTACACAAAACAGAAATAAGACCCTCAGACATAGAAAACAAACTTATGTCTACCAAAGGGGAAAGGAGGGAGGGACAACTTAGAAATTTGGGATATACACACTGCTATATATAAAACATGATTAACAAGGACAAATATTATTGCATGTGGAACTATACTCAATATTTTGTAATACTATATAAGGTAAAACAACCTAAAACAATACATATACTTTATAATATATATAAAAATAATCATTTTGTTGTATACCTGAAACAAAAAAAAATTGTAGACAACTAAAATCCCAATTAATTAATTAATCAATTAAAAAATTGAAAAACTAATGCCCAAGAATAGATCACCATAATAATACCTAAAATATATGTATACTTCAAAAAAGCTGTAAAAATGCCAAGTGTAATAATAATATAAAACATTGGGGAAAAAACAAAATTTAAACACACAGAGGCACATACACACAAAGGAGTTGGGTGCTTTGAGACCACAAGATGAATGTGTGTTGTGGATAATGTCTTATAGAGTTATGGAAGAACAAATGGACTAGAGATATGACCAAAGGGAAAGAGATTATTCCAATAACAAGGAGAATTTAAAAGAAAGTTAGAAAAGTTCTAGTGGCATGGGTGATCAACACACCCATACTAAGGTTTTCTAACAAGGTCAGTGAGTGAAATAAGAACATGGTTAGGTAATTCTCACTTGGCTGAAAGGTTATTGTTTCTGAAAAGAATCCCCAGAGCCAATGTCATGTCTCTGTTTCTCAGGCTGTAGATGAAAGGGTCCAGCATGAGGGTGACCACTGTGTACATCATGGAAGCAATGATGTCTTTGCCATGGGACTGGCCTGATGAGGAGGGAAGGTACACTGCTGCAAGGAGCCAAGAAGATACAAGGAGCCAAGGAATGGAGCTTGACTGAATGGTACAAAACTGAGAGCAGGCTCCTTATCATAAAAAGGAACCTGCCTGAATGGTGCAAGCCAAAGGTGGGCTTCTGGTCAGGATAGAAGCCTGTCTGTACAGTGAAAAATTGAGGGCAGGCTGAAGCCTGCCTGTACGGTGGAAAACCTAGGGTAGCATGAGGCCTGCCTGTATGGTGAAAAACCAAGGGCAGCCTGAGGCCTGCCTATAGGGTGCAACCTGAGGGCTGGCCTCAGGTCACATGGCTCTCATGTTGATGTTGATGGGGAAGAATTGGGGCTTTCCTGGGAAGACAATTTCCATGTTTGCAATGGAGAACATGGATTCTTTCTCAGGTGAGCTAGTCTTTCCTGTGGTTTTGTTATTAAATTTTCCTCAGTCTTTCCTGATTATTTACTTATTATTCTTATTTTCCATTCTTATTTTCCTGTGGTGACTTGTGATTTAACAAAATTACAACAATAATATAATACGAATTTCATCCAGAAGGACTTTTCCCTATTCAAATCCAACTTAATTAAAACATAGTGTTTATCTACTAACTAGTTATAGAGTAAACTTTAGAGTTAGGATTTTAATGAGGTCTATAGAAGTTACACACATATTATTCATGATCAAAAGAAACCTAGCTGTGAGTTTTGTCCTTGATTTTTAAAAACATTTAGTGGTTGCTAACTAAGTTGATTTGTATTTTCTCACACTGTGTCTCTGCCAAGGACACTTTGAAGATAGACACTAGTCTTAAGACAAGATTTTTTGTGTCTGTAACTTCTTCAGCTTGTGGGAACTGGCTGGCCGTGGGATGGTTTGTGCTGGGTATCCTCTTTCTCACATGATATTCTGTGCCTGTTCTTGAATTGTACTCACTAAATTTAGTTAGGCTTAAGATTTTAAGACATGACATATTGGTACTGTACCATGTGATCAAAAAAAGAGCCTAATATTTAACCAATTTACTTTTAACACTATGATGTAATCTGTAGTGAAAAACTGTCTATATAATCAACCACTGATGCCAATAAAGTTTGAGCAGTCCAGCGCCCTGAAAGAAGGGACAATTAGACTGTATCCATTGCATACACTGATTCTGTCCATCTCCTTCAGGGAAAGTGTACACTCCCTGGCAGCTGGAGCCAGACTCTGGCACACTTCCGTCATTGTTCCATTGAATAGAGACACCACAGAGAGGTGGGAGCCACAGGTGGACAAGGCTTTGCAGATCCCTTTCATAGAGGGGACCCTCAGGATGGAGACACCAATGTGGCCATAAGATATTAGGAGGCTGTGCAATGGAAAAATGACAAATGCAGCCCCTACAGTGAATATGACCAGCTTATTGAGAGAGGTGTCAGAAAAGGACAGCTTAAGTATGGAAGAAAGTTCACAGAATAAGTGTGGGATTATGCTGTCAGCACAGAAGGACAGTGGAACCAGGAGGGTGGTGTGGGTCAGAGCACTGGCAGCAGAGAGGAGCCAGGATCCAGGCAACAAACAAAAAACAGGTCCTCCCTCATGATGATGGCATAGTGAAGAGGATGACAAATGGCCACATACCAGTCATAGGCCATCACTGCAAGAAGTTCATCAATGCAAGCAAGAAATAAGAAAAAATATGTCTGTGTTACACACCCTGCATAGGCAATTGAATGTTCCTGAGTCTGTATGTTCATCAGCATCTTAGGGACAGTGACAGAGGAAAAGGAGATGTCTGTGAGTGCCAAGCAGCTGAGGAAGAAGTACATGGGAGTGAGGAGGCGAGGGTCCAGCCTGATGAGTATGATGATGAGCATGTTCCCCATATTTGCGTCAGGTACATGCTAGGAAGAGGGCAAATAACATGCCCTGTTGCTCTGGCCAGATGGGGAGCACCAAGAGAATGAACCAGGACAAGCTGCTCTGGTACTCCCTCCTCATGAAGCTTTTCTCACTTCTGTGAATGAAGACAAATGGGAAATGCCAGGAACTTAGAATTATTGTGCACAGCAGTTACCATGTGGTCACACATGCACTCTCAGAGTGACTGTCAGTGTACAGACAGATCTCACTGTGCTATACTCACACACTGATCCCTCTTCCTGTCTGGTGAGAGCAATGCAATATTATTTGTCTGAACACTGACACAGTCACATGGAGAAATTACATGACTTCAATCCAGGACTTCAGTGGAAATCAGGAACAGCTCAACAATTTTTTTTTTTTTTTTTACTGAATGGTGACACTACGTTAGACATTTGGGAGAGTGTAATAAATTAAACACAGTCCCTTCCATCTCTTTACTGTCAGATGGTTTATATGCTTATGGCTGTATTACACACACAAAACACACACACACACACACCACTTAAAGCATTATTGGTGAGATTAATGTACCATGTACAAAATCAATGCTCAAACAAAAAATAAGTTATCATTAGAATGACTAAAAATAGAAAAGAAGGAAGGAAGGAAGGAAGGAAGGAAGGAAGGAAGGAAAGAAAGAAAGAAAGAAAGAAAGAAAGAAAGAAAGAAAGAAAGAAAGATGAAAGAAGGAAGAAAGAAAGATGAAAGAAGGAAGAAAGGAAGGGAGGGGAGAAGGAAAATTATGACAGTTCATCAAAAAAACAATTACCAAATGATTATAAAATTTTACCTCTGGATATGTACACAAAGGAATTGAAGCAGGAGCCAAAGAGGTATTGATACAGCCTTGCTTAAAACATCAATATTCACAATACCCAAAATATGGGAGAAAAACCTTGTGTTTTAACAAATTAATGGATAAATATTTTGTGGTCTTATACATACTGTGGAATATTATTCAGCCATAAAAATGAATGAAATACTGACACAGCCACAACATTAATGAACCTTGAAGACATTATGCTAAGTAAAATCATGAAGTCACAAAAGTGTAAATACTATAAGATTCCAGTTATATTAGATTATTGGAATAGTCAAATTAATAGAGACAAATTTGGAATGTAGATAATCAAGGGCTAGGGTGGGGAGGAAAATGAGGTGTTATTGTTCAGTGGTTACAGAATTTCCTTTTAGGAAGATACAAAATTTCTGGAAATAGATGGTGGTAATGGTTGTACCACAACATGAAATAGTGCCACAGAACTGTACACAAATATTGAAATATTCCATTAAAAAAATATATATATATATTTTATATATATATATATATTATCACAGTAAAAATTTTAATTTATAAAATATATCACAAGAGTCAATGAATCATTGACTAAAAACAGCAATCTAAAAAAGAGTAACCCCAAAAATAAACAAATTGTCTCATTTTTTGGGCAGGATGAGTAAGCAGACAACAGTAACTAAAGAGGACAAAGATATGAGGAGTCCATCAAACAAGATCAAGTAGCTTCATGAAAATGTGTGATTATTTCTGAGGGCTCCCTTTCACTTCCAGGAAACAGTACAGGTGCAGAAAACAGCCCTTATAGAGTAGTAGATCCACATCACTTGACTCATTGCATTGTTAATAAATATGCCAATAAATAGTTTCCTTCATATCTCCCATCATCTCTCAATCCCCTTCCATCATGAGGGCTTTAAAATGGCTCAGTTCTGAGAACACATGCAAAGTGAAGGACATGTGAATTTGCCTGATGAGGTGACCAGAGAACCAAAATATTACAGATGCTGTAGGTCTAGGATATATATCAGGATTCACAGACATATGATTAACTAGACAAGGTTCCAAAAGTTACCCCACCCTGTTCCCCAGAGCGGAAATGTGGAAATCATTAAATATTGATGAGGAATATTGTGAGAAGTTCAGCAGCCTTCAAATCATCTGGACAAAGAGTCATCAACTTAAAGAGGACTTTGTTTGCTGCCTCTTTATGACTAGAGCTACGACAATTGAAGATTCAGGCTGTGAGGCTGTCTGACCAGGTCGAATGCATAAATAAATTTTCAAAGCCCTCACATGGGCCTCTCAGCTCTACAGCCATCCAGGAGAAGGGCATGAGGTTATGAGTGTGTTATACACAGAAACAGACACACAGCATGACACAGAATGACACAAAAACAAAAACCCAGGTGCTTCATTTTGGCCCTCTCTCTTACCTATACTCATCCTTGTCAGAAGTGTGGAGGTTTGTATGGATTCATACCAACTTGCAACTTTATAATGAAGTCTTTTGTCATACACCACTTAAAAAGCATTCAAACATGAACATTTCTTCATTGTTGGTGGGGAAGTAAAATGGTGCCACCATTATGGAAAACAGTATGGTGATTCCCCAAGACGTTAAAAGTAGAAGTACCACATGATCCAGAAATCTCACTTCTGGGTGTACACCAGAAAGCTTTGGAATAAGGGTCTCAGAGATACATCTACTCTCCCATGTACATTGCAGCACTGTGCTCAATAGATAAGCTATGGAAACAAGCTGATTTCCATCAACAGAAGAACGGATAAATATGGCATATACACACAATGGGATACTATTTTGTCTTAAAAAAGGAAATTCTGCCATTTCTGTCAACATAGATGAACCAGGAGTATGTTATGCTAAGTGAAATAAGCCAGTCCTACAAGGACAAATATTGAATAATTTCCCTTTAAGAAACTCATAGAAGCAGAGAATAAATGGCAGTCACCAAGGGATAGGGCGAATAGGAATGGTAGTGTTGATATTTAAATGAAATAAATTGTCAGTTATGCAAGATGACTTCTTTCTAGAGACCTGTTATATAGCATAATACCTAGAGTCAAAAACACTATACAGTGCACCTAAAAATTCCTTAATGAAGATCTCATGATAAGTTTTCTCACCACAAAAAAAAAGGACACAAGGACAATTTTAGAGGAGGCAGATGTATTGATGATCTTGATTGTGGTGGTAGCTTCACAAGTAGGGGCACATGTCCAAACTTCTCAAAATGTCATACATTATATATGTTCAGTTTTGTGTATATGAATTATACTTCACAAGCTGTTTTTAAAGAATCATGTCAAGACCACATACAGTCACCCAACACAACTCACAAACCATATACATGCACACAGAAACACCACTAAGCAACATAAGAATCACATGTGGTCAAACCCAAACACAATTAACATAAAAAGAAGCAACTTCCACACAGAAACTCAAGCACACACATGTATATTGCAGATTTCCAGCCTCCATGGTCTATTATTGGCACTGTACAATAGGACTTTCCACAAGGATAGAAATACTCTATAGCCATGTTATCCAATACAGCAGCACCAGTCTCCTGTGACTACTGGAGACTTGAAATATAGCTACTGCAACTGAGGAAACAAAATTATAATTTAATGTCATTTTAATTAATTTTAAGGTGATGGCCACATGGGGCTGGTGGCAACATATACGTCAGTGTGTGAATCAGTCACTAAAAATACATGACTATACAATCAATGTAAACACACATTTTTCTCTATCGCTTTTTCCTAGTCCTTGCATCATTGTACACATCTAGGCCAATAGATGGTTCCCCATCTTGCTCAGTTCTCTGTTGGTCCAGGCTGCTACCTGAGGATATATCTTTTTTTTTTTTTACTTTTTTTTGAATTTATCACATCTGTAGTTGTATAATGATCATAACAATCTGATTTCACAGGATTTCCATCCCACAGCCCAAGCACATCCCCCCACCCCCCAAACTGTCTCATCCGGAGACCATAAGTTTTTCAATGTCTGTGAGTCAGCATCTGTTCTGCAAAGAAGTTCAGTCTGTCCTTTTTTCAGATTCCACATGTCAGTGAAAGCATTTGATGTTGGTGTCTCATTGTACGGCTGACTTCACATAGCATGATTTTTTCTAGGTCCATCCATGTTGCAAAAAATGCTGGTATTTCGTTCTTTTTGATGGCCTAGTAATATTCCATTGTGTATATGTACCACATCTTATAGATCCACTTCCACACAGAAACCCAAGCACACACATGTATATTGCAGGTTTCCAGCCTCTGTTGATGGGCATTTAGGTTGTTTCCATGGCTTGGCTATTGTAAATAGTGCTGCAATGAACATTGGAGTACATGTGTCTTTGCAAGTCGTGGTTTCTCTGGATAGATGCCCAGGAGTGGGATTGCTGGATCAAATGGTAGTTCTATGTTTACTTTTCTGAGGAATATCCATGCTGCTTTCCACAGTGGATGCACCAATTTACAATCCCACCAACAGTGTACTAGGGTTCCTTTTCTCCACCCCCTCTCCAGCACTAATTGTTTGTAGACTTTTGGATGATGGCCATTCTGGCTGGTGTAAGGTGGTACCTCATCGTGGTTTTGATTTGCATTTCTCTAATAATGAGTGATGCTGAACATCTTTTCATGTGTTTCTCGGCAATCTGTATGTCTTTTTTGGATAACTGTCTGTTTAGATCTTCCACCCATTTTTTGATGGGGTTGTTTGTTTTTTTGGTATGGAGCTGCAGAAGGTGTTTATAAATTTTGGAGATTAATCCCTTGTCAGTTGATTCATTTGCAAAGATTTTCTCCCATTCTGTGGGTTGTCTTTTCATTTTGTTTAGGGTATCCTTTGCTGTGCAGAAACTTTGAAGTTTAATTAGGTACCATTTGTTTATTTTTGTTTTTATTGTCAATACTCTGAGAGGTGGATCTGAGAAGATGTTGCTGTCATTTATGTCAGAGAGTGTTTGGCCTGTGTTTTCCTCTAGGAGTTTGATAGTGTCTGGTCTTATATGTAGGTCTTGAATCCATTTGGAGTTTATTTTTGTGTATGGTGTTAGGGAGTGTTCTACTTTCATTCTTTTCCATGTGTCTGTCCAGTTTTCCCAGCACCACTTATTGAACAAGCTGTCCTTTCTCCATTGTATATTCTTGCCTCCTTTGTCATAGATGAGTTAGTTGTAGGTGCATGGGTTTAATTCTAGGCTTTCTATCCTGTTCCACTGATCTATATTTCTGTCTTTGTGCCACTACCATGCAGTTTTGACGACTGTTGCTTAGTATAGTCTGAAGTCCGGGAGCCTGATTCCTCCAGCTCCATTTTTCTTTTTCAGGATGTCTTTGGCTATTCTGGGTCTTTTGTGCTTCCCAACAAACTTTGAAATATTTTGTTCCAGTTCTGAGAAAAATGCCCTTGGTAATTTGATAGGGATTGCATTGAATCTGTAGATTACTTTAGGTAATATAGTCATTTTGATAATATTAACTCTTCCAATCCATGAGCATGGTGTATCTTTCCATCTATTTGTGTCATCATAGATTTCTTTCATCAGTGGCTTGTAGTTTTCAGAGTATAGGTCTTTTCTTTCTTTAGGTAGGTTTACTTCTAGGTATTTTATTCTTTTGGATGTGATGGTAAATGGGATTGCTTCCCTAATTTCCTTTTCTCCTTTTTCATTGTTAGTATATAGAAATGCTATCCATTTCTGTGTATTGATTTTGTATTCTGCAACGTTGCCAAATTTGTGGATAAACTCTAACAGTTTTCTTGTTGAGTCTTTAGGATTCTCTAGGTATAGTATCATGTCATCTGCAAATAGCAACAGTTTTACTTCTTCCTTTCCAATTTGGATTCCTTTTATTTCTTTTAATTCTCTGATTGCTGTGGCTAGGACTTCCAGAACTATGTTGAAGAGTAATGGCGAGAGCGGACATCCTTGTCTTGTCCCTGATCTCAGTGGGAATTCATTCAGCTTTTCACCATTGAGAATGATGTTCGCTGTGGGTTTGTCATATATGGCCTTTACCATGTTGATGTAGGTTCCCATTATGCCCACTTTCTGAAGGGTTTTTATCAGAAATGGGTGTTGGATTTTGTCAAAAGCATTTTCCACGTCTATCGAGAGAATCATATGGTTTTTATTCTTCCATTTGTTAATGTGGTGTATCACACTGATGGATTTGTGGATATTGAAGCATCCTGCATCCCTGGGATAAATCCCACTTAATCATGATGTACAATCCTTTTAAAGTATTGTTGGATGTGGTTTGCCAGGATTTTGTTGAGGATTTTTGCATCAAAGTTCATCAGTGATGTTGGCCGGTAGTTTTCTTTTTTTGTCTGGTTTTGGTACCAGGGTGACAGTGGCCTCATAGAATGAGTTTGGGAGTATCACTTCTTCTGCAATTTTTTGAAATAGTTTCAGAAGGAGAGGTGTTAGCTCTTCTCTAAATGTTTGTTAGAATTGACCTGTGAAGCCATCAGGTCCTGGACTTTTGTTTTTTGGAAGTTTTTTAATCACAGTTTCAATTTCAGTTCTTGTGATTGGTCCATTCATCTTTTCTATTTCATCTTGGTTTAGTCTTGGAAGATTGTACATTTCTAAGGATTTTTCCATTTCTTCTAGGTTTTCCATTTTATTGGCATATGGTTGAATATAGTAGTCTCTTATGATCCTTTGTATTTCTGTGATGCCCGTTATTACTTCTCCTTTTTCATTTCTACTTTTATTGATTTGAGTCCTCTCTCTTTTTTTCTTGGTAAGCCTGGCTAGGGGTTTATCAATTTTGTTGATCTTTTCAAAGAGCCAGCTTTTCATTTCATTTATCTTTTCTATGGTTTTCTTGTTTCTATTTCATAGATTTCTGCTCTGATCTTTATGATTTTTTTTCCTTCTACTAACTTTAGGTCTTGTCTGTTCTTCTCTCTCAAGCTGCTTTAGATGTAAAGTTAGCTTGTTTATTTAGGCTTTTTCTTGTTTCCTGAGGTGGGCTTGTGTTGCTATAAACTTTCCTCTTAGAACAGCCTTTGCTGCATCCCATAGGTTTAGGAGTGTTGTGTCTTCGCTGTCACTTGCTGCTAGGTATTTTTAAATTTCAACTTTGATTTCTTCAGTGATGCATTGGTTGTTTAGTAGCATGTTGTTTAGTCTCCACCTGTTTGTGTTTTTTTTGCAGTTTTTCTCTTATTGTTGATTTCCAGTGGTACAGCATTGTGGTTGGAAAAGATGCTTGATATAATTTCAATTTTCTTAAAGTTACTGAGGTTGGATTTGTAGCCCGGGATATGATCAATCTTAGAGAATGTTCCATGTGCATTTGAGAAGAATGTGTATTCTGTTGCTTTTGGATGAAATGTCCTATAAATATGTATGAAGTACATCTGGTTTAATGCTTCATTCAGGGCCTGTGTTTCCTTATTGATTTTCTGTCTGGTTGATCTGTCCATTGCTGTAAGTGGGGTGTTAAAGTCCCCCACTATTATTGTGTTATTGTCAATTTCTCATTTTAAGGTTGTTAGCAGTTGCCTTATATATTGTGGTGAACCTGTGTTGGGTGTGTAGATATTTAAAATTGTTGTAACGTCTTCTTGGATTGATCCTTTGATCATTATTTTATGTCCTTCTTTGTCCCTGAAAATATTCTTCATTTTAAAGTCTATTTTGTCTGATATGAGTATTGCTACTCCAGCTTTCCTTTGATCCCCGTTTGCATGAAATATTTTCTTCCATCCTCTCACTTTCAATTTGTATATGTCCCTAGAAGTGAAGTGGGTCTCTTGAAGACAGCATATATATGGGTCTTGTTTTTGTATCCATTCTGCAAGTCTATGTCTTTTGGCTGGAGCGTTTAGTCTATTAACATTTAAGGTAATTATAGATATTGTGTTCTCATTGCCATTTTATTAATTACTTTGGATTTGTTTTTGCTGCTCTTTTCCCTTTCCTTCTTCTCTTGTTCTTTCTGCCTATAGAAGTACCTTTAGTATTTGTTGTAAGGCTGGTTTAGTGTTGCTGAATTCTCTCAGCTTTTGCTTATCTGTGAAGGTTTTGATTTCTCCTTCAAATCTGAATGAGAGCCTTGCTGGGTAGAGTAATCTTGGTTGGAGGTTTTTTCCTTTCATCATGTTGAGTATATCATGCCACTCCCTTCTGGCCTGCAGAGTTTCTATTGAAAAATCTGCCGATAGCCTTATCAGGGTTCCCTTGTATGTTATTTGTTTCTTTTCCCTAGCTGCATTCAAGATTTTCTCTTTGTCTTTAATTTTGGTCAGTTTGATTAATATGTGTCTCTAGGTGTTCCTCCTTGGGTTTATTTTGTATGCTACTCATTGTGCTTCCTGGATTTGAGTGAGTGATTCCTTCCCCATGTTAGCGAAGTTTTTGGCTATTATCTCTTGGAATATTTTTTCTGTCTCCTTCTCTCTCTCTTCTCCTTCTGGCTCCCCTATAATACGGATGTTGGTGCATTTCACATTGTCCCAGAGTTCTCTGAGTCTCTCTTCATTTGTTTTCAATCTTTTTTTCTCTTTTCTGTTCTGCATCGGTAATTTCCACTAATATCTTCTCCACCTCACTTATTTGTTCTTCTGCCACCTGTATTCTGCTGTTAGCTGATTCTACTGATTTTTTATTTCAGTTATTGTATTTTGCATCTCTTCTTTTTTAAGTTTTATATCTTGTATTGCTTTGGTCAGTTTTTCCTGTAATATATCCATCTTTGCCTCCAGTTTATTTCCAATGTCTTGTATCTTCTTCAGCATCAACAGTCTAAAGTCTTTTTCCTGGAGGCTGAGAATCTCCTCATGGCTTAGCTGTTTTTCTGGGGTTTTTCCTTTCTCCCTCATCTGAGTTATAGTTCTCTGTCTTTTCATTTTGATAGGTTTTTTGTGTGATGACCTTCATACCAATAATAGAGTTGTAGCCTCTCTTCCTTCTGATGTCTGCCGCCCTTGTGGCTGAAGTCAGTATGGGGGCATGATATATGCTTCCTGATGGGAGGGGCTGACGCCTGCCCCCTGGTATGAGGAGCCGATTCTAATCTCTTTGGTGGGTGGGTTTAGTCTCTGGATGGGCTTTGAGGCAGCTGTGTGCCTGAGGGGCCTTTAGGTAGCCTCTTTACTGAGGGGTAGGTTTGTGATCCCACCTGGGTTGTTGTTTGCCCTGGGGTTTCTCAGCAGCTAGCTGATGAGTGGGGCCAGATTTTCCAAAATGGCCACCTCCAGAGAAAGGCACTGCTGCTGAATATTCCCAAGAGCTTTGCTTTCAATGTCCTTCCCTCACTACAAGCCACATTCACCCCTGTTTTTCCTCTAAGAACTGCGGTCAGGTTTGACCCAGATTCCTATGGAGACTTTGCTTTGCCCTTGGACCCAGTGCACGTGAAAGTCTGTGTGTTCCTTTTAAGAATGGGGTCTCTGTTTCCCCCAGTCCCATGGAGCTCTTGCACACAAGCCCCACTGGCCTTCAATGCCAGATGCTCCGGGGCTCTTTCTCCCTGTGCCAGATCCCCACACGTGAGATTTTGATGTGTGGCTCAGAACTCTCACTCCTGCAGGTGAGTCTCTGTGAACCAGTTAGTTTCCAGTCTGTGGAGCTCTCCACCCAGGAGGTATGGGGTTGTTTATATCACAAAATTTCCCCTCCTACCTCTTGATGTGGCCTCCTCTTTTTCTTCTGGAGTAGGATATCCATTTTGGTGAAGTGTGCTCAGTCTTTAGTTGTGAATTTTGTTGTTTTTAGGAGAGAAGTTGAGCTCCAGTCCTTCTATTCATCCATCTTAATCCCGTCCCCTGAGGTCATATCTCTTATGCCTCCATGGCCTCAGGATATTTAGCACTTTTCTACCAGTTTACAAGAAGGAGGACAATGAGCAGGATCCTCATTTACCAACAGAACTGAGACCAAAGGGAACACACCCCCAAGCTTCTGGTTTGAGAAGACCACTGAGTTAACTGCCTTCATCTTGTGATGCAGCCAGCTCAGGAACTAAAGGACTTGAACTGCATGTGTCCCAGAAGATGTCTCTAATGTCAGTGACACGTCAGTCTTCCCTCTACCTGCTCATGAGGAGAAGGAAAGGCCATGAGTACCCTTGAACTTTGAAGAACTTACAATGGAATCTGCCACTCCATCCACTGCAGAAACGACCAAACAGAGTAGTACCTAGATCTTGAGATTCACACGTAACTGATCCTAAAGTGTGCTGGAGTTCACATCCTATGACCATCATTTATTCCATCCATATGAAACCTCAAAAGACCCGCAAAAGCCAAAGTCATCTTGAATAAAATGGACAAAAATTTAGGCATCACAATTCCTATTTTCAAGCTCTACTAAAAAATTAAGAAATCAACACAGTATGCTACTGACATTAAAACAGAGATATAAAAAATGGAACAGTATATAGTGCCCAGAAATAAACCCACACATATATGCTCAACTTATCTTTGACAAGGGAGCCAAAAACACACAATATGGAAAAGTGAGTCTCTTCAATAATTGATGCTGGGAAACTGGATATCCACATACAATAGAATGAATGTGAATCCCCAACAGTAAAAACAATATCTATGCCATCCCATTATAGGGAAAAAATATTTTTGCTGACTTCATTGGCAAAAAATATGACCATAAAGGATCTATTAAAGTGAATCTCACAGTTCACAGCCATGTTCCAATAACATGAATGGACCTAGAAGGTTTATGCTCTGTGAAATAAGGCAGAGAGACAACAATAAATATCATGTTATTTCACTTATATCTGGCATCTAAAATTCAAAACAAAAAATCAACAAAACACAATGACAACAGACTCATAAATACAGAGAAGAAACCAGTGGTTGACAGATGGGACACTATCTGGGGGGAGAGAATGAGATAGGTAATGTGGATGTAGAGGAACAAACCTCCTTCCATAAAATATAGAAACCTTGGGATTTAATATACAGCATAGATAATATGTTAAAAATATATAAAAGCATATGGGGATAGATAGTTACTATATTAATAATTAATAATGTATGAAAATGTCAAATCACCATGTGATACACCTGAAACTAGCATAATATTTTTTATGAATTATATTTCACACAGCACCTGGACAGGGACTTAAAGGCTGGACCCTCAGATTAAAAGTCTTATCCTCTACTGACTGAGCTACACAGGCCCTTCAAACCATATTTCAAAACAATATTAAGTAAAGCTGCTTGAAGCTAAACTAGTCCACAAACTATCATTCATAATGCTGAACATGTTTATGAAACATAGGCTACGGGCTTTAACCATGTTTCCAAAAAATTTAGTAACTTATTAGACCTGTAACTATTGGGGTAATTGAATCAGTAGCCAAACACTTATCCTCATAGAAACTTTCAGCCCTAGATGGCTGCAAATGTTAACATAGTTTTATAAACAATCAAGAAAGAAATTATTTCTAGCTGGCAAAACTCTATCAGGAAATATAAATTAAAAGAGGACTCATGAATTCCCATTTACAGATGAGCAAACCTTGATACATAAAGCTACAAGAACACTGCAAAATTGTACAGGCTGATCTCATTCATGATTTAAATGCACTGATTCAAAATTAAATATTAGTGAGATAATTAAAATCCACTCAGAAGAAAATATGACATTATCACTACCAAATTGACTTTTCCCAGGAATGTAAAGTTGATTTCACATTGAAAAATCAATCAAAGTAAGTTACTAAAATGATAAAACAAAGTACAAATACATGATGCAAGAATAACCTTTCAACAGATGCAAGAAATAAAACATTTGATATAATTCAGTATATGCTCATTAAAAAGGTCTGTTAGCAAGCACACATAGAAGAAAATTTTCTTCATCTGAAAAAGGAGTTTTTTCAAACATATAGCATAGATAATATGTATGGTTATATATTTAATTCCTTCCTATTCCATGAGAAGTAAATAAAACACCAGCTCTTACCACAGCTCTACCACATTGTAATTGAGGCCACAGTAGGATAAGAAAAAATAGATAAAATAGATAAAATAAATAAATTCTCTAAGAAATGAAACAAAACTGCATTTTAGTCACAGCTGACAGGTTCATACTACTGCAATTTGAAGGAATCTATACATGAACCATTAAATTATTGGTCTTGATGCAAACAAAAATAAGTTAAAAAAAGACATCCCCACCATCACTTCACAATATACAAAAAAGTCAATTCCAGGTAGACTAAAGCGTGAATTTTGAAAAGCAAAATTATAAATTTTTTAGAAGAAAATGCTGAAAAATACCTTCCTTAACTCAGGGAAAAGTGGACTTATTTTTTTTTTTGTCTTTTTTAGGAAACAGCATATGGAAGATATCAGGGTAGAAGCTGAATTGGAGCTACAGCTGTCAGCCTACACTACAGCCTCAGCAACACAGGATCCAAGCCCTTTCTGAGACCTACACCACAGCTCGGGGCAACACCAGATTCTTAACCCATGGAGTGAAGCCAGGAACAGAACACACATCCTCATGGACACCAGTCAGATTCTTTTCCACTGTACCACAAGAGGAATTCTGGAAAAAGAAAAAAACTTATACAAGCTGTTTCAGAATTAGGAAATAAAAATTCTAATAAGTATTTTAAAGGTACTCGACCTCATGGTTAATCACTGAAATACAAAATCAAACCACCAGGAGTTCTCCCCCAGCATACACACACCAAATGAGTACAATGAAAAAGGCAGGCACCAAGTGTGGTAAGAATGAGCTACAAGTACATCCTCACATGTTGATGGTGGAAGCACCACTTGGTACAATCTCTTTGGAAGTAAATTTTACATTGTGGAGTAAAATGAAGATGGGGACCTTCTAAAACCAAGAAATTCCACTCCTAGATATGTAGGAAAGTGAAGGAAATGCATATGTGCACCAAGAAACATATATAGGAATGATCATGGAAGCATTATTCCTAATAACACCCCAAAATTGTTCTATCAAGAATAGGTTTCATGAGTAATGAGTGAGAACTTGCTACAATGGGGCACCTCTCAGCAATAGAAATGAACAAATTACCACACCATACCACTACCTAGATGATCTTGCAAATGTAAGACTGAACAAATGATCCAGAAAAAGAATACATAAGGTCTGAGGGCATTAATATGAACTTTCAAAACAGGCAAAAAAAAACAACATATTTGTAAGACAGTAAGAATTATTTTACTTTGAGGAGAGAAGAGATAAGACTAACAGGATACACAAAAGGAGATTCAGCCCTGCCGGTAATAATGTTCTCCATCTAAATCTGGGAAGTGAAACACAGGTGATTGATTACTAATAATTTGGGGGGCATTATGCTAAGACAAATATGTCAGACAGAGGAAGACAAACACTGTATGATATCACTTACATGTAAAATCTGAAAGTATCATACACAACTGAATAAAAAATTCAGACACAGATATAGAGAACAAACTAGTGGTTACTGATAAGGAGGGGTGAAGGGATAAGGTGGGGGAATAAGAGATACAAGTTTTGGGGTATAAGATGTATTGTACAGCACAGGGAATATAGCCAATATTTTATAATAACTGTAAATGGAAAGGAAATTTTAAATGATGCATTAAAATTCATTAACTAAAAAAAAATTCATATGTAGCCATAAAAGACCCAGAATATCCAAAGCAATCCTGAGGAACAAAGCTACAGATGTCAAGACAGTATGGTACTCATACCAAAATAGACATAAAGACCAATGGAACAGAATAGAGAACTCAAGTATAAACCTAAACCTATGGTAAATTAATCTTTGACAATGGAGGCAACAATATAAAATGGGAAAAAGACAGTCTTTTCAGCAGGTATCGCTGGGAAACCTGGACACCTGCATGCAAATCAATGAAACTAGAACACAGCCTCACCCCATGCATGAAAATAAACTCAAAGTGGCTTCAAGCCTTCATTATAAGACCAGACACCATCATACTCCTGGAAGAGAACATAGTCAAAACATTCTCTGAAATCCACCTTACAAATGTTTTCTCAGATCCGTCCCCCAAAGCAACAAAAATAAAAGAAAAAATAAACCATTGAGACCTAATCAAAATCACAAGCTTTTGCATGGCAAAAGAAATGTAAAACAAAATGACAATTTACAGAATGAGAGAAAGTAGGTTCAAATGATGCAACTGCCAAGGCTTAATCTCTATATTATACAAGCAATTTATACAAATCAACAGCAAAAGGCAAGAGCCCAAATGAAAATGGGCAAAAGACTTGAATCGACATTTCTCCAAGGAAGATATACAGATAACCAACAAGCACTTGAAACAATGTTCAACATGACTGATTATTAGAGAAATGCAAAACAAAACTACCAGGAGATATCGCCTTGCACCAGGCAGAATGGCCATCATTAATAAGGCACAAATAACAAATGCTGGATGGGGTGTGGAGATAAAGGAATCCTCCTGCACTGAGGGTGGGAATGAAAGCTGGTACAACTACTATAGAGAACAGTATGGAGGTACTTTAGTAAACTATACATAGAAATACCATATGACCCAGGTATACCACTCTTGGGCATGCACCTTGACAAAACTCTCCTTAAAAAAGTCACATGCACCTCCATGTTCATTGTAGCACTATTAGCAATAGCCAAGACATGGAAACAACCCAAATGTCCATTGACAGATGATTGGATTAGGAAGAGGTGGTATATATACATAATGGAATACTACTCAGACATAAAAAAGAACAAAATATTGCCATTTGCAGCAATATGGATGGAACTGGAGACTTTTACCCTGAGTGAAGTAAGAAAGAGAAAGACAAATACCATATGATATCCCTTATATCTTGAATCTCATATATGGCACAAAGGAAACTTTCCACAGAAAATCATATCATGGACTTGGAGAATAAACTTGTGGTTGCCAAGGAGGAAGGGGAGGGAGTGAAAGGGATCGGGGGCTTGGGGTAAATAGTTGAAGAATATTGCCTTTGGGGTCGATTATCAATGGGATCCTGCTGTGTAGCACTGGGAACTCTGTCTACTCACTTATGATGGAATATGTAATTTGAGAAAAAAGTATGTATCCATGTAAGTATAACTGGGTTACCATGCTGCAGAGTAGAAATATTTATATATATATAATATATAAAATTTAAAAAATAAATAATATAAAAAATAATCAAAATATAAAAAATTAAAAACTGTCATAGTGAAATTAATTATTAATAAATGATTGACCCATATATTATTTAAGCTGAGTGATAGGAAAATAGGTATTAATTTTAATTAACATTATCAATAGACTGTATATGTTTCATATACTCTTTTATATGTAGCATACATTTAAATAAAAACGAACTATCCCACAAATTAATTTACTTTTATAAATAAATTATCAGGTACCTTGGGCCCACATCAGAATCTAATATTATTCATATTTAGTTTCTCTGAGATCATTAAATAACAATCTTTTCTCTTCTATATGATATTTAAAATAATGATTGTGATCACTGGTCTAGTCTCTATTTTTACTCATTTCCTGGGATGTAATGTATTCACCCATGGGGACAGAACTCTCATTAAGAAGCATGGACACCATGAACAGAGAGTTGGCATGTTCAGGGTTAAGGCTGGGAGGATTCATCACAGCGGATCCTCACCCAGGGGAGAAACCAGGGTGTGGCCACAGACCAGCCTGGTCCCTCTGAATGGAATTACCATGGATGTTGCTGGGAAACAGGGGCGCAATGTACAGAGGGGACAGCTATCATGTTGGATGATTGTTCCATCTAGTTTCTAACTAGCAGGTCAGGGAATGGGTCTCAGAAGACACTGCCTGTGAAAAGGCAGCAGCTCCTCCTGGCTCCTGAGCCTGGGGCATAACCAGTTACCAGAGTATTCAGTTTCTCTAGTTTCTACACACAAAGAAGGACTCTGTGACTCCACTAATGTCTTCCTGGGGAGAAAATGGGACAGTGAACCCAAGCTCCTTCATGCAAGTGTCATAGATTGATGTTGGGCAGCACATCCAGGTGAGGATAGAGGCACAGAGAAGGGGACAGGGAGTGGAATCTACCTGAGGCCACGTGTGTGCAGGTGCACTCAAACACACATGCACACACACACAGAGCCCATAGAGCCTATTTATTTTCATTTTTGCCTTCTTTTCTACCATCCCTCACTGCCATACATTTTCTGGATCTTCTCATCCCCATGCAGGACAGCTGGTCTGGGATTCATCACATAACTGAAGGTGCAGACTGAAGAGTTTGTTGAGAATGGGTTTCAAACCACCATTCTACAAGCCCCATCAGTGACCAGGACATAGCACCTGAGCAATCACAGAGCATAACTCACTCTCACTCCACTGAAAAAAGCATGCTTCCCAGGATCACTATCAGTCACCACACCATGTCTAACAATGACAATAACATTGCTGCTCTTGCTAGCAGCCTGCCCTCCACATACATTAACTCATGAACAACTGCAATGAGTCTATGAGGTAGATACTTATGGTACAAATCCATAATCAGATATTAAGATGGAAGTAATTAACCAAAGACAGAGTGAGCATAAGGAACAGAAAAATGATTTCCACCCCATCTCCAGAGGCCAAAGCCCAGGTATTCAGACAAAAGATGAGGAAGAGGAGTGATGATTAAAATAAAAATGATGTGCTCTTCATGACAAAGTGCTTTTTAGTTTGCAGGAATTTCCTAGCCACACTAATTCATTGGGAGGTTCTTCAAAACAAAGGGGCCAGAGCATTGCCAGCACAGCTAGAGACCCCTAAGGCCCAGCTGACTCCTCTCTGGAGAAACTATTCTTTCTTCTATCTCCCTTGATATGTGCGCACACACACACACACACACACACACACATGCTCACACACACTCTAACACATATACACAGCTCCTGATTTTGCACAATAAATCCTAGTATATACATGGATCACAGATGAACACAGCATTAGGACAAGAAATTTAAATGAGTTTTCTGTAAGTTTTTTTAAGGGAACTAACTTGGAAACATTTCTACAGATGAACCCCAGTCCAGTATCATTCAGAATAAACATTGGGAAAAGTTGCAACATTACAGGAGACCATACATCGAGCTATACTCTAGACAGATGCCTCCTTATCAGAGTTCATTCTCCTATTTGTACATTTTGCAAATCAGCAGTTACACAAACTAGTGAACCTCAGTGAAATTTTCAAGTAATAGAGGAAAATTGACAAGTCCTTTGACTCTGTAATACTGACAATCTATCTTGGTTTAAGTAAGATTCTGCTCCAATTTCTCTAATTTAGAAGGAAATTAGAAACTGAACCAACATCCCTGACTTCCTTCTCCTGGGCTTCTCTCCACACCCAGACCAGCAGCCTCTCCTGTTTGGGCTCTTTCTGGCCATGTACCTGGTCACTGTGCTGGGGAACCTACTCATCATCCTGGCCATTGGCTCTGACCCTCACCTTTAAACCCCTATGTACTTCTTCCTGGCAAACCTGTCATTCATTGGCACCTGTTTCTCCTGCACCACTGTCCCCAAGGTGCTAGTCAACATCCAGACACAGCACCACACCATCTCATACACTGGGTGCCTCAGGAAGATTTACTTCTTCGTAACATTGGACTTGCTGGATGATTTCCAGGTGGCTGTGATGGCATATGACAGCTATGTGGCCATTTGCCTCCAACTTCACTACACAAGGATCATGTGCCCCAGTGGATCCTCTGTTGGTCACCACACCCTAGCTCTGTGCCCATCTCCTGGCCTGCTCACCCACTTGCCTCATGTCTCAGTTCTCCTTCTCTGCCTCCTATTCCTCCCACACTTCTTCTGTAATCTTCTCCCATTCCTCAAACTTGCCTGCTCATAAACCCACATTTTTCAGGTCATGATGTTTGCAGAGGCATAACTCTCATGTGTGGTCCCTCTCACTTGTATCCTGATCTCTTATGCCCACATCGTCCACACTGTCCTCAGGGTCCCCTCTGTGATGGGAAAGCACAAAGTCTTCTCTACCTGGGGCACTTACCTTGCAGTCACCATTTTCTTCTATGGGGCATTCTTTCTGGTGTATTTGCAACCCTCATCCTCCTACTCTGAAGAGAGTGCAATGGTGTTTTCTTTGGTATACATGACAGTCACCCCCATGCTGAACCCCTTTATCTACAGCCTGAGGAACAGGGACATGAAGGATGCTGTAGAGACTTGTTGGCATTAGAAGATGTTTTACCCCATAAAAAGTCCTTCCCTAAAGTACAGGCCCAGACTTTCAATGTGCCTTCTCCCCTCAATGTGTCCAGAATAAATGCAAAAATCTCATTCAACACAGGATCATTTACCTTCCAAGAAATGCCAGCAAATATAGACCTATCTTTTTGCAGGACTAAAATAGGGCCAAATGACCAAGGTCAGAACTGCAGTCTGGAGAGAGTGAGTGACCAGCAGTCCTTACTGGGTGACTTAATGTTTGGGAATACATATCCACGCAGATTCAACCCAGAGTTGGGGACAGTGCAATTGTCAGCCAACAGCAGGATTCTAGAAGGAAGCCCAGTAGAAGCACAGTGTAGGAGTATAAATTCTTCCCCATGAGCCACAACTTCCTGCAAACTAGGCATGTCAGGACTTAAGCCAGTAAAGTCACTTGGCTTCAAAACAAATTCTGATCTTACCTCAGAAGAAACTCACTCATGGGGACCTGCATCAACATGGAGAATATCACACCAAGTAGACAGAATCTGTGTGTGGCCTGGGAGGGCCAGAATAGTCTAGAAAAGGAAACAAAGATGAAGAAATATGTCCAAGATCATACATCTGGGCTTAGATCTTTGTCTCTGGTAAGTGATTTTGTTTTTTGTTAGTTGTGATCAGTCTTTATTGTTTATTTTTTAAAACTCTGGTTCATTTTTTTCCTCCAACTGAAAAATCATTCGTGTCATTACTGTGAATGTCTAAAATATAAAGAAAAAGTTTCAAATCCTTTCTTGATAGAAACCACTTTGAATACTTTCCCCAAATTCTTATGGTTCTTTTATCTGTGCATTTATTTTATATTGTTAAGATGATAATTTTCACATAAATTTACAGCATGAATGTTTTCCACACTATTGTTATACACATTGTTATAAGTTTTTATAAAGAATCTCGAGAGGAGGCAAATGGCAGAATAGGAGGGGGACACACTCACCCTCTCCCACAAATACAACAACAACAAACACATCTACAGAATAAACGACTCGCACAGAACAGCAACCAATTGCTGGCAGAAGAACCTAAACTCCAATAATGGTAAGACCCTCATGACATTACTAGGTAAAACAAGAGAAAAGAGGATAGTGAGAGAAGGGGAATCCAAGCTGGATGGGTGCTCCAGAAAAGGAACTGTGGAGGAGAAAGGGATCCCGCACTGTGGAAATTCACCTACTCGAGGGAAAAATCAACCCAAAGGGAGCAATCTCCAGATGCAGAGAAGAGTGTAGTAGTAAGTCAGAGTTCTGAAAAGCAGATCCAGAACCAAACTGACCATCTGAACTATGGGCACAGTCACCAAGAATTGAGACGCCTGGGTGGGGACTGGGCACCGAGACCTTGGCTCTGGAGGTTAGTCTCCAGGAAAGGGCTGGGGGCAGGGTGGAGTGCAGACTGTTTGGGAGGTCTGGAAACCGGTCTATCAAGTGTGATGGGGCAGAGAATGCCTGGGAGAATAGAAAGCAGAGCATTGCAGGGGGAGGGAGCAATACTCTGGGGGCGGGGAAGTAGAAAGCCACATCAGAGGGAACCTGGGAGAAGAGATGGGTCTGAGCCAGTGTTGCAGAGGGGAGAGATGGGGTGGGCCCCCATAAAATAGTCCCCACACCACAGTGAGCTTACAGGCCTACCAGCTATAAGAAAGCTGTGCTTCTCAGTGCATCACTCACCCCCTGCCACCCCTTATGCACACAACAGACCTGGGGCTGCCGGACATCAGGGAGGGCTAGCTTCAACAATTTCTGGAAGGCAACCACCACAGGGGCTGCTTGACCTCTGGAGGGGCTACAGCCCCACGGAGCAGCACCAAACACTGAAAGCCCCTGGAAAAGGCCTGCAGCCCAGAAAAGCTAGAACAAGCTAGGCCAGGCTGTGAAAAGTTCTGCCTACATTCTCAGACAGTCCTTCAAGTTGGGTTGCCCTAGGGAAGAGCCTCTTGGATTCAGAGTGGCCAGCTAACTGCTCCAGCACTTAGGGGGTGCTGCACTCCCATGGAATAGCTGCCCAGCACGGCCAACCCACTGAAGGAGCCCCCACAGCCCAGAAAAGCTAAAAAAAGCTTGGCCAGGCCATGAAAAAATCTGCCTACATTCTTGGAGTCAGGGTGCCCTGGAGAAGAGCCTCTTGGGTTTGCAGTGGCCCAGATAGCTGCTCCATCTCTTGGGGAGCACGGCACTGCTGTGGAAAAGCCGCACAGCACCACCAGCATCCTGCAAGAGCCCCACAGGCCAGAAACACCAGAGTAAGCTCTGTATGACCAAGTGAAATCTGCTACCATCGTGGTGTGGACCTCCCAGTCCTGTCTGCCCTCAGGAAGTCTTCCTTCGCTTCAAAGAAACACTGTTAGCCGCACAAACACTCCAGAAAAGCCACACTGCCACAAAAAAGATTGACCAACAATGCCAGCCCTCAGGAAATATCCCACGGCAGTGACAAGGCAAACACTGCCCGATCACGGAGAGTACAACTCCCTCAGGAGAAAGAAAACAACAAGCAAGATGAAGAAGCTGAGAAACCACCCCTAGTCAAACCAACAGGAGAACTCACCTAAAACACTCAACAATGAAACACATCTCTGAGGTCGGACAGACCTGGAGTTCAAAAGAGAAATAGTGAAAATACGGAAGGAATTAAGAGAAGATACAAACAGTAATGCAGATACCCTCAGAAAGGAACCAGAAAATAAAAGGAGGAGCCAAGAAAAAATAGAACATTCATTTGCAGAGATGCAAACTGAACTACAGGCAGTACAAACCAGAATGCATAATGCAGAAGAACGAATCAGTGATATGGAAGATAGAATAATGGAAATCACCCAGTACGGTCAACAGACAGAAAACCGAATCAAAAAACAGGGAAGCAATATCAGAGACCTATGGGATAATATAAAGCAGGACAATCTAAGCATAATAGGAATTCCAGAGGAGTAGAAAAAGATAAGGGAATGGAAAATATATTTGAAGAAATTATCAATGGAAACTTCCCAAATCTAAAGGATGCTGGGTTCAAGATACAAGAAGCACAGAGGGCCCCAAACAAACTGAACTCAAATAGACCCACACCAAGACACATCATAATAAAAATGGCAAAAGTTAGTGATAAAGAGAGGATCCTAAAGGCAGCAAGAGAAAAACAGAATGTTACCTACAAGGGAACCCCCATAAGGTTATCAGCTGATTTCTCTACAGAAACACTATAAGCCTGGAGGGAATGGCAAGAGATATTTAAAGTGCTAAAAGGAAAAAAATATGCAACCTAGACTACTCTATCCAGCAAGAATATCATATAAAATAGAAGGGGAAATAATTTTTTTTTTCCAACAAACAAAAACTTAAAGAATACTGCAACACAAAACCCAGGTTAAAGGAAATATTGAAAGGGCTTCTCTAAACCAAAAAGAAAGGAAGGAAAGGGAAGAAAAAAGAAAAGAAAAAAGAAGAAGAAGAGGAAGAATTTAGAACTGAGGAAACTGCAATCAGAGAGCAGTCACTCAAATAAGCCAGCATACAGATTTAATCATGAACAGGCTTCAAACAAAATAAAATTAAAAAGAAGAAAATAAAAAAGAGTCATCAAAACCATAAAATGTGGGCAAGGGATGTTAGGGAATAAATAGACCCTTTTTGTTTGTTTATTTGTATGTTTCTCTTCTTAATTTTAGTATAGTAATGAAGTGTTTGAACTTACAGGACCATCAGGCTAAAACACACAATTATGGGAAGGGTTAGCATAGTTAAAAAACAGGGCAACCACAAGCCAAAACCAAATATTGAATTCGCAAAAAATGAAAAAAAAAATACACTCAAGCAGATAATAACAGGAGACCATCCAACCAAAAAAAAAAAAAAAACAAAGAAAGGAAGAATGGAGAATGATAGAATCAACTGGAACACGAGGTTCAAATGGCAATAAATAATCATCTATCAATGATCACCTTAAATGTCAACGGACTGAACGCCCCAATCAAAAGACACAGAGTGGTTGAGTGGATAAAAAGGCAAAAACCTTCAATATGCTGCCTACAAGAAACTCACCTTAGGACAAAAGATACATATAGATTGAAAGTGAAAGGGTGCGGAAAAGTATTTCACACCAGTAGACATGACAGAGAAGCAGGAGTCGCAATGCTCATATCAGACAAAATAGACTTTAAAACAAAAGACATAAAGAAAGACAAAGAAGGACACTATTTAATGATTAAGGGATCCATCCAAGGAGAGGATGCTACTATCGTCAACATATATGCCCCAAATATAGGAGCACCCAGATACATACAACAAATATTAACAGACATAAAGGGAGATATTGATGAGAATACAATCATAGTAGGAGACCTTAATACCCCCCTCACATCAATGGACACATCCTCTAGACAGAAAACCAATAAAGCAACAGAGATCCTAAAGGAAACAATAGAAAAGTTAGACTTCATTGATATCTTCAGGACCCTACATCCAAAAAAAGAAGAATACACATTCTGCTCAAATGCTCATGGAACATTCTCAAGAATCGACCACATATTGGGAGACAAAGCTAACCTCAATACATTTAGGAGCATAGAAATTATCTCAAGTATCTTCTCTGACCACAATGCAATGAAATTAGAAATCAACCCTGGGAAAAGGAAAGAGAAAAAAACCTACTACATGGAAGCTAAACAACATGCTACTAAAAAACCAATGGGTCAATGAGGAAATCAAGAAGGAAATTAAAAACTACCTTGAAACAAATAAGAATGAAGACACAACCGCTCAAAATCTATGGGATGCTGGGAAAGCAGTGCTCAGAGGGAACTTTATAGCAATACAGGCCTTTCTCAAAAAAGAAGAAAGATCCCAAATGGACAACTTAACCCTCCACCTAAATGAATTAGAAAAAGAAGAACAAAAAAGTCCTAAAGTCAGCAGAAGGAAGGAAATCACAAAGATCAAAGAAGAAATCAATAAAATAGAGATTCAAAAAACAATAGCGAAAATTAATAAAACCAAGAGCTGGTTCTTTGAAAAGGTGAACAAAATTGACAAACCCCTGGCCAGACTCACTAAAAAGAGGAGAGAAAGAACCCAAATAACCAAAATTATAACTGAAAAAGGAGAAATCACAACGGATTCAGCAGAAACACAAAAAACCATAAGAGAATACTATGAACAACTATATGCCAACAAATTTTACAATCTGGAAGAAATGGACAATTTTCTAGAATCCTACAGCCTGCCAAAACTGAATCAAGTAGAAACAGACCAACTGAACAGACCGATCACTAGACATGAAATTGAAGAGGTCATAAAATCACTCCCTACAAATAAAAGTCCAGGACCAGATGGCTCCACAGGTGAATTTTATCAAACATATAAAGAGGAATTGGTGCCCATCCTCCTGAAACTCTTTCAAAAGGTTGAATAAGAAGGAATACTCCCAAAGACATTCTATGACGCCACCATCACCCTCATTCCAAAACCAGGCAGAGATAACACCAAAAAAGAAAACTATCATCCAATATCATCGATGAATATAGATGCAGAAATTCTCAACAAAATATTAGCCAACCGAATCCAACAACATACCAAAAAAATTATACACCATGACCAGGTTGGGTTCATCCCAGGATCACAAGGATGGTTCAACATACACAAATCAATCAGCATCATACACCACATTAACAAAAGAAAAGTCAAAAATCATATGATCATCTCAATAGATGCAGAAAAATCATTTCACAAAGTCCAACATCCATTCATGATCAAGCCCCTCGCCAAAGTGGCTATAGAGGGAACATTCCTGAATATAATCAAAGCCATTTATGATAAACCCACAGAAAATATAATCCTCAATGGGGAAAAACTGAAAGCCTTCTCACTCAAATCTGGAACAAGACAGGGATGCCCACACCTGCCACTGCTCTTCAATATAGTTTTGGAAGTCCTAGCCATAGCACTTAGACAAACCAAAGAAATAAAACACATCCATATAGGAAGAGAAGAGACAAAACTGTCACTGTATGCAGATGACATGATACTATACGTAGAAAACCCTAAGGACTCAACCCCAAAACTACCTGAACTGATTAATAAATTCAGCAAAGTAGCAGGATATAAGATTAACATTCAGAAGTCAGTCACATTTCTGTATACCAACAATGAAATATTAGAAAAGGAATACAAAAATACGATACCTTTTAAAATTGCACCTCACAAAATCAAATACCTCGGAATACACCTGACCAAGGAGGTAAAGGACCTATATGCCAAGAACTATAAAACTGTAATCAAAGAAATCAAAGAAGAAGCAAAGAAATGTAAAGATATTCCATGTTCCTGGATTGGAAAAATCAATATTGTAAAAATGTCCATACTACCTAAACCAGTCTACACATTACATGCAATCACTATCAGATTACCCATGACATTTTTCACAGAACTAGGACAAACAATCCAAACATTCAGATGGAACCACAAAAGACCCAGAATCGCCAAAGCAATCCTGAGAAACAAAAACCAAGCAGGAGGCATAACTCTCCCAGACTTCAAGAAATACTACAAAGCCTCAGTCATCAAAACAGTGTGGGACTGGTATCAAAACAGACAGACAGATGAATGGAACAGAATAGAGAATCCGGAAATAAACCCTGACACCTACGGTCAATTAATCTTTGACAAGGGAGGCAAGAACATCAAATGGGAAAAAGAAAGTCTATTCAGCAAGCATTGCTGGGAAACCTGGACAGCTGCATGCAAAGCAATGAAACTAGAACACACCCTCACACCATGCACAAAAATACACTCAAAATGGCTGAAAGACTTAAATATACGACAGGACACCATCAAACTCCTAGAAGAAAACAGAGGCAAAACACTCTCTGACATCAACATCATGAATAGTTTCTCAGGTCAGTCTCCCAAAGCAATAGAAATAAGAGCAAAAATAAACCAATGGGACCTAATCAAACTGAAAAGCTTCTGCACAGCAAAGGAAACCCAACAGAAAACAAAAAGACAACTTACAGAATGGGAGAAAATAGTTTCAAATGATGCAACCGACAAGGGCTTAATCTCTAGAATATATAAACAACTTATACAACCCAGCAGCCAAAAAGCCAATCAATCAATGGAAAAATGGGCCAAAGACCTGAATAGACTGTGCTCCAAGGAAGATATACAGATGGCCAACAAACACATGAAAAAATGCTCAACATTGCTGATCATAAGAGGAATGCAAATCAAAACTACCATGAGATACCACCTCACACCAGTCAGAATGGCCATCATTCATAAATCCACAAATAACAAGTGCTGGAGGGGCTGTGGAGTAAAGGGAACCCTCCTGCACTGTTGGTGGGAATGTAAACTGGTACAGCCACTATGGACAACAGTTTGGAGATACCTTAGAAATCTATACATAGAACTTCCATATGACCCTGCAATCCCACTCTTGGGCCTATATCCAGACAAACTCTACTTAAAAGAGACACATGCCCCCGCATGCTCATTGCAGCACTATTCACAATAGCCAGGACATGGGAACAACCCAAATGTCCATCAACAGAGGACTGGATTCAGAAGATGTGGTCTATATACACAATGGAATACTACTCAGCCATAAAAAAGAATGTCATCATGCCATTCGCAGCAACATGGATGGAATTAGAGAATCTCATACTGAGTGAAATGAGTCAGAAATACAAAGACAAATACCATATAATATCACTTATAACTGGAATCTAATATCCAGCACAAATGAACATCACCTCAGAAAAGCAAATCATGGACTTGGAAAACAGACTTGTGGCTGCCCGATGGGGGAGGGAGGAAGTGGGAGGGATCGGGAGTTTGGGCTTATCAGACACAATTTAGAATAGATTTACAAGGAGATCCTGCTGAGTAGCATTCAGAACTATGTCTAGATACTCATGTTGCAACAGAAGAAAGGGTGGGAAAAATTAAAGTATACATGTAAGGATAACTTGATCCCCTTGCTATACAGTGGAAAAATAAAATAAAATTTAAAAAAATGAAAGAAGGGTAAATATGTCAGCAATTATGAGCCTGTTGTTAAAACACAAATGGGTCTGCCTAGGTTTACAGTGTAAGTGAAGAAATTGTTTTGTTGTTTCTTTAAAAAAAAAAAAGAAAAGAAAATTTTAGGTTTACATAAATCCTTTTAATTTTCTATAATATTTTATAATTTTTTCTCTTATAAAATATATTGTAATAATATTTGTATTTCTACTTCCATGAATATGATTACATTGAACACATGAAACAGCTATATATAAATCTACTTAAAAAATTTAATTTTTAAGTGAGCATTTGTTCAATGAACAAATACTTTTTACATTTTTTTATTGTTATTTCCCCAATATAATTTTTTTTCTACTGTACAGCATGGTGACCCATTTATACATATATGTCGACATTCTTTTTTCTCACATTATCATGATCCATTATCATTATTGTCTAGACAGATTTCCCAGTGCTACACAGCAGGATCTCATTGATAATCCATTCCAAAGGCATTACTCTGAATCTATTAACCCCAAGTTCCCAATATATCCCATTTCCTCCCCCTGCCCCCTTGGCAACTATAAGTCTATTCTCTAAGTCCATGATTTTCTTTTCTGTGGAAATGTTCATTTGTGCCATACATTAGATTCCAGATATAAGTGATATAAAATGGTATTTTCTTTCTCTTTCTGACTTACTTCACTCAGTATGGGAGTCTCAATTTCCATCCATGTTGCTGCAAATGGTGTTATTTCCTTCTTTTTTATGGCTAAGTAGCATTCCATTGTATATATATACCACATCTTCCTAATGCAATCATCTGTCAATGGACATTTGGGTTGTTTCCATGTCTTGCCTATAGTGAATAGTGCTGCAATGAACATGCAGGTGCATGTGTCCTTTTTAAGGAAAGTTTGTCCAGAGATAGGCCCAAGAGTGGGGTGCTTTGTCATATGGTATTTCTATGTGTAGACTTATAAGGTACCTCCATACTGTTCTCTATAGTGGTTGTACCAAATTCCATTCCCACCAACAGTGCAGCAGGTTTCCCTTTTCTCCATATCCCCTCCAGCATTTGTTATTTGTGGACTTATTAGTGATGACCATTCTTAATGGTGTGAAGTGGTATCTCACAGTAGTTTTGATTTGCATTTCTGTAATAATCATGGATGTTGAGCATTTTTTCATGTGCTTATTGGCCCTCTGTATATCTTCCTTTGAGAAATGTCTATTCAGGTCTTTTGCCCATTTTTCAATTGGGTTTTTAGCTTTCTTTATGATGAGTTCTATAAATTGCTTGTATATTTTAGAGATGAAACCCTTGTCAGTTGCATCATTTGAAACTATTTTCTCCCATTCTGAAAGTTGTCTTTTTTGTTTTTTTATGGTTTCCTTTGCTGTGCAAAACTTCTCAGTTTAATTATGTTCCATTGGTTTAATTCTGCTTTTATTTCTGTGTCTTTGGGAGAATGACATGAGAAAACATTTGTAAGATGGATGTGAGAGAATGTTTTGCCTATGTTCTCTTCCAGGATTTTAATGGTGTTGTGTCTTATATTTTAGTCTTTCAGGTGTTTTGAGTTTATTTTTGTGCATGGTGTGATTGTGCATTCTAGTTTCACTGATTTGCATGCAGCTGTCCAGGTTTCACAGCAAGTCTCGTTGAAAGACTTTTTCCAATTTTAGGTTCTTATCTCCTTTGTCAAAGATTAATTGACCATAGGTGTTGGTTTATTTCTGAGTTTTCTATTTTGTTCTATTGGTCCATATATCTGTTTTGGTTCCAGTACCACACTGTCTTGATGGCTGTGACTTTAATATTTCCTGATGTCTGGGATATTTATGCATCCTGCTTGGTTTTTGTTGCTCAGTTTTTTTTTTTTTTTGGAAATTTTGGGTCTTTCATGATTCCATATTAATTTTTGGATTTTTTTCTAATTCTGTGAAAAACGTCATGGGTAATTTGATCGCTTTGTGTAGTATAGCTATTTTTATAATATTTTTTTCCAATCCAGAAGCATGGAATATTGTTCCATTTCTTTACATCTTCTTTAATTTCCTTGGTTATTGTTTTATTGTTCTCAGCATATTAAATCTTTTACATCATTAGTCAGATGTATTCCAAGGTATTTGCTTTTGGGGGTTGCAACTTTAAAAGGTATTTTATTTTTGTATTTATTGTCTAACATTTCATTTTAGTATACAGAAATTCTTTTGAACTCCAGGTCTGTCAGACTGCAGAGATCTGTTTCCTTGTTGACTGTTTCAGGTGAGTTCTCCTTTTAGTTTGACTGGGGGTGGTTTCTCAGCTTCTTCATCTTGCTTGTTGTTTTCTTTCTCCTGAGGGAGTTGTACTCTCCGTGATCGGGCAGTGTTTGCCTTGTCACTGCCGTGGAATATTTCCTGATGGCTGGCGTTCAACTGCATTCTGAATGTTAATTTTATATCCTGCTAATTTTCTGAATTTGTTGCTCAGTTTCAATAGTTTTTAGGTTGAATCCTGAGGGTTTCTATACTAAGTATACTATATACTATACTATATATAGTATCATGTCATCTGCATACAGTGACATTTTTACCTCTTCTCTTCCTATTTGGATGCATTTTATTTCTTTGGTTGTCTGATTAATATAGCTGGGACTTCCAGTACTAGGTTGAATAACAGTGGTGAGAGTGGGCATCCCTTTCTGGTTCCAGGTTTTAGTGGGAAGGCTTTCTGGTTTTCTCCATTGAGTGTTATGTTTGCCGTGGGTTTGTCATAAACAGCTTTGATTATGTTAAGGTATGTTCCTTCTATATCCACTTTGGTAAGAGTTTTGATCATGAATCGATGTTGGACTTTGCCAGATGCTTTTTCTGCATCTATTGAGATGATCATCTGCACTTTGACTTTTCTTTTGTTAATGTGGTCTATGACATTGTTTCATTTGCATACATAGAACCATCCTTGTGCACATGGGATGAATCCCACCTGGTCATGGTGTATGATCTTTCTTCCATGTTGTTGAATTCAGTTGGCTAATATTTTGTTGAGAATTTTTGTGTCTATATTATTCAAAGTTATTGGCTTATAGTTCTCTTTTTTGGTGATGTATTTGTCTAGTTTTGGAGTTAGGGTTATGGTAGCATCATAGAATGTCTTTGGGCATATTCCTTTTCTTCAACCTTTTAAAAAATATTAAGGAGAATTAATATAAGTTCCTCTTTGTATGTTTGGTAGAATTTGCCTGTGAAGCCATCTGGTCCTGGAATTTTATTTGTAGAGAGTGTTTTTATGATATATTCAATCTCATTTCTAGTGATCGGTCTGTTCCATTGATCTATTTTTTTTTTATTTTAAAGTTTTTCTATTACAGTTGATGTACATTGTTTGCTAATATATTCTGTTCAGCAAAGTGACCCAGTTATATACATAACTGGATCTCTATCTATCTATCATCTATCTACATTCTCTTTATCTTTCATCATGTTTCATCACAACTGATTGGACATTGCTATATAGCAGGACCACATTGCCTAAGCATTCTTTTTTTTTTTTAAATTGTTAATTCCCCAATATATTTTTTTTCCTACTATATAGCATTGTAACCCAGTTACACATTTGTGTATACATTCTATTTCTTGATTCAGTTTTGGCAGGCTGTAAGTCTCTAGAAACTTGTTAATTTCTTGCAGGCTGTCAAGTTAATTACCATAAAATTGTTCATAGTATTCTCTCATGATTTTTTGTATTTCTGTCATATCCATTGTGACTTCCCCGTTTTCATTTCCTATCTTGTTTATTTGTTTTTCTCTACTCTTCTATGTGAGTCTAGCCAGAGGTATGTTAATTTTTTATACCTTTTCAAAGAGGCAGATCTTGGTTTATAGTTTTTGTTTATTTTTTGAATCTCTATTTTATTGATTTTCTCTTTGATATTTATTATTCCCTTCCTTCCATTGACATTAGATTTCTTTATTGTTCTTTTTCTAATTCATTTAGGCGGTGGGTCAAGTTGTCAATTTGAGATTTTTCTTCTTTTTTTGAGGAAGCCCTGTATTTCTATGAACTTCACTCTGAGCACTGCTTTTGCAGTATCCCATAAAGTTTAAATGGTTGTGTCTTCATTAACCTGTATTTTGAGGTATTTTATAATTTTCTTCTTGATTTTCCCATTGACCCATTGGGTTTTTTTTTTTTTAGTATGTTTTTTAGTCTCCATGTCATCAGTTTTTACTCCTTTCTTTACCTGTGGTTGACTTCTAGTTTCATGACATTGTGGTCAGAGAAAATTCAGGCCCTCATGGTTGCCAACAGTGAGTTTTATAAACATTCAAGAAAGAAAGAATTTCTAGCTTGCAAAACTCTTTCAGAGCCTAGAAATTAAAGGAGCACTCACCAAATCCATTTGGACATTAGTGCAAACTTGATACCTAAAACTAATGAGAACATTGCAAAAGAGAATAGGAATAGGCTGATCTCTTTCATAAATTAAACACATTGATTCAAAGTAAAATGACAGTAAGAACATTACAACAATTAAGAGAATATATAATGTTATTGTTACTAAGGTGAGTTTTCTCAGGAATGCAAAGTTTATTTAATATTGAAAAATTAATCCAAATAAGTCATTTTACTGATAAAATAAAGGACAGTAATTATGTGATGGCAGTAAACATCTCAAGAGATGAAAGAAGAAATGATATAATTCAACACATGCTAATTAAAAAGGTCTGCTAACAGTCAATTTCAAAAAAAATGTGCAATCTGAAATTTGAGTGTTAATGATTATTTGGGAAAAAAATAGGACTTAAACCCAGGAGGCAGCATCTCCAGTAACCTTGAGAAAACTGATCCAGGGAGGCATAGGGTAGTGGGGGAGTAGGATATATAGGAGTTTTAGCAACAAAGGGCAGGTAGTAGGAACAAAAGATTACAGAAAACCAGATATCTCAAATTAAAAAACTTAGCATTTTTTGTATGGGAAGATGCAAAGGTCTGGGCTCATGGAAATCATTTCTCTGATATGCTCCTCTGCTCTTTGGTGCCAGAATCCTGTTTTTTCACAGCCTGAGATTCCTCAGGGTTTGCTGTTAGGAGTGGCTGCAGTGTGGTGGCTGCTAGATGGCAGGTATTCTTTGTTTCTTTCCTGTGTTCCCTCAGGGCTCAACCAGCTCACCTTTGGGGGTGGCTGCACTCACTGATGACAATGGCATCCTTTGTTTTTAAAAAAATTTAACCTGAGCTGCATAATTTAAGATAGATCTGAAATTCTGCTCCAAAGAGACAGGGGAAGTAATATCAGGATGTGTGTGATAAAGGTGAAGGGGAGGTGCATGCAGCCATGCACACATTTCACAAAAGTTTGCTGCTGGTCTTGTGAAGGTTACTACTAGTCATGAGGATCAGACATCACCATGAAGGATTTTAGTGCTTTTCTACTTAGGAGGAGATGCAAGAATTGGATTCAATGAAACTTTCCTAAAAATATCTAATTATCTGAAGACATCTTTGTCCAGTTTTCCCAGAGCACAGAATGCCTCACTCATCTCCACCTGAGCTCCCTTGGGGGTGGGGAGTTGAGGGTCAGCATCTACAGTGGTGCATGATTTACTCTATGTTGAGGCAGATGGCAAATGCCAAACTCCAATTCGCATAGCAAAATGGACTTAGAAGAAAATTTCTTTCACCTGAAAAAAATGATTTCTTTTTTTCAGGCATACAGCATAGATAAGATGTAATGGTTATACAAAAAGATGTAATGGTTTCCCTCCCATGAGGAACAAGATAAAACACCAGCTCTCACAACAACAATCTCACATTGCACTTGAGGTCACATCCAGTTCAGTAGGATAGAAAAAATAAATAAAATATAGAAGTTCACTAAGAAAAGCAACAATAGTGCATTTTATTCACAGCTGACAGTTCCATATTATTGCAAATCAAGGGAGTCTATACATGAACCATTCACACTATTAATGTGAACTGGAGTTTGGCACCAGTGATCTCCCTTTAATAGGTTAAATCATGATCCCCTGCAGCTGCCAACCCTCAACATCCCCTGAGGGGAACTCAGGGTGTAGATCAGCAGGGAGGCACTCTGTGCTCTAGGCAAACTCGAAAACCAGGTCTTCAGATACTTAGATATTTTTAGGATAAGAATTTATGGGCCAAATTCTTGCATCTTCTATTACCTAGAAAAGTACTGGTTGGTGAATTCTGCTCCTCATGACTACTAGTAACCTTCACAAGACCAGCAACAAACCTCTGTAAAATGTAGGCATAGATGCATGCACCTCCCCCTTCACCCTTATCACACACATCCTGATATTTCCCCTCTCCTCTTTGAGGTGGTATTGCAGAGCTCTCTGAAATGCTGCCTTCCAGGCTGTAGCTAATTCAACAAAACAAAAGATGTCACAGTCACTTGTGACTACAGCCACCTCCAAGTGTGAGCTGGTGAGCCCTGAGGGAACTCAAGAAGGAACCAATGAATAGCTGCCATCTAGCAAGCATCAGACTGCAGCCACTCCTAACAGCAAACACTGGGGAAACTCAGGCTGTGAAAACACAGGATGCTGGCCCCATAGAGCTGAGGCACATGTCAAAGGAATGATTTCCATGAGCCCAGACCTTTGCATCTTCCCATAGAAAAGCACTAACTTCTGTAAATTTTGATATCTGGTTTTCTGTAATCTTTCGTTCCTACTACCTGCTCTTTGTTACTAAAACTGCTCTGTATCCTAACTCTCCCCTGCCTCCCTGGATCAGTTTTCTCAAGGTTACTGGGGATGCTGCCTCCTGGGCTTAAGTCCTAATTTTGCCCCCAATAAAACGTAACTCTCAACTATTAGATTGTACATTTTTAAGTCAACATTAAGTTTCTCAATGAAAACAAAAACAGGTTAAAAAAAGAAACTCCCACCATCAAGTCACAACGTAAACAAAAATCAATTCCAGATAGACTAAAGCGCTAATATTGAAAAGCAAAATCAGAAAGTTTCTAGAAGAAAGTGCTGAAAAATCACTTTCTGAACTCAGGAAAGAATGGACTTCATAAGTCAGGCACAAGTAAACCATTAAGAAGAAAGAATGTCTTGATGATGTCAATCAGTTAATATTTTCATTATTTCCTTACCAAACAAGACCGTAATCAGAGTGAAAAGACAAACCAAAAAGACAGAGAAACTATCTGCAAAACACACAATTCACAAAGGATTGATATCTAGGATATTTAAATAGTTTCCTCAATAAATAAGAATATAATAGACAACTAAATAGAAAAGTAAATATTTAGATAAGCAGTTTCAAAATTAGTACATAAAAATGCTAATAAGTGAGTTCCTGTCATGGCTCAGTGGCTAAAGAACCCAACCAGTATCCATGAAGAGTCAGGCTCAATCCCTGGCCTTGCTCAATGGATTAAGGATCTGGTGTTGTCACAGGTGTGGTGTAGGTCACAGGTATGGCTCAGATCTGTCATTGTGGTGGCTACGGTGTAGACTGGCAGCTACAGCTCTGATTTGATCCGTGTCCTGGAAACCTCCATATGCCAAGTTTGTGGCCCTAGAAAGACAAAAAAAATGCTGATAAGTATTTAAAAGGTACATAATCTCATTACTAATCATTGAAATACAAAATCAAACCACCAGCAGATGCCCCTCAATATACACACACCAAATGATTACAATGAAAATGGCTGACAAAACCAAGTGTTACAAAATGAGCTAAAACCACACCTTTACACATTACTGGTGGAAATGCAACCTGGGACAATCTCTTTGGAAGTCAGTTTCATATTGTTGACTAAAACTGAAGATGCAGACATTCTAAAATCAAGAAATTCCACTCCTTCTTATGTAGGAAAGATAAAGAAATACATGCATGCACCAAGAAAAATATACAAGAATGAATGTCAGAGCATATTCCTAATAACCAAAAAAAAAAAAAAACCCTCTAATTCTACAAAGAATAGATTGCAGGCAACATGATTCATGATAAAAATTCTTACCAACATGTGTATAGAGGGAACATACCTTAACATAATAAAACCATTTATGGCCAACCCACAGCAAATATAGTGATCAACAGAGAAAAGCTGAAAGCCTTCCCCCCAAAATATGGAAAAAGGTGAGGATGCCCACTATCAACACTTTTATTCAACATAGTGTTGGAATTCCTAGCCACAGCAATCAGACAAACAAAAGAAATAATTGATATCCAAATTGAAAGAGAAGAGGTAAAATTATCACTTTATGCAGGTGACAGGATACTATAAGCAGATAACCCTAAGGACCCCACACAAAAACTAGTCAAACTCATCAATGAATTCAGCAAAGTTGCAGGATAGAAAATTAACATTCAGAAATATGTTGCATTTCTGTATACTACCAATGAAATATTAGGAAAGGACTATACAAATACAATACCTTTAAATTGTGCCCCCCAAAATTAATTACCCAGGAATAAAACTGACCAAGGAGGTGAAAGACTCATATACTGAGAACTATATATATATATATAAATCAAGGAAATTAAGGAGGATGCAAATTAAGGCATTTGGAGTGTATAAGCAATGAGATCTTGCTGTACAGCACAGGGAACTATGTCTGATCACTTGTGTTGGAACATCATGGAGGATAATGTGAGAAAAAAGAATGTGTATATATATACATATACACACACATATACACATATATGTGTATGAGTGGGTCACTTAGTTGTACAGTAGAATTTGACAGAACATTATAAATCAAATATAGTAACAAGAATTATTTTTAAAGAATAGGTTGCATGAGTAATATGTGAGAGAGCAGGGCAACTCTCAGCAATGGAAATGAACAAATTACCACTGGGGAATATAACCAATATTTGTGATAAATATAAATGGAAAGTGACCTTAAAATTGTGTTAAAATTTTTTAATTTTAATTTACTTTTTTATTTTTATTATAGTTGATTTACAAAGTTTGGTCAATTTCTGCTGTACAGCAAAGTGACCCAGTTATAAATATATACACATTTGTTTATTTCATATTATTCCCCATCAGGTTCAATTGTGATAAAATGTTTCAATTAAACCCCCAAATTATGCATAAATAAATTATAATAAATAAATAAATAAATAAACCCCCTAGGAGTTCTTTTTGTGCCACAGCAAAAACAAAACCAGCCAGTATCCATGAAGACATGGGTTTGATCCCTTTGGCCTTGCTCAGTGGGTTAAGGACCTGGCATTGCCATGAGCTGTGGTACAGTTCACAGATGTGGCTCAGATCCTGCATTGCTGTGGCTACACATAGGCCAGCAGATTTGGCTCCAATTCAATGTGGGAACTTCCATATGCCACAGGCACAGCCCTAAAATGGCAATAAATGAATAATTTTTAATTTAAAAATTTAGAAAATAAACCCTAGCTCAGGGCAACAAATAAATAAAGGATTGACCCATGTACTATTTAAGCTGAGTAATGGGAAAATAGGCATTAATTTTATTAATATTCTTAACAGAATATACATGTTTCATACACTCTTTCATGTGTAGCATACATTTAAACAAAAACAAATGAAGTTATCCAGAAATTAATTTAGTTTTTTAAATAAATTATTAGCCACCATAGTCCCAAGGCAGAATCTAAATATTCGTATTTCAGTTCTCTTAGATCATTAAATAAGAATGTTTCATCTTCCACGTGACATTTAAAACAATGATTGTGACCTCAATCTAGTCTCTTTATGTTTTACTTATCTCCTGGGACATAATATATTCCCCCAATGGGGACAGGACTCTAATTAAGAAGCATGGATGCCATGAACAGAATGTGGACCTGTTCAGGGTTAAGGCTGAAAGGATGGATCATGGTGTCTCCCCACCTAGGGGAGAAACCTGGGTGTGGCCATGGAAACTGGCCTGGTCCATCTGAAAGGAATTATCACCATTGCTGCTGGGTCACAGGAGGACAACATACAGAGAAGACAGCTGGCAAGTTATATGATTATCCCATCTCTACTATCAGGTTTGGGAATGGATCCCAAAGGACACAGCCTGTGAAAAGGCAGCAGTTCCTCCTGGCTCCAGAGACTGGGGCATCACCAGTTACCTGAATCTTCCATCTCTCTGGTTCCTACACACAGTGAAGGACTCTGTGACTCCAGCCATGTATTCATAGGGAAACAATGGGACATCAAACTCAAGCTCCTTTATGAAATTGTCACAGACTGAGGCTGAGCAGCACTTCCAGTTTAGGACAGAGGAGCAGGGAAGGGGACAGTGAGCAGAGTCTAGCTTTGGCCAAGTGTGTGCACCTGCAAGCTCATAGATCCTTTTCTTCATTTTGGCCTTCATTTTTGCATCCTTCCCTGTCATACATTTTCTGGACCTTCTGATCCCCATGCAGGGTAGCTAGTCTGGGATTCTTCACATCCCTGAGGGTGCTGAATGAAGGCTTTGTGGATAATGGGTCTCAGACCACCCTTCCACCAGCCACATCCAACCAGGACATGTACAATCACAGAGCATAATTCACTCTCAATCCACTGGGAAAAGCATGCTTTCCAGAATTTCTCTCAACAACCACACCACATGAACACCACTAATTTACTCCTCTACTTCCACTTAAAGTTATCAAACTCATTCACATCATTTATTTTACTTAAAATTTTATACAGCAAGGAGTTACCATTGTGGTTCAGCAGAACTGAGTCTCACAAGCATCCATGAGGACTCAGGATAGATACCTGCCTTGCTAAGTGGGTTAAGGATCCAGTGTTGCCATTATATGTGGTGTATGCAGCAGACTCAGTTTGGATACTGTGTTGCTGTGGCTGTGGCATAGGCCACCAGCTACATCTCAGATTTGACCCCTAGCCTGGGAACTTCCATATACCACAAGGGCAGCCCTAAAAAGACAAAAACAAAAATTCATCCAGCAAATAACTATCTAAGAGTTATTTATTCCTATGAGACACTTAATAAGTAAGGGACTCATGGTAATTTGACCTAGTAATTTGACTTGGTTTCCAGATGCCAACTAAATGCACTGCCACTGATAGTCTTGAGGATAATCAAAACATTACACTGCGGTGCTGCTGCATTGATGATAATTGTGATGATGATAATGATAATGAATCTACACTGAAAACTCCCAATCTCTTAGCCCAGGATGCTGGCACTAATGAGGACCAAAAAAAATCTTCATTTAAAAAAAAGCAATAACAATAACAGATCATATTTAATGTGTGCTTACAAATTGTCAGTCGATCTAAATATAATTCATCATTATCAAATTTAATCCTCATAACCAAAATATGGTAAACAACATCATAATCCTATTTGAGCCAATGAATAAACTGAAGATGAAAGAGGTTGTGACTTTCTCAAGATTTCGTCAAGTGTAAAGACTGGAGAAACTTGCAGACTCCAGTGGCATCTTATGTTTTTACGCATGACCCTAAACAACTCACTGATCACATTATCCCCCCACACAATCATACAGATCATTTGAATTCCACATCTTAACTGCACATCATGATTCATGAATAAACTGGCACATGTTCCAGCCTTTGCCCTCTTCAACAATCCTATAAGGTAAGGGTATTACCTACATCTTACAGATAAGAAAAGCAATGCTCAAAGGGACTAAAACTTCCCCCAATTGAAAAGGCACAGGAGGACCAGAGGAGCAAAGCACATCACCCAGAGCTTTGTCACTGCATCCTGTGTCCCACATTCACACTTCATCACCTGTGACTAACAATGACAGTAACATCACTGCCCTTGCTGGCAGCCTGCCCTATACATACATTATCTCAGGAATGATGGCAGTGAGTCTATGAGGTAGACACTCATGGTACAAAACTAGAATCAGAGATTCAGTAGGAAGTAATTAATTAATCAAAGACAGACTGAGCATAAGACACACAAAAGATTCCCACACAATCTCAGTTACTCCAACAAAAGATGAAGAAGGGGAAGTTAATGATTAAAATAAAAATGATGTGCCCTTTGTGATAAAGTGCTTTTCTGTTTGCAGGGTTCTCCTAGGCACACTAATTCACAGAAGTGTCTTCAAGGCAAAGGGGGCCAGAGCATTTCCAGCACAGCTAGGGACCACTAAGGCCCAGCAGTCTCATCTCTGATTAATCTATTCTTTCTTCAATCTCCCTTGATATGTGCTCTCTCTCTCTCTCTCTCTCTCTCTCTCACACACACACACACACACACACACACACACACACACACACAGCTCCTGATTTTGCTCAGTAAACCCTAGTATATTCATGAATGACAAGTGAGCACAGCAAGAAGACAAGAAATTGAAATGAGTGTTCTATAAGGTTTTTTTTAAAGAAACTGTACTTGGAAACATCTTTCCAGATTAAACACAGTCAAATCTCATCCAGAACATCCATGGGGAAAACCTGCCACATTACAGCAGTCCAGACCACAAATTACACTATACAGAAAGCCTGCTTATCAGAGTCCACTGTCCTCCCATTTGTACATTTTTCCAAATCAGCAGTTACATGTTCTAGTGAATATCATTGACCTTTTAAAGGGGTAGAGGAAAATAGACCAATGTCATTGGAATCCGTTATATTGACAGCCTATCTCTGCAGGATTCTTCTCTAATTTCTATAATTTAGAAGTACATTAGAAACTGAACCAGCGTCTCTGAATTCTTGCTCCTGGGCTTCTCTCCACACCCAGACCAGCAGCCTCTCCTCTTTGGGCTCTTCCTGGCCATGTACCTGGTCATCATGCTGGGGAACATGCACATCATCCTGGCCATTGATTGCCTCACCTCCACACCCCCATGTACTTCTTCCTGGCCAACCTGTCCTTCATCAACACCTGCTTCTCCTGCACCATTGTCCCCAAAGTGCTGGTCAACGTCCAGACCCAGCACCACACCATCTTCTACACTGGGTGCCTCATGCAGATGTACTTCTTCATGGCATTGGCCCTGCTGGATGACTTCCTCCTGGCTGTGATGACATATGACCACTACATGGCCATTGCCTCCCTCTTCATTACACCCTGATCATGTGTCCCCAGCACTGCCTGCTGCAGGTCACCACATGCTGGCTCTTTTCCCATCACCTAACCTGCTCTCTCATGCTCCTCATGTCTCAGTTCTCCTTCTGTGCCACCCATTCCATCCCACAATTATTCTGCAATTTTCTCCCACTCCTCAACCTTGCCTGCTCAGAAACCCACATCTTTCAGGTCATGATGTTTACAGCAGGAGCACTCTCAGGCATTATCCCTCTCACCCGTGTCCTGGTCTCTTATGCCCACATCATCCACACCATCCTCAGGGTCCCCTCTGTGGGGGGAAAGCACAAAGTCTTCTATACCTGTGGTGCATACCTTATAGTCATCACTCTCTTCTATGGGACACTCTTTCTTGTCTATTTCCAGCCTTCATTATCCTATTCTGCAGACACTGCAACGGGGGCCTCTGTGGTATACATCACAGTCACCCCCATGCTGAACCCCTTTATCTACAGCCTGAGGGACAGAGGCATGAAGTACACCTTGTGTGACTTGTTTTGTGTGGAAGATGCTCCACCCCATAAAATTCCTTCCCTAAAGTGGAGGCAGAGATTTTAAACTTGTGTTCTTCTCTTCATGTGCCCGCTATTAGTGTGAAAAACTCATTCAAGACAGGATGTTTTGCCTTCCTAGAAAATACAAGCAAATGAAGACCTAGACTTTTGCGGGACTGAAATAGGGCCAACTGCCCAACATCAGAACTGCAGTCTGGAGAGAGGGAGTGACCAGATGTCCCTACTGGATGACTTGATGTGTGGGAATATGTATTCATACAGATTCAACCCACAGTTGGGAATGTGAAAAATGCCAGCAAACAGTTGGCTTCTAGAAGGAAGCCCAATAGAAGCACACTGTTGGACTACAATTTCATCCCCAAGAGCCACAAATTATGGCAAGACTAGGCATGTCAGGACCTCAGCCATCTCACTGGAACCAATTCTGACCCTGCCTGAGAAGAAACTCATTCTTGGGGACCAGCATCAACATGGAGACTATGACACCAAGTAGGCAGAATCTGTGTGTGGCCTGAGAGGGCCAGAATAGTCTAGAAAAGGAAACAAAGATGAAGAGATGTGTCCAAGATAATATATCTGTGCTTAGATCTTTGTCTCTGGTAAGTGATTTTGCATTTTTGTTACAAGTGATCAGTCTTTATTTTTTTTTATTTTTTTAAACTGTGGTTCTTTTTTCTCCAACTGAAAAATCAAGCATGTCATTATGGCAAATGTCTAAAATATAAAGATTTTTTTTCAAATCCTTTCTTGAAAGAAACCACTGCGAATACTTTACACAAATTCTTATGGTCCTTTTTTCTGTGCATTTATTTTGTTTATTTCTCACATAATCTTAAAGCATGAATGTTTTCCAAACTATTGTTATCCACACTGTTATATATTTCTATAAACAGTTTCATAATTAATATTATCACAGAAGCAGCTGACATTTTTAATATAACCTTCTTCCATTTGGGGTAATTATATCTTTCTAATTATCCATAATATTTTAAGTAATAATGCAGTGAAGATCAGTGTGAATAATCCATAGAGAGAGTAATTTTCCCATGTGCTAGGAATAAATATGAAGACTTGGAGGTGCTGTGTTGAGCATTTTTCAGGCCCATGATTCATGTTTCTAAAATAGTTTACAAAAGTGTTAATGAGGAAAAGAAACATTGTTAATGATTGTCATCCCAATGATGGTCTTATGAGAGTGATCCTTTCTCTGATTTTTGTATTCCAATTTTTGACTCAATTGTTGCAAATATCATGTCAAAAATGGTATTTCTTTTCTATTGTTTGAATTTGTTGTTTACTGATTTTTTTCTAAGTATGTAAATACATTTTTAAACTTATTTAGTTTTTGCTTCTTTTTTGTAGGGCCGCACTGGTGGCACATGGAATTTCCCAGGCTAGGGGTTGAATTGGAGCTGTAGCTAGTGGCCTAGACCACAGCCACAGCAACACAGGAGCCAAGCCATGTTTGAGACCTATACCACAGCTGACAGCAACATCAGATCCTTAACCCAATGATCAAGGCCAGTCATCGAACCCACAACCTTATGTTTCCTAATCAGATTCATCTCCACAGTGCCACGTGGGGAGCTCCTTGTAAATATATTTTGTTTATTCTTCTCAATCATTTTTTCTTTTCTTTGACTCTTTTAAAGACTTGTGTAAGTCCTCTTTATGTTAAAGATTTAAGATGCCTCATTAGAGCAGTAGGTATCATGTCAGTCTCATAAAGATTTAAACTTTGCACTCACATACTCCTAGTGAAAACTTTCCCCAGTCACCTTTCATCCTTCAGTTTTCTTTTTGATTTGTTGACCTAAATGGATTTTCAGTTTACAAAAATGAAACTAATAAAAAATAAATAAAAATCCTTGTGACTCTTCTGCCAGTGTTATCATTGGACATCTTTCTCTGTGTAGAGTACATGTTGGTAATATATATATTTTTTTAATTTCAGTTAGATGTGCTATTTTTTAAGAAGAGTTTAACTAAGATGTAATCCATAAACCATAAAATTCATTTTAAGGTCTATAATTCAGTGGTTTTTAGTATGTGGTGTGTTATTTATTTATTTATTGGCTACACACAGCATGCAGAAGTTCCCAGGCCAGGCATCAAACCTGTGGCACAGTAGTGACCTGAGCCACAATCGTGATAACACCAGATCCTTAACCTACTGTGACACTGGGAAACTGCAGCCTTTTAATTTTTTTTTTTTTTTACTGAAACAATACATGACTTTTAGAATGATATTACATATTTAAGTGGATCTCCTCCTTACATATCTCACTCTCTTCCAGAATTTCCTGGAACTTTCCTCGTGGTGCAGAGGGTTGAGTATCCAGCTTTGCCACAGCTGTGGTACAGGTGACAATTATGGCACAGGTTCAATCCTTGGCTTGAGAACTTTCACATGCCATGGATGTGGCAAAAAAAAAATTTACTCTCCATTTCAGGTCCCGTAAATATTCAAAACCAGGATGCTGACTACAATGGAGCTCTCATTCACTCATATAGAGCATATACATTTTCCCTTGGGGCCTTTCTTTCTACTATTATTTCCTCCTCTGTGGCACTTTATGGCAAGCCCACATAGTTTATGTGTCATGTCATCTTCAAAAAGTACCCTCTCACACTAGCCCACTCTATTCATCAGACAGGATCTCATTTTCTTGAGAGCTCCACTATCCCTTTAGCTAGTCTTCCTATTCCTGCCCTCCTAAGATCAAGAATAACAATAACTTTTACCACTTCCATTTAATATTGAACTAGAGGTTCCAACAAGCACATCCAAGAAAAGGAAATAGAAGGCCTCAGGATTGTAAAGAAGGAAAATTATCTCTACTTGCAAATGGCAGATACTGTATATTTTTAAATTCTTAAGAAATCAACCCCCCCAGAAAACCTACAAGAAAAAATAAATGTCTGAATTCAATACAATCTCCATTAAAAATCTCAGCTACGTCTTTTTGCAGAAAATGACAAGCTGATCCTAAAATTCACATGGAAATGAAATAGAGCCAGCATAACCAATACAATCTTGAAAAAGAAGATGAAAGTTGGTAGACTCACACTTCCCAATTTCAAAACTTACTACAAACTAAGTAACTAAGTACTAATTCATGCTTAGTACTTCACATGAAAAGATGCTCAAAATTGCTAATCATCAGAGAAATGCAAATCAAACTGTGATGAGATATCCTTTCTCACATGTCAGAATGGCTGTCATCACAAGGAATGTAAATAACAAATGTTGGCAAGGATGTGGTGAAAAGGATACCTTGGTACACTGTTGGTGGGCCTATAAATTGGTGGATCCATTATAGAAAATGGCATAGTAGATTCTTCAAAAACTAAAATATAGCTACTGTATGACACAACAATTCCTCTCTTTGGTGTATAAGCCCTCCAAAAAATCCCACTAATTCAAAAAGATACATGCACCCCAATATTCATAGCAGCATTATTTATAATTGCCAAGATATGGAAGCAACCTGAGTGTCCATCAACAGATGAATGGATACACACACACACACACACACACACACACACACAAACACACACACATATATATACACACACACACAAGGGACAACTCTTCAGCCATAAATGAAATGAAATTGTGCCATTTGCAGCAACATGGAGGGTATTGGAGAGCATTATGCGAAGTGAAAAAAGTTATAAAAAGACAGCTAACATATAACATTAATTATATATGGAATCTTAGAAGTACAACACACTAGGGAACATAACAAAAAAGAAGCAAACTCACAGATACAGAGAACAAATTAGTGGTCACCAGTGAGGAGAGGGAAGGGGGAGGGGCAAGATCCTTTTAGAAGATTAAGAGGGACACACTATTTGATATAAAATAAGTCACATGGATATATTGCACAGCATGGGGAATATCACCAGAATTTTATAACAACTGTAAAGGGAGTATAACATTAAAAATTATGAATCACTATATTGTACACCTGTAAGTTATATACTTGTCATAGAAAAACTAGACTTCAGTTAAAAAGGACAAGGCCATACTAGCATACTGCTAAACAAAGGAATACAACTGAGAGTCCACAAATACCTTCACATTTATGAGAAATTAATTTTCAAGAAGGCTTCTAGGGAAATTCAAGGGGGAAAGAATAGTGCTTTCAACAATGCCTGCTGAGATAACTGAATAGCCTTATGCAAAAGAATGAAGCTAGACCTTCACCCCCCACTTCATGCAAAAATTAACTTAAAAGGATGATAGGGGTCAATGTAAGAACCTGATCTACAAGACACTTAGAGAAAACCATGGGAGTGAGACTCTTGTGACCTTAGATTAGGCAATGGTTTCATAGGTATGACACCAAACTGCTTGTCTGCACAAGCGGTAATAGAAAAAATATATCAACAGGATTTCATCAAAATCACCAAGTTGTGTACTTCAAAAGATACCATCAGGAGAGTTAGTAGACAAGCCACAGAAAGGTAGAAAATATTTGCAAATCATATAGTTGATATTTGTATAAGAATATATGAAGAAATCTCACACTTAACCAAAAAGACTAACAACTCAATTTTAAAATGGGCAAAGGATTTAAAGAGACATTTTTCCAAATGAAAAATACCAATGGTCAAATAGCACATGAACAATACTCAACATCATTAATCATCGGGGAACACAAATCAAAATCACAATGAGTTACCACGTCACTTCCAATAGGATGGTTATATTTTTTAAGAAAAATTTACCATACAATATCAAAATGTTAGCAAGGAATGAGAGAATGGTGAACACTTCAACACTGGTTGTAAGAACATAAAAGAATGCAGCGAAATTTGAAAACATGGGCAGTTTTTCAAAAAGTTCAAACATAAGAGTTACCATACCACACAGCAATTCCTTTTATATGTATATAACTAAGAAAACATATATGAAACATAAAAGCCTATACATGAATGTTCATAGCAGCACTATTCATAATAACCGAAGAGGAGAAACCACCTGAGAAAGCAGACAATTGCTAAAAATTTTCTGTTAGCTCTAGTATCAGTTCAGGCCCACAATAAACAAATGCCAAAACCTAATTAGGGGAAAATTATATTAGGGAATATGCTTATGAAAGATAAAGAACATAGGAAAGACCCCCCCACAAGCCCCTCCATTTACATAAGGCATAATTCAGTTGTCATGAAGTAGGGGGACAGAAAACCCAGCTGTCTCTTCACAAACTGGCCCCTGAAAAAAGAGCCAGCCACCATCCCCATCGCCCCAGAATGGTAGGAGGCTGTATTCATAAGCAAGGGAACTTACTTACAAGGCTTGTCTTGGTAGCCAAAAGCAGCTCTCCACCCTCGCTGGCCAGGATCTTGAAAACTTTTACAGAGGCCCTCAGTGGGTTCAGACACACATGTTGTCCAGAGAGTCTCAGCAACACACTGATCCTTCAAGCCTGCCTCCTCGAAAATGGCTCCAAGCCTGGGAACGGAGGGCAGAGTGAACATTTCAAGGACACAGACAGGATCAAGGTGCCTCCAAAAATCCAAGTCCAACTTGCAGGTCAATCAGCAGACACCTCTTCTCTGTCCTCTCTTTGACCTCACTGGCTGTAATTGAACAGGACCCCATGGGGTCTTCCTGGGAAAGGCTCCCCTCTGGGACTCCACCCAATGTCCTCAGCTTGCTCCTGGTTTGTAGAAAAACATTAGCCTCCTAGACCTTCCCCAAGTTCCAAAGAATGCTTTTAATCAGAGAAGTGAGAAAAATACAGAAAGAAAGGCAAAAAATCAAGCCAAACAAAAAAAGAATGCTTTAGTCATGAAACAAAGTCAAGGACTTTTAGTTCCTCCTAAAGGGCTACAGGTAATATTCTGAGCCATATCCTTTGAGCTGTTTGGCAGACACTGAAACCCCTACCAGGTGGGAAAAGTTAACTGCTTGCTAACCACAAGCACATGGACCAGGTGGAACCTGAAGTTTAGTGATATTGACTCCTGATTACTGCACCACCAACCAGTCAGAGGAATGTCCACCAGCTGGTCCTACACATGCAACCCTCTCCCTCTGTCTTTAAAAACCTTTCCTTGAAAACCATTGAGTGTTATAAGCATTAGCCACCTTGGCACCCTGCAACAAATGCTGCCCTTTCCTTCATAGCAACCCAGTGTCAGGAGAGGCTTTACTGCCCACAGGTAAATTGTCTTGTTGACACCAAAACTCCAGTGACCATCTCCTTATGATCTCGCATATCTCTTTATTCTGCAATATGCCCTGAATGGCCAGCAAGGGGTGTCACTGGTTTGGAGGTGGCTCATTTGGTGGCTATCTGGCTGCATTTGGAGGCAGGTATCAGCAACAGTGTAGGCTCATGAAAGAAAAAACAGTTTAGGATAATGATTCCCAAAATAAGTAATGATTTTTTCCACCACAAGGCCATGATCTGAATCACTTATTAAGTCCCCTCAGCTGGGGACTCACGATAGTCACTTGTGCCCTCATGTGATTTAATGAAATGATACATTCATAAACTCATAGGTATGGATAATGTCATGAGTGCCTCCTTGCGAGGAAAAAGATAATGTTGTCCAAGCCATTTTTTTTAGGTCTGCAGGCCAGGATATTCTACACCGTTGACAAAGCCAGTTGCTTAACGTGATGATGACCAAGGAACTTCCCCACTCAGGAGTTTGGTGGGTTGTCCATATAATGTGATTGACATATAAAGAATACTCATGCCTAATGTTATTGACTGTGTGTGCCCTTGGCCAGGTTTCTGGATCAGTACTGGTAATAGCAAATGTATCAATAGTAGTCTTAAAGCAAAATACAAAAACTATATGGTATCACTTATATGTGGAACCTAAAATATGAGATAAATGAATTGTCTACAAAACAGAAACAGACTGAAAGACATAGAGAACATACTTTTGGTTTCCAAGGGGGAAGTGGGTGGAGGAGAGATGGATTGGGAGTTTGGGATTAGCAGATGCAAATGATTATACATAAAATAGTTAAATAACAAGGTCCTACTGTATAGCACAGGGAATTATGTTCAATATCCTGTGATAAACTAATGGAAAAGGATATTAAATAGAATGTGTATATATGTATAACTGAATCACTTTGCTGTACATTAGAAATTAACACAACATAGTAGTTCCCATTGTAGATCAGTAGGTTACAAACCTGACTAGTATCCATAAGGATTCAGATTCGATCCCTGGCCTTGCTCAGTGGGATAAGGATCCAGTGTTGCTGTGGCTGTGGGGTAGGCTGGCAGTTATATCTCTGCTTTGACCCCTAGCCTGGAAATTTCAAAATGCTGCTGGTGTGAGCCTAAAAAATCAAAAAAAAATAAGGATACAAATGAACTTATACACAAAAGAGAAATAGATACACAGACATAGAAAAGAAATTTATGGTTACTAAAATAGAAAGGGACGATGGACAAATTATGAGTTTGGGATTACACACTGTTGTATACAGAATAAATAACTATACAAGGACCAATGGTATAGCACATGGAACTGTACTCATACTTTGTGATAACATATAAGGGAAAATACCCTGAAAATATATGTATATACTATATAATATATAAACGATCTAATCACTTTGCACTACACTTGAAACTAACACAACATAGTAAGTCAATTATACTTCAAATTAATTACTTAATCTATTAAACAATTAAAAACAAATGCCAAAGTATAGATAAACACAATAAAACATATATATATATATATATATATAAAATATATATATACACTTTAAAAAAGCTATAGAAAAGCCAAAATAATACTAATACAAAATACTGAAAAATACAAAATTTAAACATACTTACACATATACAAAAACGGAGTTTGGTGCATTGAAGACCACAGTTGAATATGTGTTGTGGATAATGTCATATACAGGGTTATGGAAAAATAAATTGACAAGGGATATTTTTAAAGGGAAAGAGATTTATCCAATATCTATGACTCATTAAAGGACAGTGAGGAAAGTGCTAGAGACATGGGTGGTCAACACACAAATTTTTAAGGCTTTTCTAATGGTACCAGTGAATGAAAGAAGAACATGGTTAGGTGATTCTCACTTGGCAAAAATGATAATATTCCTGAATATAATCCCCAGAACCAATGTCACATCTCTGTTTCTAAGGCTGTAGATGAAAGAATTCAGCATGAGGGTAACCACTGTGTACATCACAGAAGCAATGAAGCCTCTGTGAGGGGACTGGCCTAATGAGGAGAAAAAGTACAGGGCCATAATTGTCCCATAGAATAGAGACACCACAGTCAGGTGGGAGCCACAAGGCTTTGCAGTTCCCTTTAGTAGAGGGGACCCTCAGGATGCAGAAACCAAAGAGGCCATAAGAGACAAGGATGCCACTCAGTGGAAAAATGAAAACTGCAGTCCCTAAAATGAATATGATCAGCTCATTGAGAGAGGTGTCTGATCAGGACAGCTTAAGCTGGGAAACAATGTCACAGAAGTGATGATGTTGTCGGCAGAGAAGGACAGTTGAGCAAGAAGAATGGTGTGGGTCAGGGCATAAGCATAGGAGAGGAGCCAGGATTGAGACAACAGACATAGACACAGTCCCACCCTCATGATGATGGCATAGCGTTGAGTGTGAAAAATGGCCACATTTCTATCATAGGCCATCATTGCAAGAAGAAGTTTATCAACACAAGCAAAATTATGAAAAAAATATACTATACACCCTGCATAGGGAATGAATTGATCCGGAGTCTGCATGTTCATGAGCATATTAAGGACAGTGAGAGATGAAAAGGAAAAGTCAGAGAAGGCCATTTGGCTGAGGAATAAGTACATTGGGGTGTGGAGTCAAGGGTCCAGCCTGATGAGCAGGATGATGAAAAGGTTCCACAGCACCATGGTCATGTACCTGCCCAGGAAAAGGGCAAAGAATACACCTGCTGTTCTTGCCAGAAGGGGAGCCCCAGGGGGTGGAACTGGGACAGTGGCTCTGGTTCTCCCACCTCATATTGCTTTTCCCTTCTGGAAATGAAGAGAAATCAGAAATTCTTGGAACTTAGAAGTACTGAGCATGGCAGGTTCCACATGGTCATGTGTTTTCTCAGAATTTTTGTCTCAGTGTACAGACAGGTCTCACTGCGTTGCAACTGCACTCACACACTGATGCCTGATCCAGTCTGGTGAGAGCAACACAACTTGATTTGTCTGAACACTGACACAGTCGCATGGAGAAAGTTTATGACTTCAATCAAACCCTTCAGTGGGAAAAAGGAACTTCTCATTCTTTTTTTTACAAAGTGGAGACATCATCATAGACAGTAGGGAGGGAGTAATACATAAGACACAGTACCTTCCATGTCTCTACTGTCAGACCACTTACATACTTCTGTCTCTCTTACACACACACACACACACACACACACACACACACACACACACACCCCACTTAATGCATTATTTGGATCATTAATGTACCATGTTGCATTAATAATGTACATATCATTAATGTACCAAATTGCTTGACAAAAAAATCTTATTCTCATCATTATAGTGAATGTAAGAAATACAAAAGAATGAAAGAAGAGAGAGTGAAAGAAAGAAGGAAAGAAAGTGGAAGAAATGAAGGCAGGAAGGTAGGAAATAAGGTGGGAAGGAAAAGACAAATATTAAGAAAGTTCCTCAAAACTTCAATAGAATTTCCATACGATTAAGGAATTTTACTGCTGGTATATACACAGAATAATTGAAAGCAGGGGCCAAAGAGGTATTTATACATCCATATTTAAAACAGCATTGTTCAAAGTAGCCAAAATATGGAAACAACCCATGTCTTTTAGCATATGATTGGATAAATATAATGTGGTCTATACATACAGTGGAAAATTATTCAGCCTTAAAGAGGAAAGAAATTCTGATATGGCCACAACATGAATGAACCTTGAAGACATTATTCTCAGGAAAATCAGACAATCACAAAATTGTAAATACTGTAAGATTCCATTCATATGAGATTCCTAGAATAGTCTAATTAATAGAGACAAAAAATGGAATGGTGACCACCTGGGGTTGGTGTGGGAAGGAAAACGAGGAGTGATTATTCAATGGTTACAGAGTTTCTATTTGGGAAAGTAAAAATTTCTGGAGGTGGATGGTGGTGATGGCTGTACAATATCATGAATTACTTCCAGAGAAATGTATACAATAATTATTGAAATGTTACACTTTGTTACATATATTTTATCATAATATTTTTTTAATTTAGAAAATATACCACAATAGTCAATAAATACTGACTATAAATAGCAATCAAAAGGAGAGTGACCCAAAAAGTAAATAAATCAGATCATTATTTGGGCAGGAGGTATAAGCAGACATCAGGAACTAAAGATGACAAAGGTACAGGAGGCCATTAAGCAAGATCAAGTAGCTTCCTAAAATGCATGTTTACATCTGAGGTCTCACTCTCACATCCTGGAAATGGTATAGTCCAAGACCATGGATGGACCGTGAAGGTTAGTAAGTCTAAAGCACTTGACATTGCATTTTTAAAAACTTTTCCAAGGTATATTAATATCTGCCTTTATCTCTCTTATCTCTCCCATTTCATCAGCAGTGCTTTAAAATGGCCCAGTTCTGAGCATATAGGCCAAGTAAAGGATATGTGTACATGCCCAGTAAGATGACCAGAGAGTCAAGATATTACATATGCTGTAAGACCGAGGACCTATTTCCAAATTCACAGTCATCTGATTAACTAGACAAGCTTCCAAAATTTACCCCACCTTGTTCCCCAGAGTAGAAATGTGGAAATCATCAAACATCAGTGAAGAACATTGTGAAAAGTTCAGGAGCCTGCAAACCATCTGGACAAAGTGCCACCAACTTAGCATAAATAAGACTTGGTTTGCTGTCTGTTTATGTCTAGAGCTGAGACAAAGGAAGACTCCATCTCTGAGGCTGTCTGACCAGGTCAAATGAATAGACATATTTCCCAGGCCCTCACATGGCCCTCTCTGTTCTACAGCCATCCAAGGAGAGGAGTAGGAGTTTGTGAATGTGTTTTGCACAGAAAGAGACTCTCAGCATGAAACATAGTGACACAAAAACAAACCCCAGGTGCTGCATTTTGGCCCTCTCCTATGCTCATCATAGTCAGAAGTGAGATTTGTATGGATTCATACCACCTTACTTACAACTTTAAAATGAAATATTTTATCAACCACAATTTATAAACCATGCAAACAAGAACACTTCTACACTGTTGGAGATGTAAAATGGTGTGGCCATTATGGAAAATGGTATGCAGATTCCACAAGACATCAAAAATATAATAACCACATGATAGAGTAATCCCACTTCTGGGTGTAGACCAGAAATGACTGGAATCTGGATCTCAGAGATGTAAATGTGCTGCCATATGCATTGCAGCTCTGTGCACAATACAAAAGCTATGGAAACAAGCCACATGTCCATTGACAGATGAATGGATAAATGTGGCATATACACACAATGGATTACAATTTTGGCTTAAAAATTGGAAGTCCTGCCATTTCTGAGTAGATGAATGAAATAGAGAATATTATGCTAAGTGAAATAAGCCAGTCCTACAAGGAAAAATATTGTATAATTTCACTTTGAGAAACTCATAGAATCAGCGAATAAATGGCAGTCTCCAAGGGCAAGGGGGAAGGATAAATGCAGTGTTGTTATTTATTGAAATCAAGTTTCACTTATTAAAGACCAATTAGTTCTAGAGACCTGCTCTATAGCATAATGCCTACAGTCAAAAGGCTTTGTGCACCTACACATTCCTTAAAAGAGTAGATCTCATGATAAATTTCTTACCACATAAAAAGGACTCAAGGACATTTTGAGAGGAGACAGATATATTGATGACATTGATTGTGGTGGTAGCTCCACACGTGTGTGCACATGTCAAAACTCCTCAAATTATATATATTAAATATGTACAGTTTGGTGTATATCAATGATACATCACAAGCTGTTTAAAAAAAAAAAAGAGGAGTTCCTGTTGTGGCGCAGTAGTTAGTGAATCCGACTAGGATCTATGAGGTTGCAGGTTTGATCCCTGGCCTTGCTCAGTGGGTTAACGATCCGTCATTACCGTGAGCTGTGGTGTAGGTTGCAGACGTGGCTCGGAGCCTGCGTTGCTGTGGCTCTGGCGAAGGCCGGTGGCTACAGCTCCGATTGGACCCCTAGCCTGGGAACCTCCATATGCCGTGGGAGCGGCCCAAGAAATAGCAAAAAGACAAAAAAGGAAAAAAGAAAAGACCATATCCAGCTGTGCACACAACTCACAAACCATGCACACTCATACTCAAACACTCCAGTATACACACTGAGAATCACTTGTGATCAAACCCAACAAAGAACTTAAAAAGTAGCAACATGCACAGAGCAACACATGCACACACACACGTATTGCAGATTTCCAACTTCCATGATCTATTATTAGCACTGTACAATAGGGCTTTCCACAAGGATGGAAATACTCTATAGCTGTGTTTTCCAATACAACAGCACCAGTCTCCTGTGACTAAGGGAGACTTGAAATATAACTAGTGCAACTAAGGAACCAGGTTTTAATTTCAGGTCATTTTAATTAATTTTAATATTATGGCCACTTGAGGCTAGTGGCACCACATAGGTCAGTGTGTGAATCAGTCACTAAAAATACGGTTATATGAGCAACATAAACACATATTTTCTTTCCCTCTTCTTCCAGGTTCTCACATCAACACACACATTTAGGCCAAGTGGTGGTTACCCAATTTCTCTGATCTGTGCTGGACCAGGCTACTACCTGAGGACTCATCTCTTATGCCTGCATTGCCTGACAATATTTAGCATTTCCATGCCTGTTTAAAAGAATGAGAAGGATGAGTGGGGATGATTTTCATTTACCAACAGGACTGAGACACCAGTAACCATACTCCCAAGATTCTGGTTAGAGAAGAAGACAACTGACTTAGCTGCCCAATTTCTTGTGTCCCTCTTGAGATGGATCCAGTGCGGGGACCAAAGGGACTGAACTACATTGGTCCCAGAAGGAGTCTCTAATATCAGTGGTGCATCAGTCTATCCTCTGCCTGCTCATGAGGAGCAGGAATGGTCATGAACACCCTTGAACTTTGAAGAAAATACAATGTGATCTGCCACTCCATCCACTGCAGAAAGGACTAAACAAAGCAGTACCAGATCTTGAGACAACACACTACTGACACTGAAATGTGTTGGAGCTCATATCCCATCACCATAATTTTTTTCCATGCATATTAAACAATAAAAGACCCACAAAAGACAAAGCCATTTGAGCAAAATGGAAAAAACTCTAGGAATCACACTTCTTGATTGCAAAGTACATTTCAAACCTTTATAAATCAACACAGTATATTACTGACTTTAAAATACACATAATAAAAGATGTAACAGAACAGAGAGCCTAAAAAGAAACCCACACATATATGATCAACTGATCTTTGACAAGGGAGCAAAAAACACACAATGGGGAAAGGTGAGTTTCTTCAATAAAGGGTGCTGGGAAACTGGATATACACACGAAAGAATGAATATGAATCCCCAACGATAGTAACATCCTCTCCTTGGATGGATCCCTTGATCATTAAATAGTGTCCCTCTTTGTCTTTCTTTATGTCTTTTGGTTTAAAGTTTATTGTGTCCGATAAGAGTGTTACAAATCCTGCTTTCCTGTCATGTCTATTGCCATGAAATAATTTTTCCAACCCCTTCACTTTCAATCAATATGTACCCTTTGTCCTAAGGTGAGTTTCTTGTAGGCAGCATATTGAAGGTTTTTGCCCTTTTATGCACTCAGCCCCTCTGTGTCTTTTGATTTGGGCATTCAGTCCATTGACATTAAAGGTGATACTTGATAGATGATTATTTATTGCCATTTGAACCTCGTGTTCCAGTTGATTCTATGGTTCTCCATTTTTTTTTTTTTGGTTGGATGGTCTCTGGTTATTATCTGCTTGAGTATTTTTTTCTTCATTTTTTGTGAATGCAATATTTGGTTTTGGCTTGTGGTTTCCCTGTTTTTTAAGTATGCTAACCCCTTCCCATAATTGTGTGTTTTAGCCTGATGGTCATGTAGGGGTAAACACTTCATTACTATACTAAAATTAAGAAGAGAAACAAACAACCAAAAAGGGTCTATTTATTCCCTAACATCCCTTGCCCACATTTTATGATTTTGATGACTCTTTTTTTAAAATTTTATTTCATTTGAAACATGTTCATGATTAAATCTGTATGCTGGCTTATTTGAGTGACTGCTCTCTGATTGTGGTTTCCTCAGTCCTAGTTCTTCCTCTTTTTATTTTTTTCCTTCCTTTCTTTCTTTCCTTCCTTTCTTTTTGGTTTAGAGAAGCTCTTTCAATATTTCTTTTAGCCTGGGTTTTGTATTGCTGTATTCTTTTAGTTTTTGTTTTTTTTGGAAAAAAATTTCTTTCCCCTTCTATTTTAAATGATATTCTTGTTGGATAGAGTATTCTAGGTTGCATATTTTTTTTTTCCTTTTAGTGCTTTAAACATCTCTTGTCATTACCTCCTGGCCTGTAGTGTTTCTGTAGAGAAATCAGCTGATAATCTTATGGGGGTTCCCTTGTAGGTAACATTCTGCTTTTCTTTTGTTGCCTTTAGGATCCTCTCTTTATCACTAACTTTTGCCATTTTTATTATAATGTGTCTTGGTGTGGATCTATTTGGGCTCACCTTGTTTGTGCTTCCTGTATCTTGAACCCAGTATCCTTTAGATTTGGGAAGTTTCCAGTGATAATTTCTTCAAATATATTTTCCATCCCCTTTTATTTTTCTACTCCTTCTGTAATTCCTATTATGCATAGATTGGCCTGCTTTATATTATCCCATAGGTCTCTTATATTGCTTTCCTGTTTTTTTTATTTGGTTTTCTGTCTGCTGACCGTAGTGGGTGATTTCCATTATTCTATCTTCCACATCACTGATTCATTCTTCTGCATTATTCATTCTGTTTTTTACTGCCCGTAGTTCAGTTTGTATCTCTGCAAATGAATGTTGTAGTTTTTCTTGGCTCCTCCTTATATTTTCTAGTTCCTTTCTGAGGGTGTCTGCATTACTGTTCATATCTTCTCTTAATTCCTTCAGTATCTTCACTGTTTCTCTTTTGAATGCCAGGTCTGTCAGACTGCAGAGATCTGTTTCATTGTTGACTGCTTTAGGTGTGTTCTCCTGTTGGTTTGACTGGGGGTGGTTTCTCACCTTCTTCATCTTGCTTGTTGTTTTCTTTTCCTGGTTGAGTTGTACTCTCTGTGATTGGGCAGTGTTTGCCTTGTCATGCCATGGAATGTTTCCTGAGGGCTGGCATTGCTGGTCAGTCTTTTTTGAGGCAGTGTGGCTTTTCTGGAGGGTGGACGTGGCTGACAGGGTCTCTCTGAAGCAAAGGAGGATTTCCTGAGGGCAGACAGGACTGGGAGGTCTGCACCACAGTGGAAGACGGCTTCACTCAGCTGGGCAGAGCTTGCTCTGGGATTTCTGGGCTGTGGGGCTCTTGCAGGGTGCTGGTGGTGCTGGACAGCTGTTCCATGGGAGTTCAGCACCCACTGAGGGCTGGAACAGCTAGCTTGGCCACTGCAAACCCAAGAGGCTCTTCCTCAGGGCAGCCTGACTTGGAAGGACTGTCTGAGAATGTAGGCAGATTTTTAACGGGCCAGCAAAGCTTGGTCTAGCTTTTCTGTGATTCAGGAGCTCTTGCAGGGGGCTGGCGGTGCTGGGCAGCAGTTCTGTGGGAGTGCAGCACCCCCCAAGTGCTAGAGCGGCTATCTGGGCTGCTGCAAACCCAAGAGACTCTTCCCCAGGGCAGCACAATTCTGAAGGACTGCCTGAGAATGTAGGCTGATCTTGTCACAGTTTGTCTGAGCTTTTTCTAGCTTTTCTAGACTGCAGACCTTTTCCTTGGTTCTGGCGGTGTTTGGTGCTGCTCTACGGGGGTGTAGCCCCTCCAGAGGGCAAGCGGACCAGGGCAGGGACAGCCCCTGTGGTGGTAAGCTACTGGAAATTGTTGAGGCCAGCACTCCTGGATGGCAGGCAGCTCCAGGTCTGACACCTGTGTAAGGGTTGGGGGGGATGCACTGAGAAGCTTCCTGATAGCTGTCAGGCCAGTGAGCTTGCTGTGGCATGGGGAGCATTCTATGGTCGCCCACCCCTTCTTCTCTCCCCTCCCAACACTGGCACAGACCCAGCGCTTCTCCCAGGTTCCATCTAATGTGGCTTTCCACTTCCCTGCCCTTAGCATTTTGCTTCCTCCACCCAGGATGCTCTGCTTTCTAGTCTCCCAGGCAGTCTCTGCCCCATCAAACTTTACAGACCAGTTCCTAGACCCCCCAAGCAGTCTCCACACTGCCCACCCCAGCCCTTTCCAGGGGACAAACCTCCATAGCTGAGGTCTTGGTACCCAGCCCCCACCGAAGCATCTCAATTTTTGGTGACTGTGCCAGTAGTTCAGATGATCTGTTTGGTTCTCGCTCTGCTTTTCAGAACTCTGACTTACTGCTGCACTCTTCCCTGCATCTGGATATTCCTCTGATTTGGTTGATCTTTCTGTCAAGTAGGTGACTTTCCATGGTGCAGGATCCCTTTCTCCTCCACAGTTCCCTTTTGGGAGCTCCCATCCTGTTTGGATTCCCCTTCTCTAACTATCCTTTTTTCTCTTGTTTTACCTAGTACTGTCATGAAGTGCTTGCGTTTTTTTGGAGTTTATGTTCTTCTGCCAGCAATTGGTTGATGTTCCGTGCAAGTCCTTTAACCTGTAGATGTGTTTTGTTGTTGTTGTTGTGTTTGTGGGAGAGGGTGAGTGTGTCCCCCTACTCTTCCATCTTGCGTCCTTCTCCAGGAAAATGTTCTTAGATATCAATGCCTAATGAATTATAATCTTTTCTTTTTAAATCTTTGAAAGTGTGATACTGGTATCTTTACATTATAGAGAGATAACATGAGGCCAAGAGAGAATTATCATCCCAAGTCCTAGAGCAAGAAAGTGGTGGGAACAAAATCAAACACAGCAAATTTGGCTTCAGGTTCCTAACTTAGATAATCCATGGTCAGGTGAGCCCTTGAGGGTTAGTCTCCTGAGGGAAGAGGCTATTTATATCATATTCATTCTTCTATATCCAATTAGTAGCTTAGTGTCAGAAACATGGTTAATAAAAAGAAAAAAAAATTGAGTAGTTTTCATCCAAAGGAATCATGCTGAGTGTTGACAGTGTGTCACTTGCTTGGCAAAACTATGAAATAAAAAAAATGCAGGCAGTTATTCTTTTTCTCTGTGACAAGATGAGAGACCTAGAGTGGTGGCCACAATCATGAAAACTGTGACTTCAATATCAATGACATTTCCCACTCACCTCCTTCCCCAGCAGACAGGAGAGGAGCATGAGATGGGAGAATCAGAGCAGCGTGTCCAAGTTCTTCTTCCTGGGACTCGCATCCAGCCAGAGCATTTTCCTTGCCCTGTTCCTGGACATGTACCTGACCATGGTGCTGGCCAACCTGCTCATCATCCTGCTCATCAGGCTGGACCCTCACCTCCACATTCCCATGTACTTCATCCTCAGCCATTTGGCCCTCACATACATCTTCTTTTCATCTGTCATGGTCCCTAAAATCCTGCTGAACATGCAGACACAGGATCAATCCACTCCCTATGTGGCGTGTGTGACACAGATATATTTTTCATATTTTTGCTGGCCTTGATAACTTTCTTCTTTCAGTGATGGCCTATGACAGACATGTGGCCATTTTTCACCCTCTACACTATGCCATCATCATGAGGGAGGAGTTGTGTCTGTGTCTGTTGTCTGTATACTGGCTCTTATCCTGTGCCTATGCCCTGACCCACACCGTCCTTCTGACTCACCTGTCTTTCTGTGATGACAACATCATTCCCAAATTTTTCTGTGACCTTCCTGCCCTGCTTAAGCTGCCCTGATCAAACACCTCCATCAATGAGCTGGTCATGTTTACTGCAGGGTCTGCAGTTGTCATTTTTCCACTGAGTGACATCCATCTCTCTTATGGCCACATTGGGGTCTCTATCCTGAGGGTCCCCTATACTAAAGGGATCTACAAAGCCTTGTCCACCTGTGGCTCCCACCTCTCTGTGGTGTCTCTATTCTATGGAACAATAATGGCAGTGTACCTTTCCTCCTCATCAGACCAGTCCCATGATAAGGATATCATTGCTTCTGTGATGTACACAGTGGTCACCCCCATGCTGAACCCTTTCATCTACAGCCTGAGAAACAGAGACATGACATTGTCTCTTGGGAGGATTTTTAGAAACAGTAAACTTATTGCCGAATGATAATCACCTAACCACATTCTTATTTCACTCACTGAACTTGTTTGAAAATCCTTAAAAAGTTGCATGTTGGTCATCCATGTCTGTAGCACTTTCCTAACTGTCATTTAAATTGTCATTTTTATTGGATTAATCTCTTTCCCTTTATTCCTATTTCTTGTCCATTTATTCCTCCACAAACCTAAATATAACTTTTCCCACAACACACATTGAATTTGTTGTCTTCAAAGCATCAAACTCTTTTGTGCTTAATTTTTTCTTTTTCAGTGTGTTATATTATTATTGTATTTGGATTTTTATAGATTTTTCTATATGTATATATACATATATATACATATATATATAGTCTCTTTATGACCATCTATTGGGCATTGTTATTTCAATTTTTAATTTAATTATTAATTTGAAGTATAGTTGAATTACAATATTGTTATAATTGCAGGTGTAGAGCAATGCAATTCATTTTTAACATATCATATAATATATATGTTTTTAAGTGTGTTTTCCCTTAAATATTATTACAAAATATTGGGTATATTTCCATGTTCTTTACAATTGGTTTGTGTTAGTTTTCTATTTTATTTATAGCAGTGTGTATATTTTAACCCTAAATCCTAATTTTCACCTCTACCTTTCCCTTTTTCGTAACCACAATTTTGTTTTCTGTGTCTATGTGTCTATTTCTGTTTCATGTTCAAGCTCATTTGTATCATTCTTTTTAGATACCACTTATAAGTTATATTACATGAGGTAAGTATTTTTCTATCTGGTTTACTTCATTTAGTAAGCTAATATCCAGCTCCATCCATGTTGTTACACATGGCATATTTCTTTCTTTATATGGCTGAGTACCATTCTATGAAATACATGTACTATAACTTCTTTATCATTCATCCATTGATGGACACTTTGATTGCCACCATGTCTTTGCTTTGTGCCTTCCAGTGCTACAAACTTTCACTTAAGATTCTAATGTATACTTTTTGTAAAGTCCTAAATGCTTATCTTTTCAAGGTAGTGTCTGATTTATAAAGTATTTTTGATGGTTTGCTATGTTGTGATTCTATCTGTTGCACTTAATTGTCTGTATCTTTGCATATTTAAATAATGAATACATTTGTCTTCTTGTGGTTAAAATATGTGAAAGAATATTTACTTGGGTAGTTCCCATCATGGCTCAGTGGTTATGGAGTTCCATTTGTGGCTCAATGGTTAACAAACATGACTAGTTTCCGTGAAGATCAGTGTTCAATCTCTGGCCCTGCTCAATAGGTTAGGGATGTGGCTTGCCATGAGCTGTGGTGTGGGTTGCAGATGCGGCTTGGATCCCACATTGCTCTGGCTGTGGTATAGGTTGGCAGCTGCAGCTCCAATTCAACCTCTAGCCTGGGAATCTCTTAGCCACTGGTGTGGCCCTAAGAAGAAAAAACACATACACACAAAAAAGAATATTTATTTGGGCCACTGTGAAGATTTAATTTGAAAGTGTGTATAAAAACCTTAGAACAATGTCTGGAAATATTTAAGCTGGTTTTGAAGCCTGAATTGGACATTTTGGATAACAGGGGATTTTAAATGATTAAAAGCAGGTAGGATGTAGAACACTGTACTGAAAGCCCATGATATAGTTTCAGTACATAGTTTGAGCAACTCTCTTAAAAATGTAAGGAGTTTCACATCCACTTTAAGAGGAAAGGAAGGATCACTAACTCTTACCTGGTGCCCTTTTCCCACTTTACATTTGGGCCAGTAGCTGAGGAATAGCAGGCATCCAACAGAGAGAGGTTGCCCGGGAAGAAGTACATGGTTGTGTGGACCTGGGTGTCCATGCAGATCGGCAGCACCGTCCCCATGTTTCCCAGAAGGCTCACCACATAGATGGGCAGGAAGCCCAGGAAGGGAGTGACACTCATGGCCCAGTGATCTGTGATGCCCAGAAGGATGAATTTCAGCAGGGGCACCCCTGGCCCAGGTGAAGTTCTCTGGCCTCATCCTGAAGAACAGAAAGTGAGGAGGGACAAAGCAGAGGGAGGTAAGGGCAAGGTCATGACCACCATGGGGGAGAAAGCACTTTGTCCAGATATCAGGACTTGGGTGTTAGTCCTATTTGGTAACAAAATTGCTGTGTGATCTTGGACAAGCCATATCACCTCTCAAAACCTTAGTTTCCAATGTTGAGAAATCTCTGCCATTTAAGCTTCATGAGGGAGGAAATCTTGCCTGTTTTAATCAATTTTTCTGTCTAAAGGATCTTTCCATTGGTGTGACTGGGGTGTTAAAACCAGAATAGACTTTTCTCCAAGGAATATATACAGATGGCCAGCAAACACAGGAAAACATGCTCAACATCACTGATCATATGAGAAATGCAAATCAAAACTACCACAAAATACCATCTCATACAAGTCAGAATGGCAGTCATTAATAAGTCCACAAATAACAAGTGCTGGAGGGGGTGTGGAGAAAAGGGAACCCTCCTGCACTGTTGGTGGGAATGTAAATTTGTACAACCCAGTGGAGAACAGTTTGGAGATATCTTAGAAATCTATACATTAAACTTCCAAGTGACCCCACAATCCCACTCTTGGGCATATATCCAGACAAAACTCTACTTGAAAGAGACACATACACCCGCATATTCATTGCAGCACTATTCACAATAGCCAGGACATGGAAACAACCCAAATGTCCATCAACAGAGGATTAGATTAGGAAGATGTGGTATATATACACAATGGAATACTACTCAGCCATAAAAAAGAATGACATAATGCCATTTGTAGCAACATGGATGGAAATAGAGACTCATACTGAGTGAAATGAGTCAGAAAGACAAAGACAAATACCATATGATATCACTTATAACTGCAATCTAATATCCAGCGCAAATGAACATCTCCTCAGAAAAGAAAATCATGGACTTCGAGAATAGACTTGTGGCTCCCCAATGGGAGAGGGAGCGAGTGGGAGGGATCAGGAGCTTGGGGTTATCAGGTACAACTTGGAATAGATTTTCAAGGAAATCCTGCTGAGTAGAATTGAGAACTATGTCTAGATTCTCATACTGCAACAGAACAAATGATGGGGGAAAAATGTATACATGTAAGGATAATTTGATCCCTATGCTGTACATCAGGAAAAAATAAAAGAAAAAGAATTGGTGATATTTGGAGTTCACTTTGTGACTCAGCAGGTTACAGAGCTGATTAGTATCCATCAGGATGCAGGTTCATATCCTTACCTCACTCATTGGTTTTAGGATCTGGTGTTGCCACAGGATTCATTTTAGGCAGCAGATCCATCTTGGATCTGTGTTTCTGTTGCTGTGGTGTCAGCCAGAAGATACAGATCTGATTCTCCCCCTAGGCTTGGGCCATCCATATGCCACAGATGCAGCCATAAAAATAAAGGAAAATTTTCTGATTACTAGTGATTTTATCATTGATCAGTTGGTTAAGGTGGTGTTTGTCATCTTCTATACAGTACCTTACCATATTAACCTTTGCAGTTAACTAAGTATCTTTTGGTAGATACTTTGAGACAATATAACAACAACACTTTTCTTAATACAGTATTGCCCACTATATCTCATTAACATTTATGATACATACATGGAAAAAAACTATTGCAAATATGTTGGCCAAATAGAGATTTTCTAATTCAATCATTTCCTCATATTGATTAGCTGTATTCTCCTATAGGAGGTACTTACCCTTACTCCAGATTTATTCATTTTTTTCATTGATTTATTTATATCATCACAGACTCATGAATTTAAATTTATTCTCTGATTTGTAAGCAATTACTGATGTTATTAATTTTGAGGCTCTAATTACCCAGATTTGGAAATGGGAGCCCCTTCCAGCTGGCTCCTGTGTCACCTTGATTCATTGAGCACATTTTATTTTCAAGCTCAGCAAAATTTCCATGGTATTGTTCTGTCCTGTCCTTAACCCTAGAATCCCATTTTTCTAAGTAACTTTGGTTCCTGTTAGAAGACACTGATATTCAAAAATTAAATTTGGCATTATGTGTGTTTGTTGCTTACAAGGCTTCTAAGCGATCTCAGAGAATACAGCCAGGAAACATATATAAAAGAAACACAGGATGTAGAAACTATAAACAAGCAAACTAAACGATTGGTTACCCATAGGAGATGGGTCAGAAGTGTACAGACAGAATGGGAAATGGGAACCAGACAGATATTGATATATAATTTCAATCTGTTTATACACATTACAACCCATGAGTTCAAGTTGGTATCTTCAATTCTTGTTTGCTGTCATAGAGTTTTTCTAGTCTCTCTTTTTCCATGCACATTGCACTTTTCCCCCATTCAGGAGCAGTCTCTTTTCCAGGACAAGTTTACTTTTTTACTGAATCTTTGAATACATGTAATTTCAGAATCTTGAGATGAAACCACAATTAGTAACAAACTAACTTCACCTCAAAAAATTTGCTTCCTGGAGTTCCCCTCATGGTGTAGTGGAAAATAATCTGACTAGAAAACATTAGGCAATGGTTTTGATCCCTGGCCTTGATCAGTGGGTTAAGGATCTGTCATTGAGCTGTGGCATAGGTCACAGAGGTGGCTCAGATCCTGAGTTGCTGTGGCTATGGCATAGGCCGGTGGCTACAGCTCCAATTAGAACCCTAGCCTGAGAACCTCCATATGCTTCAGGTGTAGTCCTAAAAAGACCCAAGACCAAAAAGAAAAATTTTCTTATCAAAAAATATGCTTACAGGGTTTTTTTTTTGGTCATTGTGAGTTTGGTTTATATACAAAATTTGGTGTTCAATAATGACTTAATTATTTTCCTCTTTAGTCTTATTATGGCATTAACTCAAAATACACTTAGATCATTTTATGTTTTATTCTATTTTGCTTTATTTTCCACCACCTTCTTTTTGTTTTTTAGTAGGTAAAAGATAACAAAGTCAAAATTACTTAAATAAATATACTCATTTCTCCATAGTTTCTATCCTATTCCCACCCCAACCCCTGTATATAATCAGTTTCATTAGCTTCAAAATTATTCCTCATGTGTTTCTTCTTGCTCAATTGGAAGAATCATGCATATATTGATTTCCCTTCTTTTTCACATGGGAAATAGCATGTGATAGATGTTCTTTGATACATTGCTTTTTTCCATTTAAAATATATATAATGGAAAACCTTCCATATAGATTAATATGTACCTTGTCATTATTTTTTCATATCTGTGAAGTACTCAGTGACATTGATATTCCATAGTTTCCTTTTGAAGTCCTAGAATAAAATAGCTGTGATAAATGTACTAAATGCCACCTAACTGTATAATTTAAATGGTTTAAATGGTAAATTTCAGGAGTTCCCTTCATGGCTCAGTAGTTTAACAAATCCAACTAGGAACCATGAGATGGTGGGTTCAAACCCTGGCCTTGCCCAGTGGGTTAAGGATTGGTGGTGTCATGAGCTGTGGTGTAGTTTGCAGATGCAGCTTGGATCTGGATTTTCTGTGGTTGTGGCTTAGGGTGGGGGCTACAGCTCCAATTAGACCTCTAGCCTGGGAACCTCATAGGCTGTGGGTGCAGCCCTAGAAAAGACATTAAAAATGATAAATTTCATATTGGCTTTCACATTACAGCACAAGAATTTTTCTTAAGAAAAAGCAAGATGTCATCTCTACATAAATCACAGAAAATAATTATAAAATAGTAATGATGTAGGATTAATAAGTTAATGGAGGGAATATGGAATGACAAAATACATATATATTAAGCAAAAGAGATAAAGATAATCAAGTATATGACATCAGATGTCTCAAGTAGAAAACATATAGAAACATGGAAAACAAATTCAAATACCTTCTAATTATATTGGATGTTAATAGATCAAATTCTGCAGAAATATAATGATGGTCAACCTGCACACAATGACCAAACCCCAACTTTACACTGCTAAGAACTAACACTTTCCAGATATAAGGACATAAGAAAGTTTAAAGTGTTGGAAAAAAATACATGTACATATAGTAAAAGAAAGCTTGTATATCTAAACTAATATCAGAGGAAGGAGTCATGTCTAATGAGAAATCTCCTCTCAACTATAAATGCAATGGTGTGCTTTTCAATGAATATGAAATGGCTCTCTATCACAGGAGAGTATTACTTTGTAGCATTAACCAATTTCCATTGTGCAATTATGCACGTTGTAGCTGATTTCAATCCACCAGCATGGTGTCATTGACTGAGGAGTTGAAAAGATATGTTCATGATAAGCTTGAAGCCAATGCAGGCCAATTTCAGCACATCTTACAGAGAATAATCAGTCTACAAGCAGCAGAACATGATGTTTAATCGGTGTGTTCTCAATAACAAAGTATCAAAAATATATAATCAAAAACTGACATATCTAAAAGGAGAAAAAGACAAAACCACAATCACAATTATGTGACATATTTTGTAAAGAGTTTTAAACCTCTCTTGATGCAAAGATGTAAATTTGAACACAGAGACTTCTCAGTTCTTGTTGACTCCTCTGTACTCAATATGGGAGAAAGCTGTTGTTCAGTAATTATTTATTGAATGAAGAACAAATGCCTGTTGGTTTCATTAGGAAAAAAACTAGGTTAATGTTAGAGTTTGATATATTATTGAGGCCAGAATATGAAAGACTGATTCATTCACCAACAAGAGAAATAAAGGGAAATGTAGCCAAAATTAAGACTTTTCAAAGTACAAAGCATATGACTATAATATTAAGGCATGTTCATTGATATTTCCCACTTTTGCCAATTCCCAGCTGAGGCAGGAACAGAATGAGGAGGGAGAACCAGAGCTGTGTGTATGAGTTCTTCCTCCCAGGGCTACCCAATGGGCCAGAGCAGCAGGGCATCTTCTTTGCCCTCTTCCTGTGCATGTACCTGACCACAGTGCTGGGGAACCTGCTCATCATCCTGCTCATCAGGCTAGACCCTTACCCCCACATCCCCATGTACTTCTTCCTCACCCACTTGGCCTTCAAAATTTCTCCTTTTTATCTTGTCACGGTCATATTTTCCCTCCAGGGTCTAATATGTAATAAGTGCTCAACAAGTATTAGTTGAATATATATGAAAGTGAAAAGAAAGTGAATGTTAATAGCATGCAGACTTGGCTTTAAGTCTGGGCTCTATCACTTTCTGGTGTGTAATTTAGGGCAGGTCACTTCACTTTCTGCAGGCTGTTTTCTCATTGTAAGTGGGAGACGTAATATCTCTGTAATATGCTCCAATGTGTGGCATCTGGAACTGAATAAATGCTCTTGTTCCTTCCTTTAAGAGGAATTTAATCGTTCCTTGATGGCTCAGCAGGTTAAGAACCTGGTGTTGTCACTGCTCTGGCTCAGGTCACTGCTGTGGTGCAGGTTGGATCCCCAGCCTGATACTTCCACATAATGCTATTGTGATGAAAAAAAAAAGTTTAAATGTTTGGGACCTTTCCTGGGGACTGGTGAGGGTAATGAAGAGCTTACTCCAGAGCACAATTTGGATAAAAAAAAATTTGATTATATTGAGCTCCCATTATGGCTTAGATATAACAAACCCAACTAGTATCCATGAGGATTTAGATTTGATCCTTTGCATTGCTCAGTGGGTTAAGGATTTGGTCTTGCCTTGAGCTGTGGTGTAGGTCACAGACACAGCTTGGATCCTGAGTTGCTGTGGCTGTGGTATAGGCTGGCTGCTGTAGCTGTGATTCAAACCCTAGCCTGAGACTTCCTTATGCTATGGGTGCAGCTATAAAAATGAACCAAAAATGGATTATATCATATATCAGTGAGATTGTGCTCGTAGAAAATAAACTGAGCAATTTGGAGGACAATTTAGCAATGAACTACCCACAAACATGCATATCCTATGTCTTAGATTGCTTGGGCTGCTGTCAGAAAGTACCATAGAGTGGGTAGCTTAATCAAAAGACGTTTATTTTCTGCAGTTCTGGAGGCTAAGAAACCCAAGATAAGGGTGTCATCATGGTTGGATTCTGGTGAGGACCCAATTTCAGATTGCTGATGCCTGCCTTCTTACATTATCTCATATGGTGGACAGAGACAGAGCAGTTTGTCTCTACTCCTTTTCTAAGGGCACTAATTCCATCATGAGGACCCCACCCTTCTGACCATATCTAAATCTAATTACCTCCCAGAGGCCCCTTATCTTTTTTTTGGCCACATCTGTGGAATGCAGAAGTTCCCTGTCCGGGAGAACCATGGCACAGTAGTACCTTGAGACCCAACAGTGACAAAACAGAATCCTTAACTTCTAGGCTTATTATCTGTTAAGACTCAGCTCAGCGATAATCACCTTTTCCCAGGAGAATTTTTCTGAACATCCAACCATGCAACCTTTCATTCTGGAAGCCCAGTGACTGGGTTCTCTCTATTATAACCCTACCTCATCATTTTATAATTATCTAAGTGATGTTCTTCCTCACCTGAGCAACTGGGACAATGTCTAATTCTTTCCTTCACTCTTTGTGATACAGTATTTTAGAAAAAAAGTATTTTAGGGGTCTTCCCCTCCACCTTGGTGGGGATCACTGCTATACATCAGATAGTGTCTGCAGGTAGAAAGCTGTTGACCTCCAGCTCCACCCAACTTCACATTCTCCATGAATGAAATCAGCTTGCCAGCTGAAGTTCTGCAACCAGAACCCAGCTGGTAGAAAATCCCTTGTGTGTTTCTATCTATTCATGTGGAGGCAAACATTACTTGCCATCACAAAGTGAGGAGCATCTGTAAAGTGGGGACCATGAGACTTCAAGGCTTTGAAATTGCTTTGAAATTTTGGGGTGCAAGGATCAAAACATTAGTTAAGCTGTTATTATGTAGTGTGTATGTGTGCATGAAACATTGAGTGAATTCTCCATTAATTTCTTTCTGTTGTATTACTGCCCATAAGGAGTAATCTTGACATTCAGGGGCAATCATTTGAAGGAAAGAAGATGGAATTCCAAAGAAGGAAAGAGATAAGATACAAAACTATGAAGGAATGCAGTTAGGTCTTGAACTCAGATGTGGCTTCAAATGCATTTTCTTTGTTTCTAGGCAGAGACCCTATTATACTTCTTAAAAGATTACCAAATTAGTGTTGCCACTGTCTTGCCTCTGTCATCTCATCTTCAGGTGAAACAGATTGGGCCAAATAAGGGGTTTCCAGTGTACTCTGTGAACCTCTGTCACTGGAATTAACAGTGAATCTTTGTGAAAAATTGTATGGCTCTAAATAGTGGCAGAAACTCTGATTCAGAAATTTGTACTTGTAAAATATATTCCAAGTGATTCTGATATGTAGCTTGATTTGGGACTCCTGAGCATCAGAGCTTCTCAAACTTTTTTTTTTTTTTTGTCTTTTGTCATTTTAGAGCTGCACCTGCAGCCTATGGATGTTCCCAGGCTAAGAGTCTAATTGGAGCTGTTGCTTCCAGTCTATGCCAGAGCCACAACAGTACCAGATCTGAGCTGTGTCTGGGATCTACACCACAGCTCAGGCCAATGTCAGATCTTTAAATCACTGAGCAAGGCCAGGGATTGAACCCACAACCTCATGGTTCCTGGTTGGACTTTTTTTTTTTTAAATGTAGGTTCTGCCTCAGAAGGATGGGGAGGGACCCAAGATTCTGCATTTCTAACAAACTCCCAGGAGACACTGATGCTGCTGGTTTGGGCACCACACTTGGGGTATCAAGAGCCTAAGTTTTATTGGAAGGCATTCCAGGTTCCAACATAGATTTTTTCCTCTTTATTTTCTTTTTGAGGTTATACCTGTGGCATATGAAAGTTCCCAGGCTAGGGGTTGAATAAGAGATATGGCTGCTGGCCTATGCCACAGCCACAGTAACAACGATCTGAGCTACATCTGTGACCTATGCTGCAGCTCATGTCAATGTGGAATATTTAACCACTGAGTGTGGCCATGGATCAAACCCATATCCTTATGAACCCTATGGCTGGTTCTTAACCTATAAAGCCACAGCAGGAACTCCCCCAGATATGACATATTAAGATTATAGCTTGCTGGAGTGTTCTCAACCTCCTCCTCCTGTTAGCTCTTTTCTCTCTGCTGACAACTATGTTTGACTTCTCCTCTCTTCCCAGGCCCCACTGTACTCATGAACTCTGGGCAGTATGGTGAGGCTGGACTCCTGGTATTTATCAGGGTGTGGCCTCCCCATTTCCTAAGGAGCCCCTGTTCTTAGCTCATTCCTTCTCAGCACAGAGACATTTGATATGTCTCAGGCTGCTGTCACTGTGATGGTGCAGGGTTAGGGCGTTGGTAGGACATACCTAGAAGTTGGATGTGGGTGAAGCATACTTCCCATGGAGCAGCTTCAGTCCAACTGTGGTGTGATGATGGCAGGGGGAGGTGGCAGGGACATGCCCCACCCCAGATATAGAATTGGAGGACTTGTATTCTCCTTGGAACCTGAGAGTAGGGCCTCTATTTGCCTGCTGACTCCTCTTCTCCCCTCTTCTGTCCTGAACTCCATGGAGACTCCCACTCCACAGCCTTTGGGGAGTCCATGACAGCTGGTGGCATGGGAAAGCCCAAGATGATGCATGCTTTGGAGCCTAGGGAGTTTCAAAGTTTGGCTGAGTGGGTCAACAGACTCTGTGTGGGGAAGACAGTCATGCTCCCCTGGGCTCCTTTTTCCCATCCATTCTCCATGCCCCCACCCCAGACTCCAATCCATTCTTGGGACTCCATAATTTTCTTATGCTTCATGACCTTTTACACAACAAAAATTCTTACTGGGGGTCGCCTAACACTTCACATTTTCCTCTTGCCTTGAACACACAGCCTCTTTCTTTATATTTATGGAAGTTCCCAGGCCAGGGCCGTTATCCGAGCTGTAGCTGCCAGTCTATACCACAGCCACAGCAATGCAGGATCTTTAACCACTGAGCAAGGCCAGGATTAAACCTGAATCCTTATGGACACTAGTCACGTTTGTAACCTGCTGAGCTACAATGGGAACTCCAACGTTGTGTTCATTTCTACTATCCAGCAAAATGTTTCAGTTATACATATACACGTTCTATTTCATATTTTCCATTAATTTATCACAGGCTATTGAATATAATTCCCTGTGCTATACAGCAGGACCTTGTTCTTTATCTATTTTATGTATAATTGTTTGCATCTGCTAATCCCAAACTCCCAATCCATCTCTCCTCCACCCACTTCCCCCTTGGCAACCAAAAGTCTGTTCTCTATGTCTGTCAGTCTGTTTCTGTTTTGCAGTTGAGTTCATTTATGTCATATTTTAGGTTCCATATATAAGTGATATTATATGGTATGTGTCTTTCTCTTTAAGACTACTATGGATCAGTTTGCTATTACAAGTACTGATCCAGAAACCTGGCCAAGGGCAGGCACAACAATATTAGGCATGAGTATTTTTATATGTCAATCACATTATACAGACAACCCACCAAACTCCTGAGTGGTGAAGTTCCTTGGTCATTCATCACATTAAGCAACTGACTTTATCACTGCTGTGGCATATTTCTGGCCTGTGGACTGAAAAATATACAAAAACAAACAGACAAACAAACAAAAAAAAATGGCCTGGACAACATTGTCACTGCCTTGAGCTTGTGTCTTTATCCAGAATGGTGTGTGTTCATACCTATGATTCTATAACGGTATCATTTTATTAAATCACATGAGGATGCAAGTGACTATCCTGAGTCCCCAGCCGAGGGGACTTAATAAGTGATTCAGATCATGGGCTTATGGTGGAAAAATCATTACTTAATTTGGAAATCATTATCCTAAACTGTGTTTTTCTTACACAAGCCTACACTGTTTCTGTGATACCTGCCTCCAAATGCAGCCAGATAGCCACCAAACGAGCCACCTCCAAGCCAGTGACACCACTTGCTGGTGATTCAGGACATATTGCAGAATAGGGAGACATGTGAGATGATATGAGCTGGTCACCTGAGTGTTGGTGTCAACAAGCCAAATTTCAGTCTTTTCACCTGTGGGCAGTAAAGCCTCTCCTGACACTGGGTTGCTGTGAAGGAAAGGGCAGCATTTGTTGCAGGGTGCCAAGGTGGCTAATGCTTATAACACTCAATGGTTTTCAGGGAAAGGTTTTTAAAGACAGAGTGAGGGAGAGGGTTGCTGGTACAGGACCAGCTGGGGGACATTCCTCTAATTTCTTGGTGGTGAGATAATCAGGAGTCAATATCATCAGCCTTGTGTTCTACCCAGTCCGCATGCTTGTCTTGAGCAGTTAACTTTTCCCACCTGGTAGGGGTTTCAGTGTCTGCCAAACATCTCAAAGGATATGGCTCAGAATTTTACCTGTAGCCCTTTAGGAAGACCTAAATGCCCTTGAATTTGGGGGCTAAATTATTCTTTTTTTGTCTGGATTGATTGTTCTTTTTTTTTTTTTTTTTTACTTATTTTTCTCTCTTCTCTGATTAAATGTATTCTTTGGAACTTGGGGAAGGCCTAGGAATCTAACATTTGTCTACAAACAAGCAGCAGGCCCAGGACATGGGGTGCAGCAGGGGAGGGGAGCCTTTCCCAGGAAGACCTCTTAGGGTCCTGCTCAGTTACATCCAGAAAGGTCATGGAGAGGACAGAGAAGAGGTGACTGCTGATTGACCTGCAAGTTGTACTTGGCTGACTGGAAGCACCTTGACCCTGCCTGTGTCCTTGAAATTTACACTCTTCCCTCAGTTCCCAGGCTGAGAGGCTTTTCAAGGAGGCAGACTTGAAGGAACAGTGTGTTGCCTGGACTCTCTGGACAACATGCATGTTTGAACCCTCTGAAGGCCTCTGTAAAAGCTTTCAAGATCCTGGCCAGTGGGGGTGGAAAGCTGCTTTTGGCTACCAAGACAAGCCTTGTAAGTTCCCTTGCTTATGAAAACTGACTCCTACCATTCTGGGGCAATGGGGATGGTGGCTGGCTCTTTTTTCAGGGGCTAGTTTGCAAACAGACAGCTAGGTTGTCTGTCCCCCTCCTCCATGGCAACTGAATTATGCCTTATGTGAGTTGAGGGGCTTGTGTATGTGGGTCTTTCCTATGCTCTTTATCTTTCATAAGCATCTTCCCTAATATATTTCCCCCCTGATTAGGTTTTGCATTTGTTTTTTGTGGGCCTGAATTGATACTATAGCTAACAGAAAAAATTCAACAATTGTGTGCTTTTTCAGGTGGTTTCTGCTCTTTGGTTATTATGAATAGGTGCTGCTGTGAACATTCATGTACAGGCTTTTATGTTTTATGTAGGTTTTCTTAGTTATATACCTAGGAATGGAATTGCTGTGTGGTATGGGAACTCTATGTTTGAACTTTTTGAGAAACTGCCCATGCTTTCTGAAATCACTGCATTATTTTAGGTTCTTATTACCAGTATGGAAGGGTTCACTCTCCTCTCATTCCTTGCTAACATTTCAATATTGTCCATTAAAAATTTTTTAAAAAATGAACCATCCTAGTAGAAGTGAAGTGGTAACTCATTGTGATTTTGATTTATGTTCCCTGATGATTAATGATGTTGAGTATTGTTCATGTGCTAATTGGCCATTTCCATTTTTTGCATTTCAAAAAATATCTATTTAAATCCTTTGCTCATTTTAAACTTGGGTTATTAGTCTTTTTGTTCAAGTGTAAGAATTCTTCATATATTCTCATAAAAATATCTTAACTATATGACTTGCATATATTTTCTACCTTTCTGTGGCTTGTCTATTCCCTCTCTTGATGGTATCTTTTGAAGTACACAACTTGGTGATTTTTTTTTGAATTGCTGTTGATCCAGTTTTTCTATTACTGCTTGTGCAGACAAGAAGTTTGGAGTCATACCTAAGAAACTGTTGCCTAATCTAAGGTCACAAGAGTCTCACTCCCATGCTTTTCTCTAAGTGTCTTATAGTTCAGGCTCTTACATTGACCCCTATCATCCTTTTGAGTTAATTTTTGCCTGAAGTGGGAGGTGAAGCTCCAGCATCATTCCTCTACTTCTGGCTATTCAGCTGTATTGGCACAGTTTGTCAAAAGCAGTTTTCTTTACCTCTTGAATTTCCCTGGAAGCCTTCTTGAACATAAATTGCCCATAAATGTGAAGGTTTATTTGTGGACTCTCAATTGTATTCCTTTGTCTAGCGTTATGCTAGTATGTCCTTGTCCTTTTTAATTGAAGTCTAGTTTCTCTATGACAATTATATAATGTACATGTGTACAATATAGTGATTCATAATTTTTAAATGTTATACTCTCTTTATAGTTATAAAATATTGGCTATATTCCCAAGATGTACAGTATATCCATGTGGCTTATTTTTTACCTATTAGTGTCTAGATTTTAATCTTCTGAACTAGTCTTACCCCTCCCCTCTTCCCTCTCCTCACTGGTGACCACTAATTTTTTCTCTATATCTGTGAGTCTGCTTCTTCTATGCTATGTTCTCTAGTTTTTTGTACTTTTAAGATTCCATATATAAGCGATGTCATATATTAGTTGTCTTTTTCTGACATTTTTCACTTAGCATAATGCCCTCCAATACCATCCATGGTGCTGCAAATGGCACAATTTCATTTTCTTTATGGCTGATTAGTAGTCCATTGTGTATGTATATATATATGTGTGTGTGTGTGTGTGTGTGTGTGTGTGTGTGTATGTCTATTCATCTGTTGAGGGACACTTAAGTTGCTTCCATATCTTGTCCATTGTAAATTATGCTGCTATGAATATTAGGGTGTATGTATCTTTTTGAATTAGTGCTTTGTTTTTTTTGTGTGTGTGTGTGTGTATTTTGGGGGCGGTTATTCACCCAAGAGTGGAATTGTTGGGTCATTGGGTATATATATTTCAGTTTTTGTAGAATCTACTATACTGTTTCCCATAATGTCTACACCAATTTACAGTCCCACCAACAGTGCACCAGGGTTCCCTTTTCCCCACGTTCTTGCCAACATTTTTTTTACATTATTTTTGATGACTACCATTCTGACAGGTGTGAAGTGATAGCTTATTGCAGTTTGATATGCATTTGTGCAATGCTTAGCAATGTTGAGCATCTTTTCATGTGAAGTACTAAGCATGATTAGTACTTATTTATTTTGTTAGTTGCAAGTTTTGAAATAGGGAAGTGTGACTCTACCAACTTTATTTTTCTTTTTCGAGAATGTATTGGTTATTCTGTTTCTATTGCATTTCCATGTGAATTTTAGGATCAGCTTGTCATTTTCTGCAAAAAAAAAAAAAGCTGATATTTTTAATGGGGATCGTATTGAATTCAGACCATTTATTATATCTACTAGGTTTTTTTGGGGGGTTGATTTCTTAAGAATTTAAAAATATATATCATCTGCTATTTACAAGTAGAGATGATTTTCTTTCTTTACAACCTAGATGCCTTCTCTTTCCTTTTACTTAGACATGCTGATTGTAACCTCTAGTACAGTGTTAAATGGAAGTGGCAAGAGTTATTGTTATTCTTGATCTTAGAAGGGAAGGAATAGAAATACTAGCTAAAGGGATAATGAAGCTCACAAGAAAAAGCTTGTCTGATGATTAGAGTGGGCTGGTGTGAGAGGGTACTTTTTGAAGATGACGTGGCACTTAAACTGGGTGGGCTTGTTGTAAAGTAACACAGAGGAGGAAATAATATTATAAATAAAGGCCCCGAGGGAAAATGCATATGCTATATATGAGTGAATGAGATCCCCATTATAGTAAGCATCCTGGATGTGAATAATTATGGAATGTGAAATGGTTAGGAAACTATTTTTTTCTCCACATGCATGGCATGTGGAAGTTTCCAAGCCAAGGACTGAACCTGTGTTGTAATTATAACCTGTACCACAGCTGTGGCAAAGCTGGATACTTAACTCCCTGCACCACAAGGGAAGTTCCATGAAATTCTGGAAGAGAGTGAGATGTGTAAGGAGGAGAGCCACTTAAATATGTAATATCATTCTAAAAGTCATGTATTGTTTCATTAAAAAGAAAAATAACATACTTGAGTTCCACGGTGGTAGAGTAGCTTGAGGATCCAGTGTTGTCCCTGCTGTGGCTCAGGTCACTACTGTGCCATGGGTTTGATGCCTGAACTAGGAACTTATGCATGCTGTGGGTGCAGCCAATAAATAAATAAATAATACACCACTTACTAAAAGCCACTTAATTATAGAGTTTAAAATGAATTTTATGGTAGACGAATTATATATCAGTAAGACTCTTCTTAAAATATAACACATCTTACTAAAATGAAAAAAAAAAAAACAATTTATTTTTCACATGAACTCTACCCAGAGAAGGATTTCCAATGATAATACTAGCAGAAGAGTCACAAGGAGGAATTTTTTTTATAGGTTTCATTTTTTTGTAAACTAAAAACCCATTTAGGTCAACAAATCAAAAAGAAAACTGAAGGATGAAAGGTGACTGGGGAAAGATTGCACTAGGAGTGTGAGAGGGCAAAGTTTAAAATATTTAATATAAAGAGGACTTACACAAGTCTTTAAAAGAGTCAAGCATCATGAAGAAAGTATTAAGAAGAATAAACAAAATATATTTACAGGGAATTCCCATTGGGGCGCAGCAGAAATGAATCCAACTAGGAACCATGAGGTTGTGGGTTCAATCCCTGGCGTTGCTCAGTGGGTTAAGGATCATGCATTGCTGTGAGCTGTGGATCCCACATTGCTGTATCTGTGGTATAGTCTGGCAGCTGTATCTCTCAATTTTTGTCTTTTTTTTTGCCTTTTCTAGGACCACTCCTGCAGCACATGGAGGTTCCCAGGCTAGGGGTCCAGTTGGAGCTGTAGCCACCAGCCTACATGTGCCACAGCAATGCCAGATCCGAGCTGCATCTGTGACCTACACCACAGCTCATGGCAATCAAAATCGCTTACCAGAGACAAAAATCTCAGCCCAGATATGTGATCTTGGACACATCTCTTCATCTTTGTTTCCTTTTATAGACTATTGTGCCCCTCCCAGGCCACACACAGATTCTGTCTACTTGGTGTGATAGTCTCTATGCTTATGCCAGTCCCCATGAGTGAGTTTCTTCTGAGGCAGGGTCAGAATTGGTTCTGGAGACCAATGAGTTGGCTGAGGTCTTGACATGCCTAAATCTTGCCAGAATTTGTGGCTCTTGGGGATGAATTTATAGACCTACATTGTGCTTCTATTGAGATTCCTTCTAGAAGTCAACTGTTTGCTGGCATTTTTGATATTCCAAACTCTGGGTTGAATCTTCCTGAATCCATATACCCACACATCTGATCACCCACTAGGGACTGCTCTTCATTCCTTCTCTACAGACTGCAGTTCTGACCTTGGTCAATTGGCCCTATTTCAGCCCTGCAAAAGTCTCAGTCTTCATTTGCTTGTATTCGCTTGGAAGGCAAAGGGTCCATCCTGTCTTGAATGAGGGAAAATGGTACATTGAAAGTCTGGGCCTTTACTTTAGGGAAGGACTTTTTACAGGGTGGAATATCTTCCACACCCAGCAAGTCTCCACAAGGCTTCTTTCATGCCCCTGTTCCTCAGGAGGTAGATAAAGGGGTTCAGCATGGGCATGACCACTGTATATATCACAAAAGCTACTATTCCAGTGTCTGCAGGGTAGGAGGATGAGGGATGTAAATACACCAGAAAGAGGGTTGCATAGAGGAGAGTGTGATGACTGTCAGATGACTGACACAGATAGAGAAGAGTTTGTGCTTTCCCCCAGGAGAGAGGACTCTGAGGATGGTGTGGATGAAGTTGGCTTGAGACCATGACATAGGTGAGAGGGACAACACCTGAGCAATGCTGCCTTTGCAAACATCATGACCTGAAAGATGTGGATGTCTGAGCAGGCAAGGTGGAGGAGTGGGAGAAAATTGCAGAAGAATTGTGGGATGGAAAGGGAGGCACAGAAGGAGAACTGAGACATGAGGAGAGTAGGTGAGAAGGCAAGGAGGTTGGTGCAGAGCCAGGATGTTGTGACCAGTAGCAGGCAGCACTGGGCACACATGATATTTGTGTAGTGAAAAGAGAGGCAGATGGCCATGTAGAAGTCATATGCCATCACAATTAGCAGGAAGTCATGCAGCAGGGTTAATGCCATGAAGAAGTATCTCTACTTGAGGCACCCAGTGTAGGAAATGGTGTGGTGCTGTGTCTGGATGTTGACCAGCACCTTGGGGACAATGGTGCAGGAGAAGCAGGTGTCAATGAAGGACAGGATGGCCAGGAAGAAGTACATGGGGTGTAGAGGTGAAGGTCAAAGCCCACGGCCAGGATGATGAGCAAGTTCCCCAGCACAGTGACTATGTACATGGCCAGGAAGAGCCCAAACAGGAGAGGCTGCTGGTCTGGGTATGGAGAGAAGCCCAGGAGCAGGAAGTCAGAGATGCTGCATCATTTTCTAATTTCCTTCTAAATTAGAGGAATTAGAGCAAAATATTCCTCAAAATAAAGATAGGCTATCAATATTACAGAGTCCAGGGACTTTGATCTACTTTTCTCTATCACTTGAAAAGGTCACAAAGATTCACTAGTATGTGTAACTACTGAGTTTCAACATGTTCAAATAGGAGGACAGTGGACTCTGATAAGGAGGCATCAGGTTAGAATGTAGTTTTAGGTCTGGACTCCTGCAATGTGGCAAGTTTTCCCCATGGATGTTCTGAATGAAACTGGACTGAGGTTCCTCTGGAAAAACGTTTCCCATTTACTTCCCTTAAAAGGAGTTAGAGAATTCTCATTTCAATTTCTTATTGCTATGCTCACCTTTGAATTCTTGTATATACTAGGATTTATTGTGCAATATCAGGATCTATGCGTATGTGTGAGTGTGTGTGAGTTGGTGTGTGTGTCTCTGTGTGTGTGTGTGCACATATCAGGGGAGATGGAAGAAAGAATAGACTCTTCAGAGATGAGACTGCTGGGCCTTAGGGGTCTCTAGCTGTGCTGGAAATGTTCTGGCCCCCCTTTCCTTTGAAGACTCTCCTGTGAATTAGTGTGCCTAGGAGAACCCTGCAAACTGAAAAGCATGTTATCATTAAAGGCAGACCAATTTCATTTTTGTTCTTCAACTTCCTCCTCCTCATCTTTTGTCTGAATACCTGGGCTTTGGCCTCTGCAAATGGGGTGGGAATCAGTTGTGCTCTTTATGCTCAATCTGTCTTTTGTTAATTAATTCCCACTGAATCTCTGATTCTCATTTGGTACCATGTGTATATACATCATAGACTCACTGCCATCATTCCTGAAATAATGTATGTAGAGGGTAGGCTGGTAGCAAGGGCAGTGATGTTACTGTCATTGTTAGTCACAGGTGATGAAGCGTGAACATGGGACACAGGATGTGGTGGCAAAGCTCTGGGCGACATGCTTTACTGCTCTGGTCCTCATGTGCCTTTTCAATTGGGGGAAGTTTTAGTCCCTTTGAGATTTGCCTTTCTCTTCTGTAAGATGCAGCTAATACCCCTACCTGATAGTATTGTTGAGGAGGCCAAAGGCTGGAACATGTGTCAGTATCTTCATGAATCATGATGTGCAGTTAAGATGTGGAATTTAAGTGACCTGTGTGATGGTGTTGGGGGATAAATAATGTGATCAGTCAGTGGTAGCCGTGTTTGTTTAGGGTCATGAGTAAAAATATAAGATACCTCTGGAGTCTTCAATTTCCCCCCCCCTCTTTACTCTTGATTAGATCTTGAGAAAGTCACAAACTTCTTTTTCAGGTTTAGTTTCTCCATTGGCTCAGATAGAATAATGCTGGCATTCACTGTATAAAGTGGTTATGAGGAGTAAATTTGATAATGATGACATAATATTTAGATCAAAACTGACAAATATTAAGCACTCATTAAATATGACCTCATTATTATTATTTTAAAAGATTTTAATAATAAAACATTAAACAATTGAAATATTTAATTATTATCATCATTAAACATCTTTTAAAAATGAAGCTGTTGTGTTGTTTTTGTGGTCCTGGTCGTTGCATCGTCATGATCACCATCATCACCAGTATCATCAGCCCAGCAGCTCCACACTGGAAAGGTTTGCTCCCTACTCAAATATCCATCACAAAGGATTTATTTCGGCATCTGGAAACCAAGTCGAATTTACTGGGTTAAATAACCTAATCATAAGAGCCTCCATCTTATATCATATGAATAAATAACTCTAACTTAGAGAGTTATTTGCTGGATCAAATTTTATGAAAAATAAAGGATGTGAATGAGTTTGATAACTTTAAGTGGAAGTAGAGGAGTAAATTAGTGGTGTTGACATGGTGTTGTGGCTGAGAGAGATTCTGGGAAGCATGATTTTTCCAGTGGACTGAGAATGAATTATGCTTGGTGATTGCACAAGTGCTATGTCCTGGTCACTGGTGGGGCTCGTGGAAGGGTGGTATGAGACCCATTCTCCACAAAGCCTTCAGTCTGTACCTTCAGGGGTGTGATGAATCCCAGACTAGCTGCCCTGCACAGTGATCAGAAGATCCAGAAAACATATGGCAGAGAGGGATGTAGAAGAAAAGGCAAAAATGAAGAGGCAGAGGCTCCATGGGCTGTGTTTGTGCATGTGTATTTGCATTTGAGTGCACCTGCACACATGTGGCCTTAGGTAGACTCTGCTTACTGTCTCCTTCCCTGTGCCTCTATCCTCATCTGAAGGTGCTCTCCAGCCTTGGTCTGTGACACTTGCATGAAGGAACTTGGGTTCAGCGTACCATTGTCTCGCCAGGAAGACATGGCTGGAGTCACATAGCCCTTTCTTGTGTGTAGCAACCAGAGAGATGAAGACTCAGGTCACTTGGTGATGCCCCAGGCTCAGGAACCAGGAGGAGCTGCCTTTTTGTGGGGAGCTGAGGAGATGCAGGGACTTGAAAAAGGTATCTTGCCTGATGGCAGAAAAACCTGAAGGCAAGTTCCTAACCAAGGAAGGGAGTTCACCTGAATGGTACAAACTGAAGGTGGGCTTCTGCTCAGGATAAAAGCCTGCCTGAATGGTGCATGCCAAAGGTAGGCTTCTGGTCAGGATAAAACCTGCCTGTATGGTGCAAAACTGAGGTCAGGCTGAAGCCTGCCTGTAGGGTACAAGCTGAGGGCAGGTGTCAGGTTACACAGCTCTCATTTTGATGTTGATGGGGAAGAATCAGGGCTTTCCTGGGAAAACAATTTCCATGTTTTTGCTGGAGAACATGGAATGTTTCTTGGGTGACCTAGTCTTTCCTGTTTTATTTGTTATTCAGTTTTCCTCAGTCTTTCCTGATTATTTGCTTATTATTCTTATTTTCCATTCTTGTTTTCCTGTGGCAATTTGTGATTTAACAAAGTTACAACAATAATATAAAAAGAATTTCATCCTGAAGGACTTTCCCCTATTTAAATCCAACTTAGTTAAAACATAGTGTTTATCTACTAACTAGTTATATAGTAAACTTTAATGAGGTTCGTAGAAGTTAGACATATATTATCCAAGAACCCTAGCTGTGAGTTTTGTCCTTGATTTTAAATGCTTTTAAGTGATAGCTAGTTAAGTTGGTTTACATTTTATTATACTGTCTCCCTGCCATAATGCTTTAAAGATAAGCACCAGTCTAAAAATAAGATTTGTGAATGCCAAATTCTGTGTCTGTGACCTCTTTAAATTGTAAAGACTGGCTGGCCATGGGATGATTTGTACTGAGTCTCCTCCTTTCCACATGATATATTGTACCTAATTGCCCTTAAATTGTACTCACTGACTTTAGTTAAGATAAAGATCTTAAAACATGATGTATTGTACCTAATTGCCCTTAAATCATACCCACTAAATTTAGTTAAGATAAAGATCTTAGAACATGATGTATAGCTGTTATACCGTGTAATAGTTAACCAATGTACTTTTAACACTCTGATGTAATCTGTAGTGAAAAGCTGTCTATATAATCAACCACTCATGCCAATAAAATTTGAGCAGTCCAGTGCCCTGAAAGAAGGGACAAGGAGGCTGTCTCACTATGTACATTTGCTGATGCGGTCCATCTCCTATTGGGAAAGTGTACACTCCCTGGCTGCTGGAGCTGGCCTCCTGCACCTTTTCACAGGCAGTGTCTGCTGATTCCCATTCCCACACCTGCTATTTAGAGATGAGATCGGACAATTGTCCAGTGTGCCAGCTGTCCCCTCTGGATTTTGTACCCCTGTGTCCCAGAAAAATCCATGATAATTCCATTCAGATGTACCAAGCTGGTCTCCATGGCTGCACCCTAGTTTCTCTCCTGGGTGAGGAGCTGCCATGATCCATCCTTGCAGCCTTAACCCTGAACAGGTCCACACTCTGTTCATGGCGTCTATACTTCCTAATTAGTCCTGTCCCCATGGGTGAAATACCTTAGGTCTCAGGAAATAAGTAAAAAATAAAAAGAGACAAGATCAGATGTCACAATCATTGTTTTAAATATCATATAGAAGAGGAAACATTCTTATTTAATGATCTCAGAGAACTGAGATATGAGTAATATTTAGATTTCACCTTGGGCCAAAGATACCTAATAATTTATCACAAAAGTAAATTTCTGGATTAGTTCATTTGTTCTTATTTAAATATATGCTACATATAATTGAGTATATGCAACATTCATGGTCTATTAATAATGTTAATAAAATTAATGCCTATTCTATCATTCAGCTTAAATAACATATGGTTCAATCTGTTATTAATAATTAATTTCACTAAGACAGGTTATAATTTTTAATTTTATTTTTTTTATTTTCTTGATATTAAAAAAACAATATTTACTTTTTTTTTGTCTTTTCTAGGACCCCACCCAGGGCATATGGTGGTTCCCATGCTAGGGGACCAATCAGTTCTGTAGCTGCTGGCCTATGCCACAGCCACAACAATGCTGGTTCTGAGCCATGTCTATGATCTACACCATAGCTCATGGCAATTCTGGATCCTTAACCCACGGAGTGAGGCCAGGGATTGAACCCGCAACCTCATGGCTCCTAGTCGCATTTGTTAACCACTGAGCCCCAGTGGGAAATCCTAAAAATTTTAAATCATATATGATTTATAATGTTCTCTCAATTTCTGCTGTACAGAAAAGTGATCCAGTTATAAATATATGTACATTATTTTTCTTATAGTATCTTCCATCATGTTTCATCACAAGTAATTTTATATAGCTGCTGTGCTATACAGCAGGAAATGCAATATTTTGGATGTACTAACCCCAAACTCCTAGTTCTTCCTCCTCTCTCCCCCTCCCCCTTGGCAACTACAAGTCTGTTCTCTATGTCCATGAGTTAGTTTTCTTTGGAAAGGTTCATTTGTGCCATATATTAGGTGCCACATAAAAGTGATAACATATGGTATCTGTCTTTCGCTTTTCTGATTTATTTCACTTAGTATGGTCTAGTTCATACCATGTTGCTGCCACTGACATTATTTTTCTTTTTTATGGCTGAGTAGTATTCCATTGTGTATGTGTAACATATCTTCTTAATCCTTTTATCCATTGATGGATGTTTAGGTTGTTTTCATGACTTTGCTATTGTGACTAATGCTGCAATGAACATAGGAGTGCATGTGTCTTTTTGAATATAAGTTTTATTGGTCAAATGCCCAGGAGTGGGATTGCTAGGTCAAATTGTATTTCTATATTTAGTTTTCTGAGGTACCTCCATGCTGTTTTCCATAGTGGTTCTATGACTTACATTCCCACCAACAGTGTAGAAGAGTATCTTTTTCTCCACACCCTCTGCAGCTTTTGTTATTTGTAGGTTTATTAATGATAGCCATTTTGACCATTGTGAGGCAGTGCCTCATTATAGATTTTATTTGCCTTTTTCTAATAATTAGTGATGTTGAACATTTTTTCCTTTGTCTGTTGGCCATTGGAAAGTGGAAAATCTTCTTTGGAGAAATGACAATTCAGGGCCTCTGCCCATATTTCAATTGCTTTTTTTTTTCTTGTTTTTTTGTTTTTGAGTTGTATGAACTGTTTATATACATTGGAGATTAAAGCCTTGTTGGTTGCATCATTTGAAACTAAACTATTTTATTCCATTCTGTAGGTTGTTTTTTGGTGTTTTTAATTGGTTATGTAAAAGCTTATAAGTTTAAGGAGGTCCCGTTGCTTTATTTTTGTTTTTATTTCTATTGCTTTTGGAGACTGACCTAAGAAAACATTTGTAATGTTGATGTCAGAGAATGTTTCACCTATGTTCTCTTCTAGGAGTTTTATGGTTTCTTGTCTTATGTTTAAGTCTTTAAGTGATTTAGAATTTATTATTGTGCATGGTGTGTGGGTGTGTTCCAGTTTCATTGATGTACATGCAGCTGTCCAGTTTTCCCAGCACCATCTACTGAAGAGACTGTCTTTTTCCCATTTTATATTCTTGCCTCCCCTGCCAAAGATTAATTGACCATAGATATCTAGGATTATTTCTGGGTTCTCTATTCTGTTCCATTGGTCTGTATGCCTGATACCAGTACCATACTGTCTTGATTCATGTTTCTTTGTTCCTCAGGATTGTTTTGGCAATTCTTGGTCTTTCATGGTTCCATAGGAATTTTTTTTAATGAACATTTTTTAATGCAATATTTAAAAGTTCTTTCCATATACAGTTGTTAAAAAATATCGGCTATATTCCCTGTGCTGTACAATATATCTTTTAGACAATCTCCTACGCCAAAATTTGTATCTCTCATTCCCCCTCCCCCTTCACTCCCTCCTTATCAGTAACCACTAGTTTGTTATTTATATCTGTGAGTCTGATTTTTTTGTTTTATTCACTTGTTTGTTGTATTGTTGAATTCCACATATGTGATATCATATAGTGTTCATCTTCCTCTGTCTGACATATTTGTCTTAGCATAATGCCCCCCAAATTATTAGTAAACAATCACTTGTGTATCACCTCCCAGATTTAGATGGATTTAATGTATTCCCAGAATACATTATTACCAGCAGGGCTGAATCTCCTTTTGCGTATCCTGTTAGTCATTCCTCTTCTCTCCTTCTCATAGTAAAATAATCCTTACTGTCTTACAAATATGTTGTTTTAGCTTTTCCTGATTTGGAAGTTCATATTAATGCCCTCAGACCTTATGCATTCTTTTTCTGGATCTTTTGTTCAGTCTTACATTTGCAAGGTCATCTAGGTAGTGGTGTGGAGTGCTAATTTGTTCATTTCTATTGCTGAGAGTTACCCCCTTGTAGGATGGTCTTACTCATTACTCATGCAACCTATTTTTGATAGAATAAATTTTGGGGGGTTATTAGGAATAATGCCGCCATGATCATTCCTATGTATGTTTCTTGGTGCACATGTGCATTTTTTTCACTTTCCTACATATCTAGGAGTGAAATTTCTTGGTTTTAGAAGGTCTCCATCTTCAATTTTACTCCACAATATGAAATTGACTTCCAATGATATTGTATCAAGTTGCACTTCCACCATAAATGTGTGAGGGTGTGGCTGTAGCTCATTCTTACCACACTTGGTGGTGCCTGCTGGGTGGAGCAACTCCTAGTGGTTTGATTTTTTCTTTCTTGAATTTTAAGTTTTAATTGTTCAAGATAGGAAATAGAACATATTTTACTTGAAAGTTTTGGTTCAACTTATAACCAATATATGATTATTAATGTGGTATGAGAAGATTCATTTGTATTCTTTCTATAGGTCATGAAAAAGGCCTCACAACTCATTTATGTTACAGATATTTTAAGATTTTGTATTCTTTTTCTGTCCGATTAGACTTTAAGGGTTATTTTTTATATTGCTCAATGAATTTATTATATTTATAGTTGTACAATGATCATCACAACCCAATTTTACATTTCCATACCAAACCCCCAGCATCCCCCTACCCCCCAACCTCTCTCCTTTGGAAACCATAAGTTTTTCAAAGTATGTGAGTTAGTATCTGTTCTGCAAAGAAGTTCATTGTGTCCTTTTTTCAGATTCCACATGTAAGTGATTTTGTATTTCAGTCATTAATCATGAGATTGAGTACCTTTTAAATACTTGATAGCATTTTTTATTTCCTAATTTTGAAACTGCTTTTCTAAATTTTTATTTTTCTGGAATTCCCCTTGTGGTAGAGCAGAAATGAATCCAACTAGTGTCCATGAGGATGTGGGTTCTATTCCTGGCTTAGCTCAGTGGGTTAATTATCCAGCATAATTAGCATGACCTGAGATGTGGTGTCGGTCTCAGACATGGCTCTGATAGCATGTCCACTTGCTATCAGACCTTTTTAATGAGTATATGTTGAGTTATATCAAGTGTTTTTTTTTTCTCTCATCTGTTGAGATGTTTTTACTGCATCATATAATTTTTTCCTTTGTTTCATCATTGTAGTGACTCACTTTGATGGATTTTAGAATGTGAAATCAAATTTGCATTTCTGGGAAAACTCAGTTCACACTAGCTCCAATTCCATCCCTAGTGTGGTAACTTCCATATGTGGTGAGTGTGGTCCTAAAAAGACAAAAGAAAAAAAAAAAGTCCATTTTTCACAGAGCAAAGGAAGTTATTTTTCAGCCTTTTTTTCTAAAGACTTTATAATTTTGTTTCTTCAAAATTTCCAGGTGCTTTAGACTACCTGGAATTGACTTTTGTGTATGTTGTGAAGTGATCGTTTGGATGTCTTCGTTTTAACTTATTTTTGTTTGCACCAAGACATAATAAGTTGAATCATTCATCTGTAGACTCCTTCTAATTGTAATAGTATGAAACTGTCAGCTGTGAATAAAATGCAGTTTTCTTTGTTTTCTTAGAGAATTTACTCTTTCATCTATTTTTTTTTTTTATCCTCAAGTACAATGTGGGGTCATTGTGGTAAGAGCTAGTGTTTTATCTTGCTCCTCATGGAATGGGAAGGAATTAAATATATAATCATACATATTATCTATGCCATATTTTTGAAAACAGAACTCCTTTTATCTGATGATGAGAATTTTCATCTATGTCCACTTGCTATCAGACCTTTTTAATGAGTATATGTTGAGTTATATCAAGTGTTTTTTTTTTTTCTCTCATCTGTTGAGATGTTTTTACTGCATCATATAATTTTTTCCTTTGTTTCATCATTGTAGTGACTCACTTTGATGGATTTTAGAATGTGAAATCAAATTTGCATTTCTGGGAAAACTCAGCTTGGTAGAGATAATATTGTATTTTCTTCTGAGTTTATTTTAATTGTCTTACTAATATTTTATTTTGAATCAGTCCATTTAATTTATGAATGATATCAGCCTATTCCTGTACTCTTTTACAGGGTTCTTGTACCTTTAGGTATCAAGGTGGTGCTAATACCTAAATGGAAATTTGTGAGTGCTCCTTTAATTTCTATTTCATGAAAATGTTTTGCAAGCTAGAAATTATTTTTTTCTTGGCTGTTTATAAAGCTAAATTCACTATTGCATCTATCTTGGCATGCAATTTTCTTTGAGGATAGGTTTTTGCCTACAGGTTGAATTTCCTTAATAGTTATAGGTCTAATATCTCACTAAACTTTTTGATGGGTTATATATTTTTTAGATATTTGTCTTATTTAATCTAAATTTAAAATTTATTCATATGACATTATTCATAATAGCCTCTTTATTTTAATATCAGTGGTAATGCCATTCTGTGTTAGAGAGGACAACATTAATGATATGATTTCATTCTAAATTAATATGTGATTAATTAAAAATAATATAATAAAATAAAGTAACAGTAATTTTAATAAGAAAATAAGTCAAAATAATTATAATAGTTGTAAGATAATTAAAAAGTTGATTAATTTTAAGAATTCTCTACAGGGAGGATTTTTTTTCACAAATACCGTATAATTTACTTTCACTTTTATTTTTATTGAAAAAAATTTTTTTCTTGGAATTCCTGTCATGGTTCAGTGGTTAATGAATCCAACTAGGAACCATGAGGTTGGGGGTTCGATTCCTGGCCTCGCTCAGTGGGTTGTGGATCTGATGTTTCTGTGAGCTTTGGTGTATGTCACAGACATGGCTCAGATGCCATGTTGCTGTGGCTCTGATGTAGGCCAGCAGCTACAGCTCCAATTAGACCCCTAGCCTGGGAACCTCCATATCATGTGGGTGCAGTGCAAAGAAGACAAAAAAAATTATTAATGAATTTATTACATATATAAGTATAGAACAATCATCACAACCAAATTTTACAGCATTTCTATCTCAAAAAATATGTGTATCCCCCACCCCACAACCTGTCTCATTTGGAAACCATAAGATTTTCAAAGTCTGTGAGTCAGTATCTGTTCTGCAAAGAAGTTCATTGTGTCCTTTTTTTGTATATTCCACATGTAAGTCATAGCATTTGATATTGGACTGACTGACTTCACTAACCATTAAAATTTCTAGGTCCATCTATGTTGCTACAAATGACATTATTACTTTCCTTTTAATGGCTGAGTAATGTTCCTTTGTGTATGTACCACATCTTCTTATCTACTCCTCTGTCAATGAACATTTATCTTACTTCCATGTCTTGGCTTGTGTATATAGTGTTGCAATTAACATTGGAGTACATGTGTCTTCTCAAGTCATGGTTTTCTTTGGATAGATGTCCAGAATTTGGATGGCTGGATCCAGTGGCAATTCTATATTTAGTTTTCTGAGGAATATCCATAATTTTTTCCACAGTGGTTGCACCTACATTACAACCAACAGTTTAATAGAGTTCCTTTTTCTCCACACCCTCTCCAGGACTTATTGTTTGTAGACTTTTTGATGATGGCCATTCTGGCTGGTTTAGGTGGTACCTTATAGTGGTTTTGATTTGCATTTCTTTAACAATGAGTGATGTGGAACATCTTTTCATGTGTTTTTTGGCCATATTTCTTCTTTGAAGAATTGTCTGTTTAGATCTTCTGCCCATTTTTGATGGGGTTTTGTCTGTTTGTTTGTTTGTTTTGTCTTGTTTCTTCATTGAGCTTTAGGAGATGTTTATAAATTTTGGAGATTAATCCCTTGTCAGTTATTTCATTTGCAAATATTTTCTCCCATTCTCTGGGTTGTCTTTTTATTTTGTTTAGGGTTTCCTTTGCTGTGCAGAAACTTTTAAGTATAATCAAGTCATATTTGTTATTTTTGTTTTTACTGTCATTATTCTAAGAGGTGGATCGGAGAAGATGTTGCTTTCATTTATGTCAGAGAGTGTTTGGCCTATGTTTACCTCTAAGAATTTTATAGCATCTGGTCTATATCTAGGTCTTTAATCCATTTTGAGTTTATTTTTGTGTATGGTATTAGGAAGTGTTCTAATTTTGCTCTTTAACATGTGGCCGTCCAATTTTCCCAGCACCATTTATTGAAGGGACTGTCTTTTCTCCATTGTATATTCTTGCCTCCTTTGTCATAGATGAATTGACTGTAGGTGCATGGGTTTAATTCTGGGCTTTTTTTTTTCTTTAGGGCTGCACTCATGGTATATGGAGGTTTCCAGGTTAGAGGTCTAATCAAAGCTCATGGTGCCAGCCTATGCCAGATCCATAGCAATGGCAGATCTGAGCCGCATGTACAACCTACAACACAGCTCACAGCAATGCCGGATCCTTAACACACTGAGTGAGGCAATGATCAAACCCACAACCTCATGGTTCCTAGTCAGATTCATTTCCACCGTGCCACAATGGGAATTCCTATTTCTGTGCTTTCTATCCTTTTCCACTGATATCTATATCTCTCTCTTTTTTGCCAGTACTGCATGGAGGTGATGATGGTAACTTTGTAGTATTGTCTGAAGTCAGGGAGTCTGATTCCTCCAGCTCCATTTTTCTTTTTTTGGGATGTCTTTGGTTATTCTGGGTCTTTTGTGTTTCTAAACAAACTTTAAAATATTTTGTTCAAGTTCTGTGGAGAATGTCCTTGGTAATTTGATAGGGATTGCATTGAATCTGTAGACTGCCTTGGGTAGTATAGTCATTTGGATAATATTGATTCTTCTAATCCAAGAGCATGTTATGTCTTTCCATCTGTTTGTGTCATCTTTGATTTCTTTCATCAACATCTTATAGTTTTCAAAGTACAGGTCTTTTGTCTCTTTAGGTAGGTTTATTTTTATGTATTTTATGCTTTTGGATGTGATGGTAAACGGGATTGCTTCCCCAATTTCTGTTTCTGATGTTTCATTGTTAGTATATAGAAATGCAGTTGATTTCTGTGTATTAATTTTGTATCCTGTGACTTTGCCAAATTCATTGATGTGCCCTAACAGTTTTCTGGTAGAATTTTAGGATTCTCTAGGTTTGTATCATGTCATCTACAAACAGTGAGAGTTTTACTTCTTCCTTTCCAATGTGGATTCTTTTGATTTCTTTTCCTTCTCTGATTGCCACGGCTAGAACTTCCAAAACAATGTTGAATGGTAGTGGCGAAAGCAGACATCCTTGTCTTATTTCTGATCTCAGTGGGAATTCTCTCAGCTTTCCACCTTTGAAAATGACGTTCGCTGTGGGTTTGTCATATGTGGCCTTTATTATGTTGAGGTAGGTTCCCACTATGACCACTTTCTAAAGGGTTTTTATCAGAAATGGATGGGAGATTTTGTCTGAGGCCTTTTCTGCCTCTATTGAGAAGATCATGTGGTTTTTATTCTTCAGTTTGATAACATGGTGTATCACACTGATGGATTTGCAGATATTGAAGAACCCTTGCATCTCTGGGATAAATCCCACTTGATCATGATGTACAATCCTTTGAATGAATTGTTGGATTTGATTTGCTGCATAGCTTTCTGTTAATTTTTTAATCTTTTATATATATATTTCTACTTTACAGCATGGTGACCCAGTTACACATACATGTATACATTCTTTTTTCTCACATTAAACGTTCCATCATAAGTGACAAGACAGAGTACCCAGTGCTACACAGCAGGATCCCATTGCTAATCCACCCCGAAGGCAACACTATGAATTTATTAACCCAAGCTCCCAATCCATCACACTCCCTCTCCTTCTTCCTTGGCAACCACAAGTCCATTCTCCAAGTCCATGATATTTTTTTTCTGTGGAAAGTTTCCTTTGTATAGTGTATTAGATTCCAGATAAAAGCGATATCATATTTTGTTTGTCTTTCTCATTCTGACTTATTTCACCCCAGTATGAAATTCTCTAGTTCTATCCATGTTGCTGCAAATGGCCTTATTTCATTTTTCATTTCTGAGTAGTATTCCATTGTGTATATATACCACATCTTCCTAACCCAATCATCACTCAATGGACTTTTGTGTTGATTCCATGTCTTGACTATTATGAATACTGCTGCAATGAATGTGCAGGTGCATGTTTCTTTTTTTAAGAAAAGTTTGTCTGGATATATGCCCAGGAGTGGAATTGTTGGGTAATATGGTATTTGTATGTATAGATTTCTAAGGTACATACATACTTTTCTTCATCGTGTTTGTACAGGCTTCCATTCCCACCAACAGTGCAGGAGGGTTCCCTTTTCTCCACACCCAATTTAGCATGTGTTTTCTGTGGACTTATTCATGATGGCCATTCTGACTGGTATAAAGTGTTATCTCATGGTAGTTTTACTTTGCATTTCTCTAATAATCAATGATATTGAGCATTGTTTCAAGTGCTTGTTTGCCATCTGAATATCTTCCCTGGAGAAATGTCTATTAAGATCTTTCCTGCATTTTTCAATTGTGTTGTTGGCTTTTTTGCTGTTGAGTTGTATAAGTTGTTTGTATATTTTAGAGATTAGTGCCTTGTCCATTGCATCATTTGAAACTATTTTTTTCTCATTTTGTAAGTTGTCTTTCTGTTTTCTTTTTGGTTTCCTTTGCTGGGCAGATGCTTGTCAGTTTGATTAGGTCCCATTGGTTTATGTTTGCTTTTCTTTCTATTGTTTTGGGAGACTGACCCTAGAAAACATTTGTAAGGTTGATGTCAGATAATGTTTTGCCTATGTTCTCTTCCCAGAGTTTGATGGCGTCTTGTCTTATATTTATGTCCTTCAGCCATTTTGAGTTTTTTTTTTTTTTTTTTGCCTGGTGTGAGGGTGTATTCTAGTTTCATTGTTTCGCATGCTGCTGTCCTGGTTTCCCAGCAGTATTTGCTGAAAAGACTGTGTTTTTCCTATTTTATGTTCTTGTCTCCTTTGTCAAAGATTAATGAACCATAGGTGTCTGTGTTTAGTTCTGGGTTCTTTATTCTGTGCCATTGGTCTATATATCTGTTTTGGTACCAGTACCACACTGTCTTGATTCCTATGGCTTTATAATATTGCCTGAAGTTGCTGATGTCCAGTCACTTAGCATTGTGGTCAGAAAAGATGCTTGATATGATTCAATTTTCTTTGATTTACTGAGGCTTGTTTGTACCCCAGGATGTGATCAATCTAATATAATGTTCCATGTGCACTGGAGAAGAATATGTATTCTATTGCTTTTGAATGGAATGTCCTATAAATATCTATTAAATCCATCTAGTCTAATGCTTCATTCAGGGCCTGTATTTCCTTATTGATTTTCTCTCTGGGTGTTCTGTCCATTGCTGTAAGTTGGATGTTAAAATTCCTCACTATTCTTGGGTCATTCTCTATTTGTCCTTTTAAGGTTATTAGCAGTTGCCTTATATATAGTGGTGATCCTGTGTTGGGTGCATAGATATTTAAAATTATTTTATATTCTTCTTGGATTGATCCTTTGATCGTTAAGCAGTGCCATTCCTTGTCTCTTAAAATATTCTTCATTTTAAATTCTATTTTGTCTGATATGAGTATTTATACTCCAGCTTTCTTTTGATTCCCATTTACATGGAATATTTTCTTCCATCCTCTCACTTTCAATTTGTATGTGTCCCTAGAATTGAAGTGGGTCCCTAGAATACAGCATATATATGTGTCTTGTTTTTGTATCCATTCAGCCAGTCCATATCTTTTGGTTGGGGAGTTTAGTCCATTAACATTTTAGGTAAATATTGATACATATCTTCTTATTGCCATTTTATTGACTATTTTGGATTTGTTATTGTTGCTCTTTTTTCTTCCCTTCTTCTCTTGTTCTCTCCTCTTGTGGTTTGATGACTGTCTTTAGTGTTGTATCTGAGTTGATTTTTCTTATTTGTGTGTGCATCAGTTGTAGATTTTTGGTTTGCATTTACTCTCAAATTTTGATATGAGTCTATATATATATATATATATATATATATATATATATATATATATATATAAAAGATTATTTTAAGTTGTTGGTATCTTAATTGCAAGTGCATCTCCAGTGTCCTGAATTTGTACACTTCTCTTCTCATGATTTCCGAATTTGGTAGTATAATTGTGCATGGATGATTTCATAGCTTTACTGTATATATACTGTTACTGGTGAGCCTTGTCATTTGCAGAAGTTTTGTTTCTGTTGGCAGCCTTTTCTTTTCTGCCTAGTAAAGTTCCTTTAGTATTTGTGGTGGAGCTGGTTTAGTGTTGCTGAATTCTATTAGCTTTTGCTTTTCTGTAATGCTTTTTATTTCTCCTTCAAATTTGTAAGAGAGCCTTGCTGGGTAATGAAATCTTGGTTGGCAGTTTGTTCCTTTCATCATGTTAAGTATATCCTATCCTTTCTAGCCTACAGAGTGTCTGCTGAAAAATCTGCTGATTAATTTATTGGGGTTCCCTTGTATGTTATTTGTTTCTTTTCCCTAGCCATTTGCAATATTTTCCCTATGTCTTAATTTTGGTCCGTTTGATTAATATGTGTCTTGGGGTGTTCCTCCTTGAGTTTATTTTATATGGTACTCATGCTTCCTGGATTTGAGTGAGTGTTTCCTTTCCCATGTTAGGGAAGTTTTTGGCTATTATCTCTTGGAATAATTTTTTCTGTCCCTTCCTTTCACTATTCTCCTTCTGGTACCCCTATAATATGGATGTTGGTGCATTTAATATTGTCCCAGAGTTCTCTGAGACTCTCTTCTTTTCAGTCTTTTTTCTTTTCCACATCAGTGATTTCCACTAGTCTGTTCTCCACCTAGCCTATTTGTTCTTCTGCATCTTGTATTCTGCTGTTCACTGCTTCTAATGAATTTTTTATTTCAGTTGCATCTCTTCTTGCTTATGTTTTATATCTCGTATCTCTTTGCTCAGTGTTTCCTGTAAATTATCCATCTTTGTCTCCAGTTTATTTCTCATTACTTGCATCATCTTCAGCATCAACAGTCTACAGATTTTTTTCCTGGTCACCTAGCTGTTTTTCTAGGTGTTTTTCTTTCACCATTATCTGAGTTATAGTTATAGTCTTTTCATTTTTATAGGTTTTTGGTGTGGTGACCATTTTGCAAATATTAGAGTTGTAGCCTCTCTTACTTTTGGTGTCCTTCCCCCCCTTGTGGCTGAAGGTGGTATAGGGCCTTGCTGTAGTCTTCTTAATGTCCAGGATTGGTGCCTACCCAATGGCAGGTGGGGCTTATTCCTATCCCTCTGGTGGGTGGGGCTTATTATCTGTGAGAGATTAGAGGTGGATGTATGCCTGGGGAGTATTTGGGTAGCCTGATTATTGATTGGTATGGCTGTGATCCCACCTGGATTGCTGTTGGCCTGGGCTTCTCAGGGCTGTTGTGTGGGGTGAAATTTTCCCAAAATGGCCACCTCCAGAGGAAAGCATACTGATGAATATTCCCAGGAGATTTTCTTCCAATGCCCTTCCCCCAGAACAATCAATATTGACCCCCTGTTTTCCCATGGAAATCCTCCAAGAACTGCAGTCAGGTCTGACCCAGATTCCTATGGAGACTTTGCCATGCCCTGGGTGCCAGTGTATGTGAAAGTCTGTGTGCACACTTCAAGAATGGTCTCTCCATTTCCCCCAGTCCTGTGGAGCTTCGGCACACAAGCCCCACTAGCCTTCAATGCCAGATGCTCTGGGGGCTCTTTCTCAAATTTGAAAGATTGCCAGGCATGGATATTTGATGTGGGACTCAGGATTCTCAATCCTGAAGGTAAGTCTGTATGATAAAGTTACTTTCCAGTCTGTAGGGCTTCCCACCCAGGAGGTATGGGGTTGCTTATATAATGTAATCGCCCATCCTACCTCTTGATGTGGCCTCCTATTTATGTTCTGTAGTAGGATATCTTTTTAAAAGTTTCAAGTCCATTTGGTTTAAAGTTGCTCAGCATCGTGTTGTAATTTTGTTCTTTTTATAAGAGAAGTTGAACTCCAGTCTTTCTATTCCAATACTTTTCAATACTATTGCATTTTGTATGAGTTATACCTTCTTATACCTTAGTTTCCTGAAAAGTTAAAAAGATAAGAATTTTCAAATATGGTATGTTCATTTTCTTTAGGCTAGAATTCCTTACAGTTGAGTTAGTATCTAGGATTGTGGAATATTTTTTTGATAAACATTCATCAAAGTAGCAAAGATTAAATGTAATGATAATCCATAGTATATATATATCTATATATGTAAATCAGATAGCAAGTAACTTTTTTTTGGTTTCTTTGTCCTTTTGTCTATCATTTTCTATAGTTGTAGAATGTAAATATTAAGCAATGTTTGAGAATGTTTGTATTAATGCAGTTGCTAGTTATGTGTTGTATCTGATTGTTTCCTCAAACCTAAATATATTGCAAAGTTTTTGGCTTGTTTCTTCATTCCTAAACTTATATTGGCCTGTGACAATAATCCAGTGGAGGAGCATCCAGTGAACATGAACCCCATTTCCAAATTCATGATTACAATGTAGGATGTGTTTATAATTGGGTCTTTCTTTTTGAGGAGAGCTTACTTATTCCTGCTTAAATTTAGATTGTTAAATTGTGTGATCTCTTGCTTCACAAACAGCAAGAACTGATTTTCAGATAAGACAAAGCTAAATGTATATATAAGTAATTCATTCTGACAAGCATTTTTATGTGTCTACTGTGTTTATGGAAATTTTTAGAAGTGAAAAAAATAAAATAAAAATATTTTCCTTTGTTGATCTTATATATTAATGGGAGAGCATACAAATAAACATAATATGTAAGTAAATGTCATGGCGTTTAAGTGCTATAAAAAGCATCATTGTGAAGAAATCAAGAATGAGGGGGATAGGTTGCAATTTTAAATAGTATTGTGAGGATTTGTTGTAGGCCCCAAGGTACAGAGCCATGAGGATGTTTGCAGGAAAACTATTCCAGGGCCAGAAAACAGCAACTGTAAAACTCTGAGATGTGACATTGTCAGTTATGTTCCAGGAACAAAAAGGAGAGGGGTTGATGGGAGGTGGTGAGAGAAGAGTAGTGTGAATCATTTCAGTGCCTCAAGGGAACTATGTTCCCTAGTCTTTACAATTTGCATCTTACTGTGAATTATGTATGTATCCCTTGGAAGCTCTTTAGCACAAGAGTGACATGATTCAGTTTTACAAAGGATCAGCGTGATGGCATGCAGAGAAGAGGGCTTGTTGGAAGCAGAAAGACCATCTTGGAGTTCCAGCAAATGTGCTATTAAGGGATTGATAGGCTAGAATAATAGCAGAGGAAACAGTATTTGGAGAAGTGTATGTGGTTGAAAGTCTGAAGTAACAAGGTTTCCTGACACGTTGAGAGGAATATGAGAGAAATGATAGGAGTCAAAGGATTCCTGTATTTTGATTTGAACCGATGGAGTTGTCACCAACTACAGTGGTCACGAACTAAATGGTGTCTGCTTGTAATGAGTCTGTAAAGAATAATGGGAAAATAATCACTGTTTTTGAAGACTTCCAAAATGTCAGACAATGTTCTAAGCACATTAGGTGTTTTAAACACAAAAGACCCAGCACATCCGAAGCCATCCTGAGAAATAAAAATGGAACTGGAGGAATCAACCTCCTGACTTCAGATTATACTACAAAACTACAGTCATCAAAACCATATGGTACCAGCATAAAGACAGAACTATAGATCAGTTGAACAGGATAGAAAGCCCAGAATTAAACCCACATACCTACAGTCAACTTATTTATGACAAAACAGGCAAGGGCATACAATGGAGAAAAGACAGACCCTTCAATAAGTGCTGCTGGGAACACTGGACTTCTGCTAATGGTTTTAAATTCCATGAGCTATAAATATTTATTTGAGTAAATTCATACATTCCAAATATGTGTAAAGAAGTAGAAATTCTCTCCATCTCTGTCCTTCTCCTACTCCAGTAACTCTGCAGATATATATTCATAAAATCTAAAAATTAGTCTTCATATCTTTATACTTTTTCTACATCCCTTATTTTTCTATTTGATTAATATTTTAAAAAACAGCTCTTTGATTTTTCAGCCTGGTTTAAATTGCTACATTTATTGGAGGTCCTGTTGCACTTCAGTAGTTAACGAATCCAACCTGGAACCATGAGGTTGTGGGTTTACTCCCTGGCCTCGCTCATAGTTTTGGGGATCTGTCATTGATGTGAGCTGTGGAGTAGGTCACGGATGTGGCTCAGATCCCGCATTGCTGTGGCTGTGGTGTAGGCCAGCAGCTACAGCTTTGATTTGACCCCTAGCCTGGGAACCTCCATATGCCATGGGAGCAGCCCAACAAATGGCAAAAAGACAAAAAATAAAATAAAATAAAATAAATAAAAAATAAATTGTTGCATTTATGTAATTAATCATAATTAATTTATATCTCTTGGTAGGATTACATTTTTTTCCAATTTTTATTTGTTATAAAGCTGGGGAGTTCCCATTTTTGTGCTGGGTGACTAGTATTCATGAGGATGCACGTTCAATCCCTGGTCTCATTTAGTGGGTCCAGGATCTTCCTTTCCTGTGAGCTGTGGTGTAGGTCACAGGGGAAGCTTGGATCCTGCATTGCTGTGGCTGTGTTGTAGGACTGCAGATGCCACAGCTATGAGTAGACACCTAGCCTGGGAATTCCATATGCTGTAGGTGTGGCCTAAAAAGCAAAAAAAAAAGAAAAGAAAAGCTGAGATTGACGAAAATAAATTCTCTCAGTACTCAATGTACATATACGATCATATATCTCCAAGTTAGACTCTCTTAAGTGCTGGAGTGTCTAGAATATTTTTAAATTATATATCTTGACACTAGGTACAGGGATAGATGGCAGGAAGGAATATTTCACCATCTCCACTCTGGGATGGATCGTTTCTTAGTTCTTGTTCTCTCTGGTCATAAGCAATTTTTAATTGTTTGGATAAAAATGGGGAAATTTAAAAGGAATAAAGCAAAAGCAATATAATAAGTTAGGAAGAGAAGAGTAAAAGTGAAAACAATTTTTATACATGAAAAAGAAATATTTTGGTCACGTCTGTGGCATGCAAATTTTTCTGGGCCAGGGGTTTAACCTGAGTAAAAACAAGAGCCACAACAGTGACAACATGCTAAGCCAACAGGGAATGCCTAAGGAAAAGTATTTGAAAGAGAAAAATGAGGAATTATAAAAATCATCTAGTTGAAAATTAACTAAACTATATTCTCCCCCTCTTCCCCTCTCAAATGTTTGCAAAGACATTCAACAGCTAAAAATTCAGTAATTATTTTCAGTAATATACTGCAATGTGAGGGATTTTGGACTATAAGTCTTCATAGAGGAAAGAAATTTGTTCAGGAAATGTCTTTGGGAAAACTATTAAAGCAGTATCTGGAAGATGAGCAAGTGACGACTCTTCCTAGGAAAGAAGAGGAATAGTGAGGGAGTATATCATGATATAAGCAGAAGCAGGGCAAATTGACGAGTCCTCAGCCCTGGATGTAAGTGCCCACAGAAACCTTGTCTCACACGTAGCAACATCCAAATGCTTGATTGTTAGTCAAGAACATATAGAAAATAGAATCCTGTATAAAACACTCCATTGTGTATTAATCTAAAGGATACTGCCTGGAGTTTCCTCCTGCCCACCTGCTTCCTCAGGCCTTGTTTCATGTCTTTGTTTCTCAGGTTGTAGATAACAGGATTTAGTGCCAAGTTTAGAAGTGTGTAGACAGTTGGTGCCATGTGGTCCGGTACAGTGTTCGAGGAAACAGGCTGTAGATAACAGGATTTAGTGCCAAGTTTAGAAGTGTGTAGACAGTTGGTGCCATGTGGTCTGGTACAGTGTTTGAGGACACAGGCTGTAAATAAATATAGAAGATGATTCTATAAAAGAGTATCACCACGGTGACATGATAACCACAAGTGGAAAAAGCTTAGGATTTGCTACCAGCTGAGGGAATTTTGATAACCACCATGATTCATATATAAAAGAAAGCAATGCATTGAAAGGGGGTACCCCAAAAAACAGATGTGGACAAACAAGACAATTTCACTAGAGAACTGAAGTCACAGAGAAAGTGATGGATAATGTTAGAGTCATAGAAAGTGAGCTTATTCAGCAGAAGTATATGTAGGAGTGAATGGAGGTGAGGCAATGAGCAGGAGAAGGCCACCATCAGGACACAGCGGTGGTGACTCATGATGGTGACATAGTGGAAGGGATCACAGATGGCCACATAGCAGTCAAAGGCCATGACTGCTAGAAGGCAACTGTCAGTGTTTCCCAAAGCATAAATGAAATACATCTATGTCAGACACCCAGCATAGGAGATGGTCTTATGGGACAGGAAGTTCACCAGCATCCTGGTGACAATGGTTGTTGAGAAGCAAATGTCAGTGAAAGACAGGAAAGTCAGGAAGAAATACATGGGGGTCTGGAGCTGGGGGTCCGAGTGGATGGCCAGGATGATGAGCAGGTTCCCTGTGATGGTGACCAAGTGCATGCTGAGGAAAAGGATAAAGAGTGGCTTCTTGTCCTCAGTCTGAGAGGAGAGTCCCAGGAGGATGAACTCAGAGAGACTGCTGGTTTGGTTGACTCTTTCCATTGATGTGGGTCTAGTTACATACAAGAAGTTCTGTTACTAAACATGCTCCAATTCTACACCCTAGACCATGAGAACCCAGCAAGTCTTCGTTTCCTTGATTTAGTCACAAAGAGCAGCTGTGCAGGGAAAGCTTGTCAGCCTCCTGGTGTTTGATGTGGTCCTTCCATCCCAAATCCATGGGCATTAGGTGGTATGAAATTTAGAGAGACAGAAGAGGTGTTTTTCCATTAGAAACTATCAGGGGTGGATCTCCTGATTCAAGATTTTTAGTTCCTATTCTTAGAAAAGCTCTGGGTGCTGATAACAGCATAAAGCAGAGAAATCTTTGCTTTTGTGTAGTTCAGATTGTAGTTTGGGAGCTAGATCATCGATGAACAAATATGGAATCTAATATCAGGTTGGGATATATTTGATAACAAAGGAAATCATTATAAGAGGATGGAGGTGACTGGGGATTGGAGATGGAAGTATTTTAGGTAGCAAAGTCATAGGACACTCATTCCTTATCAAAGCAAATTCAATTTTTATATCACTAGGGTTTATCTTTGCATTTTCTTGGACAGAAATCAGCATTGGCCAAAATAACCAGCAGGGCAAATCTAACAGGATTATTGAATCTACTTCAATAGTGTTTCTTTCCTTATCTGGGCACAAAATGAGAGCTTCATCCTCCTTCACTCATGGGATGCTGTCATCCTCAGTCTGAGCATGTCTCCCTTCTTTGGTCAATTTTTTTTCTTTAATTCTCTGTCCTAAATCATATGAGTACTGGATGGGTGTCCATTGGTGACTATTCAAATGATGTTTTAAAAATTCTTCTTTAATATGTATGTGTGTGTGTGTATATATACATATATATATGATATATATTATATGGATGTATATATACACATCAAGTTTATTTCACATGTGTGTGCATTTATCTATATACACTTTTTTTTTCTGTCACCAGTTATCTAGTGTTTCTTGCCACTCTAAACAATTCTGTAACAACAGATCTTGCATTAGCTAAAGTGCTTTAAATCACTTTTTAGAGACAGCATATTCATCTGTACCTCATGAATTATATTTTACACAGAAATTTTAAATATTTTGAGACATTGGTTATTCATGTATTCTTCAGTACCACACAAATCTATACAATAAAATACATATATCATGAAATTGTTTAAAAATTTTTTTACAGAAATGTTCTTTCACACATTTTATAAAGTGCTTTTTTTTTATTTTTAAGGCCATACCTGTGGCATATGGATGTTCCTAGTCTAGGGGACAAATTGGAGCTGCACCTGCTGGTCTATGCCATAGCCATAGAAATGTCAGATATAAGCCATGTTTGTGACCCGCAGAATAGCTCTGTGCAACATCAGATCCTTAAACCACTGAGAAAGTCCAGGAATTGAACCTGTATCCTCATGGATACTAGTCAGATCCATTTTCACTGAGCCATGACAAGAACTTCTATTTTCCTCATTTTGATAATTTCCTACATGAATTACCCTTCCATTCCCCTTAACTGATTAGATTTCTTCTTCCATGTTCAGACCTCTCCTTGTAGTTGCATGAGAGATGACTTATCTTTATATGTTGTAGAGATGGTGGAATTTGAAAATTTGGATATGTACGATTAACTGGCTCAAATCAACAAGAGATAATTGGCCGTGCATGGTCAAGGTGTGTCTGGTGTATGGAGCTGTGGTCGTGCAATGGACACTGCCCTGGACTTAAGATGAAAAGTAGGGGTATGATTTGTCCCGCATCACCTGCTCCCAAGCTGGTTCCTGATGTTTTATGAATAACAAGGGAGATACTATGTCTGTAAAACAGATTATCACACAAAGATCAACATTCAAAGATGAGTCATTTGTGGAAGGGCCGCCTGGGGAAGGTCGAATAGAAAACTCTGGTGTTTTGGTGAATTATTGGGAACCAATGCTCCAGATGGAAGATGTCAGGAGCCCCCACGCAGACAAGTAGCAAAAAGGAGGAAGGTTTTGGAGCTGAGATTCAGGAATAACAGTTCTAAAAGCACAGGGTGAGAGGCCAGGAATACTATATACAGTTTTTCTTTCCTCTTTTTCTGGTTATGCTTCCCTGAAAACATGCAGTACAGGTAACCTAGAAGTCCAACCGGATGTTCTTAAAACCAAGTGCCAAATGGAAAATTTACTTGGACATTATGACTTCTCAATCCATGAAATGTGTGAAAGTATCAAGGAAAAAAAATAGTAAAGTACCAAATTGAGTTGGGGAGCCCCTGGGTGGCCAGCTCACTGAAGCTCACCTCCATGTCCAGATGTTTTCTTTCCTTACCAACCTCCCCAGAAGATGATGGGCACCACATCTGATCAACAGGTGCACATCTACTTCTCAGCCAAAGTCCAGCTTCTCCCTCTGTCTCCCATGAAATCCTGGGCTGATTGGAAGGAGAGAAGCAGGAAAGGAGGGAGGAGCTGATGTCCTCCTCCAAAGGGAGAACACTTATCCCTTCCCTGTCCTTAGACCCCCATTACTTTCCTGCCACCTGGACCCCAGCTCACTGCTGCTTCTCCCAGCTCCAGATCTCAGGAGGCAGAGATCCTCTGACTCAGCAGGGAGGATTATCCTGGTTCTGGAAGCCCTGCCAGCTTCTCAGGATTTGGAGGTCTGCTGTAACAGCCTCTTGGGGCACTTGTTAGGCTGAGGGTGTTTTGGTGTGATGACCTCTCAGGGGAGTTTGTCCTGGGATCTCTCCAGGGAGAGAACACAGAATGGGAATCATGGTTAGCACAGCTGACTCCAAGGGGACAAGTGGATGCCTGAGGCTTCCTGTTTAGATGTTGGGGTGAATCTCATAGCATCTCAACCCCATGGCAACATTTCACAGGCATAGTTCCACTGCCTCAACTGTGAATTGGCAAGTGTGGACCAATAATTATGTGGTTGACCGTTTTCATTTTAGGAGATTCCATTGTGGATCAAGGTATATTCCAGAATCAGGCAGGTCCTAAGTCAATATGGGGAGGTTGCAGTTTTCAGGGGATTCAGTGGGGGTTGATCAATGGTGTGTACGCACTTTGCAGTGCCAGGGGATGTTTGTGGATAAGGTTTTTTTCTATGTGGGGTGAGGTTAATGTTAGTTTATGTATGTTTAAAGCACAGGGTTAGGCCAAGGTTATTGTCATATTTAGGAAAGGAGCTTTGGAAAAAATCATGTATGTTTTTTCAGAGTTTAGGCTCAAACAGTGTTTTGAAGTTTAATGTGGAGGAAATGAGATTCCCATTAGAATGTTGGCCTCCTTCCTAAGTGGTTGTTTTTACCAAGTTATTGAACCTCTATGAGCCTCAGTTTCTTCATCAGCTAAATGAGGAAAGCAACACCTCTTTGAACTAAAATAAAAAAAATTGTTTTGAATTTTATAGAGTTTATTTTATATTATGGTGATTGTCATCCACAACATTATAGGAAATAAATCATATTCTGCTGATGTCCTCAGAAGAAATCAGTGTCACACAACACATGTGCACCTGTTTCCTTAGACTTGAGTTAATTTTTAATATTTAATCTACATATTAAGATGAAATACTATGGAGACAGAAAGTCCTGTGTTTCAGACCTGCCTCCTGCTCTTACTCTTCACATGGCATTTGTCTTTCCATTCATTCAATTGACAATTTAAAATCAAATTATAGGTTTCCATCATGGTGCAGTGGAGGCAAGTCCAACTATGAGCCATGAGGTTGTGGGTTTGATCCCTGGCCTCCCTCACTGAGTTGGCGATCTGGTGTTTCCATGAGCTGTGGTGTGGGTCATGGATGCAGCTGTGGTGTAGGCTGGCAGCTATAGCTCTGATTGCACCCCTAGCCTGGGAACCTCCATGTGTCGTGGGTGCAGCCATAAAACAAAAGACAAAAAATAAAATTTTGAAAAAATTAAAAAATAGAATTAGTTCCCAGCTGTACTGAGACAATCCTCATATAACACTGTTTAAGGTGTATAACCCAATTTTTTGAGAGATGCATTTATTGCAAGATGATAAGCATTATAATGTCATTGAACATATACATTGCTTCATGTAGCTATAACTTTTTTTAGTAGTGACAAATTTTCAAATCTCTTGTAGAAACCTTCAAATATACAACACAATCTTGTTAACCCTAGTCAACATGCAGTAAGGTACAGCCCCAGAACTTATGTACCATATGTCTGAAAGTTTGTACCCTTTGACTACCTTCACCCATCTTTGCCAACCAGAACTACTCTCTCATGGCAATCTACTCCATATTATTTTTATTTTTACTTTTCACATGCACATATAAATGAGAACACAATGTTTTTCTGTCTGACTTATTTCACTGACATAATGTTCTCAGGGTTCAATATGTTGGTGCAAAGGGCACAATTTCCTTTTTTATGACTAAAGAATATTCCAGTAGTATTCACATTTTCATTATCCAGTCATCCATTGATAAACACTTAGGTTGTTTCCATATCTTTGCTATGATAAAGCTGCAATCAACATAGTGGTGCAGTTATCTGTTTGAATAGTGATTTCATTTCCTTATGATATATACTTTGAAGTAGGATTACTGGATCATATGGTGCCTCCATATTATTTTCTGTGTTGCCTTTCATTTTCATTTTGTTGATACTATTTTGCTACACAGAAGTTGTTTAGGGGAGTAATCGCTGTGGCTCCATGGGTTACAAACCCAAGTAGTATCCATGAGGACTCAGGTTTGATCCCTGGTCTTGCCCAGTGGGTTAAGGATCTGCCATTTCTGTGAGTTGTGATGTAGGTCACAGATGCGGCTCCAATCCCTAATTGCTGTGACTGGTGTAAGCAGGCAGCTGAAGCTCTGATTTGATTCAACCCCTATCCTGGAAATATACATGTGGTTGTTACCCTGAAAAACAAACAAACAAACAAAATAAATAAAAGCTTTTTTATTGTGTGTGTGTGTGTGTGTTTGGCTTTTCTTGTTTGTGCTTGGATGTCATATCCATAAAATCATTGCTAAGATCAATGACAAGGAAGTTTTTCCTTATTTTCTTCTTAGAGTTTTGTGATTTCTGGTTTTACATTTGTCTTAATTTTTGGGAGTAGTGTAAAATAGCGGTCCAGTTTCATTGTTTTGCCTGTGATATTCAGTTTTCCCACTACCATTTTTTCTAGGGCTGCACCCATGGCATATGGAGGTTCCCAGGCTAGGGGTCTAATCGGAGCTATAGCCACCAGCCTACACCACAGCCACAGAAATGTGGGATCCAAGCAATGTGTGCAACCTACACCACAGCTCATGGCAATGCTGGATCCTTAACCCATTGACCAAGGCCAGGGACCGAACCTCCAACCTCATCATTCCTAGTCTGATTTGTTAACCACTGAGCCACAATGGGAACTCCCTGTATGGGTTTATTTCTGAGTTCTTAAATCTTTTTCATTGGTCTGTGTTTCTCTTTTTTATACAGGTACCACATTATTTTGATTACTATAGCTTTGTAGTATATTTTTGAATCAGGAAGTGTGATGTTTTCAGCTTTGATCTTTCTCAGGATTGCTCTGGCTATTTAAAATCTTATGTGGTTCTATCCATATTTTAGGATTTTGTTCTCTTTCTACAAAAAATGCCATTGCAATCTTCATAGGGCTTGCATTGAATCTACAGATTCCTTTGGGTAGGGCAGATATTTCAACAACATTAATTCTTCCAATCCATGAAGAGGGTACATCTTTCCATGTGTTGGTGTTATCTCCAATTTCTTTCATCAATGTTTTCTAGTTTTCAGTGTATAGATAGATCTTTTATCTTGTTGATTAAATGTATTCCTAAGTAGGTGGTTTATTGTTTTTGATGCTATTGTAAATGGGATTTTTTTTCTTTGTTCCTTTTCCTTTCTCAGATAATTCATTTTTTTTTCTTATGTCTCTTAAGGGCTGCACCTGTGGCATATGGAGGTTCCCAGGCTAGGGGTCTAATTAGAGTTACAGCTGCCAGCCTATGCCACAGCCACAGCAACTCGAGATCCCAGCCATGTCTGTAACCTACACCGCAGCTCATGGCAAGGCCAGATCCTTAACCCACTGAGCAAGGCCAGTGATCAAACACAAAAACCTCATGGTTTCTAGTTGGATTTTTCTCCACTGTGCCACAATGGGAACTCCAGATAATTTGTTTTTAGTATATATAAATGCACTTAATTTTTTGTGCATGTGTGTGCCTTCTAGGATGACACCCACTATATGTGGAGGTTCCCAGACTAGGAGTCCAAATGGAGCTACAGCTGCCAGCCTACACCACAGCCACAGCAATGCCAGACTAAGCAGAGTCTGAAACCTATACCATAACTCACAGCAACACCAGATCCTTAATCCACTGAGTGAAGCCAGGAATCAAATCTACATCCTCATGGTTCCTAGTCATATTTGTTTCTGCTGCACCATGATGGGAACTCCAAAATGCAGTTGATTTTGATGTGCAACTTTACTGAATTTTTTTCATTCTTTGATGAATTCAAAAATTTTCTCTATATATTATGTCCTCTGCCAACAAAAACCATTTCACTTCTTTTTTTTTTTTTAGATTTGTACTCCTTTTATTTCTTTTTCTTCCCTAATTGCTTTTGCAGGGACTTCTAGTAATATATTGAGCAGGAGTAAGAAGAATGGGCATCCTTTCATGTTCCTGATCATAGAGGAGACTCTTTCAACCTTTCACCACTGAGTATGATGTTGCCTGTGGGCTTGTCATATATAGATTTTATTATGTTGAGGTTGTTATCATAAAAGGCTATTTTATTTTGTAAATGCTTTTTCTGCATCTATTGATCATATGGTTTTTATTTATTCTATTACTGTGGTGTACCATATGTATTGACTTGCACATGGTGAACTATTCTTGCCCAAAGGGATAAACACCACATGGTCATGGTGTATGATCCTTTTAATGTATTGTTGAATTCAGGTTGCTCATGCATTGTTTTGCAAATTTTGTTTAGTTGTTTTGTGTTATTGTTTGCTAAACTTTTTTAAGAGGATTATTCTGAATTTTTGCCAGACTGTTCATAGATCTCCATTCCTTTATGGTCAATTATTGGAGCTTTATTAGTTTCCTTTGGTGATGTCATGTTTCCCTGGTTCCTCATGATCCCTGATTCCCTATGTAAGTGTCTATGCACTTGAGTAAGTTTTCTCCCATTTCAGACTTTGCATTTTGTCTTCTGCAGTTATAGCCCTTCATCAGTTAGCTCATTTTGGGGTCATGGATAGTCCAGTGGTGGTGTCCTTGGGCAGGTAGGGCTTTGTGTTAAGGTCCCTATTTGGTGAAGCCAAAGTCTGTACTCTTAAGTTCAGGATAGTACCACTGGCTGGGCCCTAGTTTGGGTAGGATTTCTGGTTGTGCTCTGTGGATGGGTGGGGCTACTAGCTGGGCTCTGCATTCACCTCTGGGTCAGGATGCTGGTTATGATCCCAAGCAGGGTGGTGCCACTGGTTGGCCTCTTTGATTCGGCAGGGCTATGGGCTTGGCCTCATGGTCCCTACTGGCCAGGTCAAGTATAATCAGGCTGTGATCCCTGATTAGATGTTCCCTTTGTCTGGACTCTAAGTTCAAGCAAAGCCACAGGCAGGATTTCATGGTCGTATAAGTTCTCAGGCTGCTTTTTGCAGGTAGTCTAAGAAGCTGACTGATTCTCAAAGTAGGGCAGGGCGGCAGAATGGGCTTCATGAGGAGGTAGGCCACTGGCTTACTCTGCTGTTGGGAAAGGTCTCTGACCAGGCTTTTGTGTTGGGAGGGGCTGCTGGCTGTTTCCTGCAGCTGGGCAGGGCTGTGACTGTGGGGCAGGCATGGTTATTGTATAGGCTCCCTTGTTGGGTGGCCACAGGGTCTGCTCTGTGATTGGACTGTGTCATTGGCTGGACTCCATGTTTGGATGAGGTCACAGTCTGTGTCCAGCAAAGATACAAAGCCATAGGCCAGGCTCTGCTTCAGGGAAGGGCTGAAGTTTGGGTTCCAAGGCTGTCCAGAATCATTGTATTTAACACTTGGGGAGGACTGCTATTTTGGCTTCCTGTATAAGCATAGCTCTTGCATAAGTTAAACAGCTGCCTCAGTTTTTTGGCCATGTTTCCTGGTCCAGAATGGCTGCAAGTTGTTTTCAGCAGTAGGTGGGGCTTCATATTTGCTTTACGCATTGGCTAGAACAGGCTCCAGTTCTGATAAGGCTCCTTGGGTGGTGACCCTAATCCAGCAAAAGTGCCCATGGTTCTCTCTGGTCAGACAGGTCCACCAGCCAGCCACTGCAGATGGGCAGAGTCATTGGTTAGGATCTCTGCTTGGGTGCAGCTGCAAGGAAAAATGTGTGCTTCTAAGATCTGAGCACTGGTGGCTGCAAGCCACACTCTCCTTCTCTATATGGTGTGAATATACCATACTTTATAAAATGAATTTATCCATTCTACCGTAGATGACAACTTAGGTTATTTCCAGGTTGCGAGGCTCCATAAGTTTAACCTCTGATGTCATGATTTTATACCTATACCTTGTTGCACAGGTACGTGTGTTTGTCAGGAGTGTATACCTAGGAATGGTATTTATGGAGTATGTTTATCTTTACCTGTACTATTTAATAACAAATTGTTTTCCAAATCGACTGCACTAATTTATATTTCCACTAGTAGCATACTTTTCTGTGGCTCTACATTTTCTCTAACCCTTTATTTATTTTATTTTATTTTATTTTATTTTATTTTATTTTATTTTATTTACTTTATTTTTATATTTTTGCCTTTTTTAGGGCCACTCACATAGCATATGGAAATTCCCAGGCTAGGGGTCTAATTGGAGCTATAGCCGCTGGCCTATGCAAGAGCCACAGCAATGTGAGATCTGAGCCATGTCTGCAACCTACATCACAGCTTATGGCAACTCCAGATCCCCAGCCCACTGAGCAAGGCCAGGGATCGAACCCACAACCTCATGGTTCCTAGTTGGATTCATTAACCAATGAACCATGATGGGAACTCCCATTTTCTCTAAACCTTGATATTTATCCTCTGAATTTTAATTTTTGTCTATCTTCTCTGGATGTACAATGGCTTTACACTATGACCTAACTTGAATATCTCTGATTTTTAATGAAGCTTATCATGTTTCTATATGATTATTAATCATTTGGAGTTCTTTCTCTTTTGTGAGATATTTATTCAACTGTTTTTCATGGTTCCCCCCAACTCCCCCCACTGGCTTTATCTGTTTGTTTGTTTTTTTTTTTATTGATTTATAGGATCTTTATGTACTCTTAATCTGAGTGTTTTGTTGGTTTTGTGAATCTCAAATATCCTTCACCATTCTGTTACTTGTCTTTTTTTTTCCTTTTTCTTTTAAAATTTTTTTATGGCCATACCCATGCCTTATGGAAGTTCCCAGGATGGGGATAGAACCTGAGCTATTGCAGTTGGATTCTTAACCCACCAAAACACAGCAGCAACTCCCTGCTGTTCTTTTGAATTTCTTTCCCTTTAACTCAATGAAACAGCCTCTCCAGAAAATGAAGCTATCAGCCTTCATCACAGTTTTTCTTTTTGCACATCCCCGGGCCATAGGCAGGACCATCAGGCAGAAATGCCTGGGCTGGGAGAGGCTCCTAGGCCCTCCCTCCCCACTCCCTACCGACACACCCCTTTCCTGAAAGCTCCTCTGGCCTTGGTAGAGGCAGTTGGGCCTGTGAGCAGGCATCATGGTGCCTCTGGAAGACAGCATGTCGAAAATGATCTGTTCCCACTCATACATTCCCTGAATGGCTCTGCAGCTTGCAGGGTGACTGTGCTGGCCTGCTTCTGTGATGAGGGCCTACAGCCCATCCCCAGAGTGGCCACTAGAAGCCATAGTGCCCCATACACACCCTCTGCCTGCTGGATGTACCAGACCTCGTCTCTTCAGTGTAGGGCTGCTGCATAACTTTCTGACATATCTTGAAGCCTCTTCTCAGCTCTGCATCCTTGTGGCCACTCCATCCGTGGACAGGCTGCCCCAGGCTGCCATGTCATGGCTGCCTGTCTTTTTTCTTTGATGATGTCTTTTGATAAATATAAGTATTTAATTTCAACATTGTCCAATGTACAATTGTCTTTTATGTTTAGATTTTTCTGTCTGTTTCTTTTTTAAGAGATATTTTCATATCTAAAGGTAGCAAAGATATTCTTCTATATTATTTTCTAAAAACTACTGTCTTTTGGTTTTTCACTTGTAGGTTTGTTATTCATCAGATGTTACTTTTTGCATACGGTGTACAGTAGGAATCCAATTGTATTTTCCAACTGTCTTAGCTCCATTCCTGAAAAGATGTTCTTCAGTTCCTCATTCATAAGTCAATAGTATAACAATGTTTGGGTATGTTTCTGGGTTCTCTGTCTTATGGAAGTTATCATTTTTATTTAGCCAGTTACCAAAACCACATAGCCTTAATTACCTTATGCCTATAATGTGTCTTAATACATGGTAGACTAGTGACTCTCCAAGTATTGTTTCTAAATTAGTATGTCAAAATCACTTGAAGTTCCATAAGAGATGAAAACTCTTGGATCTCATGCAGACTGACTCAAGGGACATAGTCATAAGTCCATGGCCATGCCCACTCTTAGAGAAAAGTGTTGTGATCAAGATATTCCCTTCCAGGAGTTCCCATCATGGCTCAGCAGGAATGAATCTGACTATTATCCAGGAGCAGGCAGGTTCAATCCTTGGCCTTGACCAGTGGGTTAAGGATCCAGCATTGCCATGATCTCTGGTGTAGGTCTCAGAGGTGGCTTGGATCCTGTGTTGCTGTGAATGTGACGTAGGCCAGTGGCTACGTCTCCGATCCAAACCCTAGCTTGCGAATCTCCATAAGCCACAAATGTGGCCCTAAAAAAAAAAAAAAATGAAAATTTTTCTCTTCCAAAGCCAAAGTGCTGATAGTGATTAAAGGACAACTCTACATTGAGTAGAGATATGATTTCTTCATGCATGGAATGTTTCCTCCCTACCTATTTCCTCTCCTAAATGAGAATTAGGACAGTCAGTGGAAGATCCCTTTGGTGATCTGACCTAATTTATATCAGCCCTTTCCTGTCATGGCATGATGCTATTTCTCTTTAAACAAGACAAAACAAAACAAACTACAGAACAATAGATTATATTTCACATTTCTTAATGATTAGTAGTTTTAATTATACAACAAATACCCATCCTCTTTTATCAAATTTAGATGTTGCAGATAAAAACTAAAAGGCAAACATTATCTCCTTCTTCCCTATTCCCACTGTTCTTTCATAGACTAAACCATTTTAAAGGGTAAGTTTTCTTTCTGGTACATGATTTCGCCAAACACATGCAATGAACTTATATATGTTCATCATATGTACATACACATTCACTTATATCTGTATTTTTGCTCAAATAGGTTTACTGTTAAACATTTTTCTCTTTTTTATAATGGCTTTTTAGGTCAGTGATAGAGATATACCTCATTATTTGTAACTATTACTTGAGATTTCATTCATTGGAAAAATCAAAGCACTATTTATCTATTTCCCTTGATGTGCATGTAGATTATTTCTAATTTTTCTATTATAAACAATGCTGCAATCAGTGAGTGTCTATACACATACAGTTTTATGCACAATACAGTATTATTAAAGGCATGAGTCCAAGAACTACAAACAATAGGTCATAAGGAGTGACCAGAAATTTTCAAACCTGCACCTTCTCGTATAAAGGTGAAGTTAGTTTTCTTGAGGGGGGTGCTGATTAAAATGCAGATTCAAAGGCCGCACCTGCTACCTATTGAATAACAGTTCTGAGAATAATATAAGAGAATAGTAAAGGATAAAATTCTAAGATAAAAATAAAGTTTAAAATCTTGGAGTAAATAATAGCAAAGAATGAAAACAAAAGTGAACAGGATAAAAGTCACTGTCTGGATGACTGTTTACTTCCCAGGACAGTCCAATATGCCTCTGTGTCTGGAAGCTCCTAGTTATGTCTGTCTTCAATACACACCTATGAGTTTTAACACTTTTCAAGTCATTGAGAATCATTCTGAGTACATACATTAAATCTTCCCCTGGGAAGCAGACAGCTTTCTGAATGGTAATGATGGTGAGACTAGGGGAATCGAAGATAAGAGAAGGGACAAGAGGAGCCAGTTCCTAAGAGGCACAAACACCAGATGACCAGGGTAGAGACCCAGAGGCAACCTGGCCCTGTGCACACTGGCCTGATCATCAGGGCAGCTGAAATGGTAGGTCATTTGGCTAAGCAGGGCTAAGAGTTGGGCTTTTGTTCACTATGAATCCCAGAACATTCTGCAGTCAAAAGTATGGAAGAATGAAGAGGCATGATCTCTGCACAACTGTTGGACCAGACACATTCCTTGTTTGGTGGAAGTTTCCCTTTTATAAAAGTCTCAGTTTTGTTGTCAGTGTCTCTGTGACTCCTCCTCTCTTCCTATATCACTGTAAGGACTTTTGAAAAACTAGTTCATTACAGAAAGTTTATTAAGATTAGAATGATACTAAAAGAATACAAACTCATTGAATGCATATAAATTAGTTCTGGGAAATTTTGTGGAAAATAAAGATTTCAACAGTACCTAGGGAGTACCCATTGTGGCTCAGTGGTAATGATCCCAGCTAGTAACTATGAGGATGTGGGTTTGATTCCTGGCTTCTCTCAGTGTGTTAGGGATCTGGTGTTGCCAGGAACTATGGTGTAGTTTTCAGACATGGCTCGGATCCATTGTTGCTGTGGCTGTGGTGTAGGCCAGAAGCTGCAGATCTGATTTGACCTCTAGCGTGGAAACTTCCATACAACACATATGTGGCCCTAAAAAGCAAACCAAATAAAGAACAACATAATACCATTTGCAGAAACATGGATGGAACTAGAGACTCTCATCCTGAGTGAAGTAAGTCAGAAAGAGAAAGACAAATACCATATGATATCACATATCGGGAATGTAATATACAGCACAAATCAACCTTTCCACAGAAAATAATATCATGGACTTGGAGAATAGACTTGTGGTTGCCAAGGGGGAGGGAGTGGCATGGATTGGGAGCTTGGGGTTAATAGATGCAAACTATTGCCTTTGGAATGGATTAGCAATGAGATCCTGCTGGTTAGCACTGGGAACTCTGTCTAGTCACATATGATGGAGTGTGATAATGTGAGAAAATGGAATGTATACATGTATGCATAACTGGGTCACTACAATGTACAGTAGAAAAAATGGTATTGGGGAAATAACAATTTTAAAAAAGCAAACAAAAACCAAAACTAAACCAAAACTAAACAAATACCAGTACTTAGAGTGAATGAAAAAGATGTGGTTTCCTGGAGAAGAGAAAGATGGGAAGAATGGCATATATATATATGCAAATTGGAAGCCAAAATTTTGGTAGATTTGAACTGATTACTGAATCATAATAAAGTCTCAATGGTCAGAGTTCTGGTCTTGGCTCTGTGGTTAATGAACCCGACTAGTATCCATGAAGATGCGGGTTCTATGCCCACCTCACTTAGTGGATTAAGGATCTGGCATTGCCAGTGAGATGTGGTGTAGGTCGCAGAGGAAGCTCAGATCCAGCATTGACGTGCCTGAGGTATAGGCTGGCAGGTACAGCTCTGATTTGACCCATAACCAGGGAATCCCCATATGTCGTGGATGCAGCTCCAAAAAGAAAAAAAGTCTCAGTGGCCAATAGTTGCATGTGTAAAGATGTGGATACAACTCAAGATTCACTACACATGTATATCATATACCTGCTGATTTGCAAGAGTTTATTGTGTGTATCAGGATCTAGTAGAAACAGAGTCTTGAAGAGTTGAAATGCTTAGGAACATGCCTGCAGAGATTCTGACTAGGATTTCCTCCTGCTCATCAGCTTCCCCAGGACCCTCTTCATGTCTTTGTTTCTCAGACTGTAGATGAAAGGGTTTAGCATGGAGGACAGAACTGTGTAGACAGTTGTTGCCATGTGATCATCAACAGTGTAGCTGGACAAGGGCTTTAAATAGATGTAAAAGATGCTTCCATAAAATAGGACCACCATGGTAAAATGGGAACCATGGGTGGAGAAGGCTTTGCATTTGCCAGCAGCTGAGGGAATCCTGAGAACGGTGATAAGGATTCATATATAAGAGAAAGCAATGCCTAGGAAGAGGGTCACCAAAACAACCAGTCCTTCTGTCTTTATTGTGACATCATTGACAAATGTGTATGGAGGAGCAGGACAGTTTCAGCAGAGGGTTGATGTCACAGAGGAAGTGGTGGATGACATTGGAGTCACAGAATGTGAGACGATTCAGCAGAAGTGTGTGTAGCAGTGAGTGGAGTTTAGAAAATGAGTAAGAGGAGGCCACCAAGAGGACGCAGACATGGCAGCTCATGGTGGTGACATAATGCAAGGGGTCACATATGGCCACATAATGGTCAAAGGCCATGACTGCCAAAAGGCATCTGTCAGTGTTGCCCAAAGCATACACAAAATACATCTGAGTCAGACACCCAGGATAGGAGATGGTCTTCTGCTCCAAGAGGATTTTCACCAGCATCCTGGTGACAATGGTTGTTGAGAAGCAAATGTCAGTGAAAGACAGGAAAGTCAGGAAGAAATACATGGGGGGTCTGGAGCTGGGGGTCTGAGCGGATGGCCAGGATGATGAGCAGGTTCCCTGTGATGGTGACCAAGTGCATGCTGAGGAAGAGGATAAAGAGTGGCTTCTTGTCCTCAGTCTGAGAGGAGAGTCCCAGGAGGATGAACTCAGAGAGACTGCTGGTTTGGTTGACTCTTTTCATGGTCACGGAGCCAGGAAAAATAGTCAAGGTCCTATGATTTGTCACACATCTTTCTTTCATACCTGCAACCACATACAAGCCAACAAGATTTACTTTCCACCCATAGGATCATCATTTGCTAACACAAAGGCAACTATGAGCTTCGTGGTCCTTGAGGCTGCTCTTCCTTCCCCACCTCAAAGATTTCCCAAGCTTCTTGTATGGATAGTATGAATTTAGGAGGAAGAATTTTTGTTTAGGATCAGAAGTGAAACTTTCTGATTCCATTTAGTATTAAATCTTAGAAATGATTTTTTATTGAGCACCCACTATGTGAAAAATATTCTTCTGGGAGTGGGGATACAATTGAATATGACATACAAAGGCCAATTTGTGAATACTGTGTTCTAATGGGGAAGTGAATCAATCAATCAATCTATCTATCTATCTATCTGTATATCTATCTATCTATCTATCTTACCTCTGAAATTTCTTGGCAAAAAAAGGTTTGATAAAATAATCAGCAGGGGAAATTGGCACAAAATTGTAAATATACCATATTTTAATACAGAAATAAAATAGCACAACTAAAAACGATGTCAAAGGAATAAGGAACCTAGGTTAACAAAGTTTTCCTGGGCTTGTTTTATTTTTAGAGGCATTTATTTGAAAGCTCATATTCCTCAGCAAACATCAATTATACTATCAGTCCATACAAAGCTTTATTTGTATTTTTTCTTGTCTTTTTTGTCTTTTCTAGGGCTGCACCCATGGCATATGGAGGTTCCCACACTAGGGGTCAAATCAGAGCTGTATCTGCTGGCCTACACCACAGCCACAGCAATGCCAAATCTTTATCTTTAAAGTTTCTTTTTACTCATTTTACCTCTAATTCCTTAAAATCATGTTACTGCTAAGACTTTGCAACCATAAACATCCTCATGCTCACACAGTGTTTTATTTTTAATTTATTTTTTAATTTTTTGGTCTTTTTAGGGCCACACTCATAGTATATGGAGATTACCAAGCTAGGGGTCAAGTGAGACTTAAATGTTAGGCTGAACTCTGATATGCAGTGTCCATGCAATTTTTTGAACTAAATCAAATTCAAAAACCATATTTTGAGGGTGAAATAAGTACCTGACTGAGGTGGTATGTAGCTGGATTGCTGATGTTCACTTTCCATATCCAGATACCTTCTCACCTTTCCCAGTCAAAAAAAAAAGTCTGTTCTCCATCCTGTACCAAACTGGTTAAGTTCACATATAAAAGATGATCCTTTTGACCTTCTGGCCAGTGGTGATGATGATAATTGAGAGGAAGGAGGACAGCACAGCTTGCTATAGACTCTAAAGGGGTGAAGAACTTTCTCCACACTGCCTCACATCCGCCTTTCTCAACCTCTGCCTCTCAGCATATTTCTGATTTAATCTTCTTCCCATTGAGAAGGAAGAGATGCCCAGACTCACTGTGGCAAGAAGTCTACTGGTTGGGGAAACCTGTTATCTTCTCATGGGCCTGAGCTCAGCTCTCTGAGCCTCCTCTGGGTTCCTGATGATGAGAGATATATGGCGTGCTTATTCCAATCTGCCCCCCTTAAGAGAGTTTTCTCTGTGGTCTTTCCAGGTACAGAAATCACAATGGGCAGCAAAATTGAGTGCAGCTGCCCTCAAGGTGCCAGGGGACTCCTGAGGCCTCCTCATGAAGATTGAGACTATTTTTGGAGCTTTTTAAACTTATCATAAAATCTCCATGACATGTTTTAGTTTCCTCAACAATGGACGATCAAGGGTCATAGAGCATTGTGTGTGTGTGTGTGTGTGTGTGTGTGTGTGTGTGTGAATGTGTGTGTGTTTGGTGATTAAGTAGTTTGTTCTCTAGGAATCTGACCATGAGATGGAAATTAGCACACAGGATATTTTCTAGGGAGTGTTCTTGAGATCAACATTTATGGGAAGAAGAAGGAAGAGTTGGGTAGAGGGGAAGCTGGGTTGTGATGAAGTCCCATGGAAGGTCTCAGTTAACTCTACTGGGAGCCATGAAACCAAAACGTCAAAAGACATGGTTTTTTATATTCCCATGTTAGTCATTGGATATACACGTCCCATGGAAGGAAGCATGGTTTTTGGTGAAGGAGGTTCCTTCAGCCAGGGCCATACCTGAAGAGACCTTAAAGCCAGGGACTATCTTACAAGGCAAGCATTGATGAACTACTTACAGTCATTATCCAATTTGTCATGTACTTATACAATGAGCTGACTCATTTGTAAACCATACTCAGGCTTTTACCTCCTCTCAGCTGATTTATAGGGAATATTCCATGCAACCATGGCATTCCTTTTTTGGAGAGAGAAGAGGTAAAGAATAACTTTTTCTTTCTTTATTTAAAAATGATATGACTGTGTGCCTATAAAATAAAAAATAATGTGTAGTCAAACTACTGGATTTTTAGTGAATTTAGCTATGCTATTGTATACATAGTTAGTAGTAAAAATCTGTTTTATGATCCAGAAACAAGTAGGAAATAAAAAATTCTATTTTATTTTATTTTTTGTTTTAAGTGATTTTTACTTTTCCATTATAGCTGGTTTAGAGTGTTCTGTCAATTTTCTACAATACAGAAAGGTGAACCAGTAACTCACACACACACACACATACATCCTTTTCTTACATTATGATGCTCCATCATAAGTGATTAGATATATTTACCAGTACTACATAGCAGGATCACATTGCTATCCATTCCAAAGGAAATAGTTTACATCTGTTCCCAGTACATCCCACTCTCTTCCCCTCCCCCTTGGCATCACAAACCTATTCTCCATGTCCATGACTTTCTTTTCTGTGGAAAGGCTCATTTGTTCTATATATTAGATTTCAGATATAAGTGATATCATATAGTGTTTGTCTTTCTCTAACTTACTTCACACAGTATGAGGGTATCTTACTCCACCGATGTTGCTGCAAATAGCATTATTTTGTCCTTTTTATGGCTATGGAGTATCCATTGTGTATCTACACAACATCTTCCTAATCCAATCATTTGTCAGTGGACATTTGGGTTGTTTCCATGTCTTGGCTACTGTGAATAGTGCTGCAATGAACATACAGGTGCATGTGTCACTTTAAAGGAAAGTATTATGAAGACACAACCTCTCAAAATCTATGGGATGCTGCAAAATCATTGCTCAGAGGGAAATTTATATCACTACAAGCCTTTCTCAAAAGAGAAGAAAGATCTCCAATTGACAATTTAACCCTCAAACTAAACAAATTAGAAAAAGAACAAAAAAGACTTGAAGTCAGCAGAAGGAAGGAAATTATAAAGATCAAAGAAGCAATCAATAACATAGAGATTCAAAAAACAATGGAGAAAATTAATAAAACCAAGAGCTGGTTCTTTGAAAAGGTTAAAAAAAAACAAAAACTGACAATCCCTCAGCCAGACTCACTAAAAAGAGGAGAGAGAGAACTCAAATAAACAAAATTATGAATGCAAAAGGAGAAATCACAATGGGTACTGAAGAAATATAAAAAATCATTAGAGAATACTATGAACAACTATATCTCAACAAGTTTGAAATCTGGAAGAAGTGGACAGTTTTCTAGAATGTTACAGCCTGCCAAAACTGAATCAAGAGGAAATAGACCAACTGAACAGTCCGATCAGTAGAAATGAAATTGAAGAAGACATAAAAACACTTCCTACAAATAAAAGCCCAGTACCAGATGGCTTCACAGGTGAATTCCACCAAACATACAAAGAGGAACTTATACCCATCCTCCTTAAACTCTTAAAAAGGGTCGAGGAAGAGGGAGCACTCCCAAAGACATTCTATGATGCCAACATCACCCTACTTCCAAAACCAGACAAAGATATCACCAAAAAATTAAACTATCAGCCAATATCATTGATGAATATAGATGCAAAAATTAACAACAAAATCGTAGCCAACCAAATCCAACAACATATCAAAAAGATCATACACCATGACCAGGTAGGGGACATCCCAGGTCCACAAGGATGTTCCAACATATGCAAATCAATCAACATCATACACCACATTAACAAAAGAAAAGTCAAAATCCATATGATCATCTCAATAGACACAGAAAAAGCATTTGACAAAGTCCAACATCCATTCATGATCAAGACCCTCGCCAAAGTGGGTATAGAGGGAACATTCCTGAACATAATCAAAGCCATTTATGATGAACCCACAGCAAATATAATACTCAATGGGGAAAATCTGAATGCCTTCAAACTCAAATCTGGAACAAGACAGGGATGCCCACACACACCACTGTGCTTCAACATAGTTTTGAAAGTCCTAGCCACAGCACTTAGACAAACAAAAGAAATAAAAGACATCCATATAGGCAGAGAATAGATAAAACTGTCACTGTATGCAGATGACATGATACTATACATAGAAAACCCTAAGGACTCAACCCCAAAAGTACTTGAACTGATTAATAAATTCAGCAAAGTAGCAGGCTATACGATTAACATTCAGAAGTCAGTAGCATTTCTGTATACCAACAATTAAATATTAGAAAAGGAATACAAAAATATAATACCTTTTAAAATTGCACCTCACAAAATCAAATACCTTGGAATACACCTGACCAAGGAGGGAAAGGACCTATATGCCAAGAATTATAAAACTTTAATCTAAAAAAATCAAAGAAGATGTAAAGAAATGGAAAGATATTGCATGTTCATGGATTGCAAAAATCAACATTGTACAAATGGCCATACTACCCAAAGCATTCTACAGATTCCATGCAATCCCTATCCAATTACCCATGACATTTTTCACAGAACTAGAACAAACAATCCAAACATTTATATGGAACCACAAAAGACCCAGAATCGCCAAAGCAATCCTGAGAAACAAAAACCAAGCAGGAGGCATAACTCTCCCAGACTTCAAGAAATACTACAAAGCCACAGTCATCAAAACAGTGTGGTACTGGTATCAAAACAGACAGACAGACCAATGGAAGAGAAGAGAGAACCCAGAAATAAACCCTGACATCTATGGTCAATTAATCTTTGACAAGGGAGGCAATAATATAAAATGGGAAAAAGAAAGTCTATTCAGCAAGCATTGCTGGGAAACCTGGACAGCTGAATGCAAAGCAAGGACTCTAGAACACACCCTCACACCATGCACAAAAATAAACTCAAAATGGCTGAGACTTAAATATAAGAAAGGACACCATCAAACTCCTAGAAGATAACATAGGCAAAACATTCTCTGACATCAACATCATGAATATTTTCTCAGGTCAGTCTCCCAAAGCAATAGAAATTAGAGCAAAAATAAACCCATGGGACCCCATCAAACTGAAAAGCTTTTGCACACCAAAGGAAACCCAAAAGAAAACAAAAAGACAGCTTTCAGAATGAGAGAATATATTTTCAAACGATGCAACCGACAAGGGCTTCATCTCTAGAATATGTAAGCAACTTATTCAACTCAACAGCAAAAAAGCCAAAGAATCAATGGAAAAATGGGCAAAAGACCTGAATAGACTGTGCTCCAAGGAAGATACACAGGTGGCCGGCAAACACATGAAAAAATGCTAAACATCGCTGATCAGAAGAGAAATGCAAATCAAAACTACCATGGAATACCACCTCACACCAGTCAGAATGGCCATCATTCATAAGTCCACAAATAACAAGTGCTGGAGGGCCTGTGGAGTAAAGGGAACCCTCCTGCACTGTTGGTGGGAATGTCAACTGGTACAGCCACTATGGAGAACAGTTTGGAGATACCTTAGAAATCTATACATAGAACTTCCATATAACCCCACAATTCCACTCTTGGGCATATAGCTGGATAAAACTCTACATAAAAGAGACACCTGCACCTGCATGTTCATTGCAGCACTCTTTACAATAGCCAGGACATGGAATCAACCCAAATGTCCTTCAACAGATGTTTGGATTTGGAAGAGATGGTATATATATACACAACGGAATACTACTCAGCCATAATAAAGAATGACATCATGCCATTTGCAGCAACATGGATGGAAATAGAGAATCTCATCCTGAGTGAAATGAGCTAGAAAGACAAAGACAAATACCATATGATATCATTTATAACTGGAATCTTATATCCAGCACAAATGAACATCTCCACAGAAAAAAAAAATCATGGACTTGCAAAACAGACTTGTGGCTGCCTGATGGGAGAGGGAGGGTGTTGGAGGGTTTGGGAGCTTGGGACAATCAGACACAACTTAGAATAGATTTGTAAGAAGATCCTGGTGAGTAGCATTGAGAACTATGTCTAGATACTCATGTTGCAACAGAACAAAGGTGGGGAGAAAATGTAATGTATACATGTAAGGATAACTTGATGCCCTTGCTGTACAGTGGGAAAATAAAATAAAATAAAATAAATAAATAAATAAATAAATTTTTAAAAAAGGAAAGTATTATCCGGATAGATGTACAAGAATGCGATTGCTTGGTCCTATGGTAATTCTATATTTAGTTTTCTATGGTACCTTCATACTGTTCTCCAGAGTGGTTGTAGCAATTTACATTGCTACCATCATTGCAGGAGGGTTCCCCTTTCTCCACACCCTCTCCAGCATTTGTTATTTGTTGGTTTAATAATGATGGCCATTCGGAAGTGTGTGAGGAGGTACCTCATAAATTTGATATCCATTTCTCTAATAATCAGTGATGTTGAGCATTTTTTCATCTGCTTGTTGTCCATCTATATATTTTCTTTGGAGAAATGTCAATTCAGGTCTTTTGCCCATTTTTCAATTGGGTTGTTTGCTTTCTTACTGTTGAGTTATATAGGTTGTTTGTATATTTTAGAGATTAACCCTTGCCAGTTGCATCAATTGAAACTATTTTCTCCCATTCTGTAAGTTGTGTTTCTTTTTTTTTTTTCAGTTTTTCTTTGCTGTGCAATATATTGTCAATTTGATTAGGTCCCATTAGTTTATTTTTGCTTTTATTTCTGTTTCTTTGTGAGACGGACCTGAGAAAACATTTGTAAGGTTGATATCAGAGAATGTTTTGCCTATGTTCTCTTCTAGGCGTTTGTTGGTGTCTTGTCTTACATTTAAGTCCTTCAGCCATTTTGAATTTATTTTGGTGCATGGTCTGATCGTATGTTCTAGTTTCATTGATTAGAATGTAACTCTCCAGTTTTCCCAGCACCCCTTGCTGAAAGGTTCTCTTTTTCCCATTTTCTATTCTTTCCTCCATTGTCAAATATTAGTTGACCAAGGTGTCTGGGTTTATTTCTGGGTTCTTTATTCTGTGACATTGGTCTGTATGTATGTTTTGGTACCAGGTCTACATTTTCTTGATGACTCTGGCTTTGTAGAAGTCTGGGAGAGTTATGCTTCCTGCTTGGTTTTTGTTGCTCAGAATTGTTTTGGCAATTCTGGGTCTTTTGTAATTCCACATAAAGTTTTTGATTGTTTGTTCTAGTTCTGTGAAAAATGCCATGGATAATTTGATAGGGATTGCATGGTATCTGTAGATTGCTTTGTTTAGTATGGCCATTTTTACAATATGAATTTTTCCAACCCAGGAGCATGGAATATCTTTCCATTTATTTGAATCCTCTTTAATTTCCTTGTTTAGTGTTTTATAGTTCTCAGGATATAAGTCTTTCACCTACTTGGTAAGGTTTATTCCCCAGTATTTAATTTTTTGTGGTGACATTTTAAAAGTATTGTATTTTTGTATTCCTTTTCTAATATTTCATCTTTTGTATACTGAAATACAACTGATTTCTGAATGTTGATCTTGTATCCTGGCAATGGAATTTTAAAGGGAAAATTATACTTGTATCAAATTATATCAAGGACCTAGAAATAAATCTCACAAAATAGCTATAATATTTCTATAGTGAAAGCTATGAAATGATACTGAGAAAAATGTTCCAGTTCCACAAAGGGCAAAGAATATACTATGTTAATGGATTGAAAGATTTAATATTGGAAAACAGTCAATTTCCCCAACTTAATTTGTAAATTCTTCCTAATGCCAGTCAGAAATCTCTCTCTCCATCCTTCTCTCTCTCTTCCCCCTTTCACTTTCATTCTCTGTGTGTATCAGGTGAACATAGACAATTTTATTCTAAAATTCATAGGAAACATGCAAAAGAACAAGTCATTGCTTTCTGATTCCACTTCAGCTTCACCTGAACTTAAAATGATACTGATGTAAAGGCTTCCTTGCATCTTTTTACTGTTTATCTCCCAATCTCAGGATAAGGTATCTTGCCAGGTCTCCAACTTGCTATCAATTTCTTAGTTTTCTGGTCCAGTTACCATGGTTTCATTGATGTATCAGAACAATGTTACATTCTGTGTGATATCCAGATTGTCTGCATTGTTTCAAACTATATATGTGGGTATGTATATGTATGTGTGTGTGTGTGTGTGTGTGTGTGTGTGTGTATGAATGTATGGGTACATACACACATGTATGAATGTATATAATAGGATTTATCTATCTATATCTATGTCCTGTTGGTTCTGTTCTCCATAGAACCCTGACTGATATCCCAATTATTATAAAAATTGAATAATTTCGGCTCCTTATGTTTCAAGGTTGCTACTACAACTGTCATTCTCATTGTTGTTAGTGAGCTGGGGTTTATGATGGCATATCCTTCCATCAGTCTTACTTACAGAGAAAAGAAGAACCACTCTCAATAGTGAAAAATGAAAATTATTGTACATATTAGTGATCTCATATGATATTTCTTTCTTTGCATGATTTACTTCACTTAGTAAGATAATTTATACATCCATCCATGTTGCTGTAAATGGCATTATTCCATTCTTTTTAATGGCTTAAGAATATTCCATAGTAAGTATGTACCGTATTTTCCTTATCCAGTCCACTGCTTATGAACATTTAGGTTGCTTCCATGTCTTGGCTATTGTAAATAGTTCTGTAATGAAATTTGGGGTGCATGTATCTTTTGGGGTTTTTTTTAGCTTTTTTTTAGAATTGTTATTTTCCCAATACATTTTTTTTCCTACTGTACAGCATGGTGACCCAGTTACACATGTACACATTCTATTTTCTCACATTATCATGCTCCATCATAAGTGACTCAACATACTTCCTAGTGCTACAAATTATGGTTTTCTCTGGATAAGACTCCTGTATCATGTGGGTGGTTCTATATTCACATTTTAAAGGAATCTCCATACCTTTCTTCATAGTGGTTGCAGCAGCTTATATCCCCACCAGAAATTATACAGAAGAACCTATAAAACAGAAGCAGTCTCAAAGATTTTGAAACCAGATTTGTGGTTGCTAAAGGAGATACGTGGTGGGGAGATACATTGGGGAGTTGAGATGGACAAATCCCACTACTGTGTATAAAAGAGGTAGATAACAAGGTCCTACTGTATAGCACAGAGTAATCTACTCAATACTGTTCAATAACTTCTGTGGGAAAAGAGTCAGAAAAGGAAATGATATATATATATAAGCTGAAATTAACACAATTTTGTAAGTAAACTATTCTCCAATAAAATTAAAAAAAATCATCTGTCTTGTGTGTATCAGTAATCGTGTGTGTGTGTGTTTGTGTGTTCATGCATGTGGTGTGGTGTGGTGTGTATATACCATAATTTATTGACTTCCTTGTTGATGGATGTTTGGATTGTCTCCTGTTTAGGGTTACTATAAATAAACCTTCCCTGAATATTTGTCTACAGAAAAATGAAAATAAAAAACTTGTGTTCTATCTCCCATCCACAGTCTGCTTTTCATTAGATACCTTCGTATTTTAAAATTAAATGAAGACTTGTGTTGCTGTGTTACAAAGTGATGGTAACCAGAACAATTATTAAAGTGAATATTTCATTTGGCAAATTAATCAGGATATTCATCCACTAGACAACCTAGGAAACTGGCTGGGTTTAGTGCTTTAACACACAATATCCCATTTAACCCTCACAATAACCTCATGAGCAAAGTACTATTACCAGACCTGAGGAAATAAGACCTCCCAGAACTTCAGCCCTCATTAGGGCACCCAAGCGAATAGGTGTCAGAGCTAGTATTGATTTAAGGTCAGTCTCTGTCTAATGCCCTTGGGATCAATGTCACCACTCCACTGAATTCTGAACAAGCCCCAGCCCTTGCTCTTTAGGAGTGGGGAGACCTGGAAAATGTGCTCTAATGAAGGTTGGGGCCCATGATGTGGTCATATGCAAGGGCCAGGATTTACCCTCTCTGGTCCATTCTCTGAAGTATGGAGGGGCCAGCTCCATGCTATGCTTCCTTCAGATGCCAAGGTGATGCTGGTTGCTTCTGCTTTCTAATGTCAACAACAAATCAAGTACAGTTTCTCCTGGGACTCATGGCTTAGCCCTCTGGTCCCTTCACTGGTTACCTCTAAACAGGAAGGCAGAAAATTGGATAGTTAGCTCCTCTCATCAGAGCTCAGGGCTCTTTCCCCATTAGTATTAATCTAGTTGGTGAGTGGGGATCTTCCTGCCCATTTTTCTGCTGCTCAAAAACAGGCATCAAGAATTCATAAGATCCTGAGGTCACAGAAAACGTCCTCTTAATCTTTGGTTCCTTGGATACCAATTTCTTGAATAGAAACTAAAGGCTCAGGAATCAGCTTTGAGCAGATGTGTCTGAGCTCAGCAAGGATCGTCACAGGTCAGAGGAAGATGGGGAACCATTGCTTGGTATTGAGCATATATGTATGTGTTTATGTAAGAAAGTGTAGGCACATATGTATTTTTGTATTTGTATAACAGGGTATTTAGTGGGTAACTGAATCACATAGTGACTCTCTTTATGTAGGAAGGGATTAGATAGATTATGCAGGGCTGGAAAAATCTTGGCAGTGTGTGTGTGTTTGTGTGTGTGTCTAGATGCATGTGCTCTTGTGGTTTATCTTTGCTGCATTTGACTGCATGGCTGTGTGTATCTATGTGTGTGTATGCTATGTACTTTTTTGTGTGGATTGTGCTTGTCTTGATGACTAGGTGTGATGTTTTCTGTGTTGTGTATGTGTTTTACAAAGTGTGATGTTTATGAATCATGTTTTGTGTAAATGTGTTTGAAAGTAACACAAATTATGACTGGTTTTTACCTAGAGTGAGTACATGTCATAGAGGGAATGCATGTTGGTCCAAGGTCTGTGCTTTTGTGTGTGTTACTAGATATGCATTTTCTGTATAAAACACTCATGGAAGTTCCCATGGTGGCACAGAAGAAATGAATCTGACTAGTATCCATGAGGATGTGGGTTCTATCACTGGCCTCACTCAATGGGTCAGGAATCCAGCATTGCCATAAGCTGTGGTGCAGATCACAGATGTGGCTCAAATCCCACATTGCTGCATCTGTGGTGTATGCTGGCAGATCCTATTCAATCCCTAGCCTGGGAACTTCCATGTGCCATGGGTGCACCCCTAAAAAGGGGAAAAAATAACAATAAAAAATTGAAACACTCCCACTCTATTTTAACCAAGAATGGGTGTGGAAGAGAGGGAACTATGACCATGATCAGGAAGCCTGTGTGTGCGTTTATGTGGGTGCATGTAAGATAGACCCCCAGCTATGTTCTTTTCTGTCTCATCTCCTTTTATTCCAGAGATAGGTAATTCTAAGCAGAGTCCTCAAGCCAAGTTGTAAGCTCTTTGTTGATGTGATTTGAAGCCCCCATGGTGCTCTGACAGCACTTTTTTCCACTGGCTTTCAAAAATGCCCCATTTCTACTCAATAATATGGTAGTGGTTAAATGCTTAGCCTCTGGTGTCATGCACATTTTTATCCACATCTCATATTTTGATGCTTCCTGACCTTATGGCCTTGGGCTCAACCTTTGTGAGGCTCAGAAGCCTGAACTATGAAATACAAGGAGAGTGTTTAACTCAGTATATAAGTATGTACTACATGAGTGGTAACAGCATGATTATTCTTTAAACGCATAAGATTCTTAACTTGCTAGTCATTTCTTAACTGTTCAAGGCAGAGTATTTTGTGCAGAGGTGGAGGACACACCCCAAGAATCCCTGTCAACCTCAGGCTGACTCCTTCCTTTCTTCCTTCCTGAGCATGTATCCAGTTGTCTCTTGCTCAGAGGGTGGCTTGCATCAGGGTTCTATTCCTCCTGATCCAGTCACTTAATGTGAAGATCCAGCTTGACACATAAATTCAGGATTTCCCCCCAGAGATGCTTGAGTTCCAAGGAGAAGTCTGGTACAGTAAATGCCAGTGAGCAGCCAAGTATCAGAGGAAGCTGTAAGTTATTGCCTTCCACCTGGCCCCTACTGATGGAGATTACCTGCATGGCTGAGCTCCTCTCTATTCCTGAAGATGCTCCTTGGGCAGATACTTCTGGCTTAGAGGGATGCTCTCTCACTGGGTTCTCGCTCTCTCTCTCTCTCTCATTTAACTCCCAGTGAAGGCGTTGCCAGGCCTCTGGTGCAACGACTCTCAGAAGTCCTATGCTTGTGATCAGGATCCAGCAACAGCTATATGCTCTCAAGTATGTGATTTCAGACCTGTTTTCCCAAAAGTAACATCAAAATATTATTGTAATGTATGCTTCATAGGAATTCAATACAAGTTTACTGATTAATGAATTTAAATGCCTGTAAAAGTCTTTGGCAAATCAGAAAAGGTGACATCTATGTGACCATACACTCTGATTTTCCCAAGAAAGTTTTGCTGTAGGCCTGTTGTTCTGGTATAATTATTATATAACTTCTCCTTTTACTCTTCAAAGCATCTTGCCTCAGATAATAAAATACAGGGTCATCATGTATATAAGTATGAATATATATGATAATCAAGCGTGTGACTGGGGAAATCTTGAAGCCTTGAAACAATTGTAAGAAGCAGGGCCCAGGGTGTTCTGCCAAAGAAATGAAGGGCAGGACCAGTGGAATGGTGAAGAATAGAGTCTCTGATCATACTGATCTATTAGAATTAGGACTGTATTAGACATTATTACCTTTGTATCTTTGGGCTAATGATATAACTCTACTGAGATTTAGTTTCCTGAAACTCAAACTTAACATTGTTAATGCCTGTGTCTTATTAGGAACTCATGAAATATGTGTTATTATCAATGTTAAGATAAATTTGGGGAATTAGTCATAGTTAATCAGATGACCATGAATTCTAATAGGTATCCCAAATCCTATATCAGCAGCACATTCTTAGGTCTCTGCAAAGGTCCCTGGGCAAACTCCCAAGTATCCCACTTCATATATTTGTTCATATATTAGGGAGAGAGAGAAAGGTGATGATAAAGGAGAAGGTAGAGAGAGGGAGATGGAAAATAACAGAGTTGAGTGAAGAAGAAAAATTCATGGTTCTAAGATCACTACCATCAGGGAATCAATTCCCAGGGTCCATGGTCTGGGTCTATGCAGTTTCTCAGGGGGTATTAAAGTCTAGGAGGTTAACAAATTTCTTAGGCCAGCTACCATATTTCTGTTTTATTGAGCTTGTGGAGTTTGATGCCAAATCTACCATTTTAACACATCCTGCTATAATTATAGCAAACATTTTTGAGTACATTCTGTGCACAGAGCACATGCACTCACTCTTATCCCCCAACTTTCCATAAAAAGGTAATAATATTATTCTCATTTGACAGAGGAGCAAATGAGTTATCTAAAGTGTCCAAGGCTATGCAGGTAGTCACTTATCGAGGTTGGATTCCAACTCAAGCCTTTGGCTCCAAAGCTCTGTCTCTTAATCAGTACTCCATTTGTGCTCATAGAATGAAAGCTCCAAGAAGGAAGGGGATGGCTATTTTATTTTCTCTTCTATTCCCAGGGCCAAGAATAACCACTGGAACTTGGTTGAATAAGTGAAGACTTTTACACTCATCTCCTTTGAAGGAAAGTCTTGTTGGCCCCTGGAAATCTGATGCATTCTGGCACAATGGGGCAGACTGACAATTGAAACAGCAAATTTGTTTCAATTTTTACACACTCTCTGGGAAAAAAAAAAGAGCACATGACTGTAATATACACATCACACCTTATCTCAGTCTCTGCTATTTTTTTACTCCATTTATTCCCAGCTGAGTGAAGTACAGCATGAGGAGGGAGTTCATCCTGGGGCTCCCCATCCAGCCAGAGCAGCTGGGCGAGTTCTTTGCCCTGTTCCTGGCCATGTACCTGACCACTGTGCTGGGGAACCTGCTCATCATCCTGCTCGTCAGGCTGGACCCTCGCCTCCACACCCCATGTACTTCTTCCTCAGCCACTTGGCCTTCTCTGAGGTCGCTTTCTCATCTGTCACCCTCCCAAAACATGCTCCTAAACATGCAGATGCATCAACAATCCATCTCCTATGTGGGGTGAATTACTCAGATGTATTTTTTCATACTTTTCATTTGTCTTGACAATTTCTTTCTCTCAGTGATGTCAGGTATGTGGCCACTTGTCAGCCTCTCCACTACAGAACCATCATGAGAGAGGTTTTTTTTTAAATTTTGCTGATTGGATCCTGGTTCTTTTTCTTGTGTCCATGTGCTGTTGCACACTCTCCTTCTGTCCCACCTGTCCTTCTGTGCTGACAGTAGCATCCCCCACTTCTTTTGCAAATTTACTGCACTCTTGAAGATGACTTGCTCAGACACCTCCCTCAATGAGTTGTTTATCTTCATCAAGGAAGTCCTCCTTACCTTCTTGCCACTGAGTGCTATTTTGGGCTCATATGTCCACATCAGAGCTAGCTTTCTGAGGGTCCCCTCCATCAAGAGAATCTGAAAAACCTTGTCCACCTGTGGCTTCTACTTATTTGTGGTGTTTTTTTACTATGGGACTCTTGCTGTGACTTACCTATTCCCTTCATCATAAAATTCCAAAGTCAAAGGCAGTACTGATTCAATTATTTATACTGTGGTGGCACCCATGTTAAACCTATTGATCTATAGCCTAAGGAACAGAGACATGAAATTGGCTGGGGGATACGTTATAGGAGGGAAATTATTTTTGGCAAGTAAGAGCAGTTTTTTTTTTTTGGCAAGTAAGTTTATTTTGGCAAGTAAGTAAGCAGTTGCTAGTTATATATTGTGTCTGATTGTTTCCTAAAATCTAACTATATTGCAAAGTTTTTGGCTTTATTATCCACTCTTAAACTTGTTTCTGCCTGTGACAAAAATCTAGTGGAGAAGCATAAGTCATTGAACCCCATTTCCAAATTCCCTATTGCAATGTAGGATGTATTTCCAATTGGGTCTTTATTTGTGAGCATAGCCTACCTATGCCTGCTTAATTTTAGATTACTAAAATTAGTTATCTTTTGCTTCACAAACAGAAAGAACTGATTTTCAGAAAAGACAATGCTAAATGTATATATAAGTAATTACTTCTGACAAGCATTTATTATGTGTCTACTGAGTTTATGGAAATTTGTAGAAGTGAAAAAATGAGGAAAATATTTTTTCATTTGTAGAGTATATTAGTGGAGAGAGAATAAAAATAAACACAATATGCATGTAAATGTCATGATATTTAATTGCTATAAAAAGCAGCAGTGTGAAGACATCAGGAATGAGGGGGATAGGTTGCAATTTTAAGTAGTGTGGTGAGGATTGGTCACTTCAAGAAGGTGATATTTGAAAGAATTCAAGGCACCAAGGAACAGAGTCATGGGGATGTTTGCAGGAAAACTATTCCAGGGCCAGAAAACAGCAACTACAAAACTCCGAGATGTGACATTGTCAGGTGTGATGGGAGGGGGAGGGGAGAAGAGCAGTGTGAATCATTCAGCACCAACAGGGAATGAGGTCCTTAAATCTTACAATTTAAATCTTACTGTGAAATTATGTGTGTAGCCCTTGGTAGCTCTTCAGCAGAAAAGGAACATGATTCTTCTTTACAGGGGATCATGCTGACTGCCTGGAGAGAAGGGGGCTTGGTGGAAGCAGAAAAACCACCTAGGAGCTCTAGCAACTGTGCCATTAAAAGATCAATAGGCTAGGATAATAGCAGAGGGAGTAGGCAGTATTTGTAGAAAACTGCTTTTTGTTTTAACTCTGAACCAACAAGAGTTCCTGATGCATTGAGAGAAATGTGAGGGAAAAGATATGAGTCAAGGATTCCTATATTTTGATTTGAACCCATGGAGCTGTCACTAACTACAGCAGTCATGAAATAAATGTTGTCTGCCTGTGTGAGAAGCTGAAGGTGATGAGTCTGTAAACAACAATGAGAAAATACCCAGTGTTTACTTAAGATTTACAAAATGCCAGGCAATGTTCTAAAGTGCATTATGTGAAGTAACTTATACAGTCTTTTCAACTACTTGATGTTGGGGGGTGTTGACTGTTACTTATACTGAGTAATTTTTTTCCTTTGACTTCAGCCATGGCATAAAGAAGTTCCTGGGCCAGGGACTGGACCTTCAACACAGCAGTGACAATGCCAGATCCTTAACTTCCAGACCACCAGAGAACACCCTGATACTGAGCAATTTTCACGAGGGAGATGGTGACTGGTGGCTTATCTAAATCAGAAGTACTGATGGATAAACACTAGCCAATATTACCCAGAGACATGGTCAATACACAAATATTTGAGAGTTCTCAGATACTCCATAACTTCCCCTAATGACAAAGTTGCCCAGCTCTGGACACCCTGTTGCTTTTGTTAGTTTCTGGTCAATCAGCATAACCAGACTGACTTTCATGTTATTTCTTTTCTCTCTCTCTTTATGTGTCCTTTTTTTTTCCATTTCAATGATTGAAATATATTTTCTGTTATTTCAATATATTTTAGTGTATGTCTAGCAAACTCTCAAGCTAAACTAAGTGTATCTGAGATATTTTTAGATATCATTTAATGGAGGAGAAATCATTTGATCTTATAGCCATACCTATAAGGCCCAAGGATAATAGTTGTAATCCTAAAATAAAGCATCACACTCTCTTTCACATAGGAATTTTTAAAATCCATACTTAACTCTATGATTTAACTGGACCTTAAGGTAGCAAAAATTAGCTACTGTCACTGAGAGGTTCCAGATCCTCAAAGAGAGAGAAAGGATTTCCAGAAAGTTTCATGAGACTAAAGTTTTGGATAATATTAATTTATAGAGCTATACAGAACCTGTTTCTTTTCTTTTCTTTCTTTGTTTTTTTTTGGGTCATTTTGTTGCCACACCTGTGGCATATGGAAGTTCCCAGGCTGTGGTCAGCCTACACTACAGCCACAGTAACGTGGGATTCATGCCATGCTGGTACACCATAGCTCACAGCAACACCAAATCCTTAAGGCAATGAATGAGGCCAGGGATCAAACCCACATCCTCAGGGATACTAATAGGTTTTGTTACCCCTGAGCCACAATGGGACCTACCAGAACCTGTTCCTTGATTTACTTAAATATACCCAAGATGTTTTTCCTCCACAATCATTACAATTAAGTGAAGACAATTGGTACTTACCAGTTACCACAGCAATACATTTGTGTCTCCTTAATAGTTCTTGCCAGAATTATCCCTATGTAATCAAATGGCCTTCTTGTAATTACTGCACTTAAAAAAATGAATGGGTCTTTGGAAATATTCACCCCTTTTCTGCATGTGTTCAAAACAAATCCTCAGTTACTCATGTGTGATTAGTAGCCATATGAGGTAACTTACCAAGAGGGCACTCAGACACACATTCTGCCCATTTATTGTTCTGTCCTGTGTGCAGACTACATATGTCTAGGGACCAAGGTGTGGAAGTAGGTTTGAGCTACTGTTGCTCTGGTGGCTGTTGACATGAGTCATAAATATACAAACATTTAGTGCTTATTCATATGAGTCTTTTAAAAAACATTTTTAGACCAGTTTTAGGTTCATGACAAAACTGAGAAGAAGATACAGAGATTTCCCATGTACTCCTTGCCCCTACACATGCAAAGCCTCCCAAACTATCAATAACACCTACAAGAGTCGTACATTTTTCACCACTGATGAACCTACACTGACAAACCACATCATCCAAAGCCCATAGTTTACCTTAGAGCTCCCTCAGGATGTTGTACATTCTAGAGGTTTGGGAAAATGTATAGTGACATATATGCATCATTATAATATACAGAGTATATTCACTGTCTTAGAAGTTCTCTGTGATCCACCCATTCATCCTTGCCCCTGCCTCACCTCCCACAATTTTACCATCTCTGTAGTTTGCCTTTTCCAGAGTGTCATGTATTGGAATCATACAGTATTTAACCTTTTCAGACTGACTACTTTCTGTTAGTAATATGCATTTAAGATTTTTACATGCCTTTTCATGACTTGATAGCTCATTTCTTTTTAGTGTTGAATAATATTTCAGTGACTGGATGTGTCACAGTTTACTGATCCATTCACCTACTGAAAGACACCTTGATGGCTTAAAATTTTTGGCAATTATGACTACAGGTGCTATAAACATCTGTATGTAGGTTTCTGGGTAGACATAGTTTTCAATTCCTTTGGGGAAATATTGAGGAGTGTGATTGCTGAAGTGTATAGCAAGCACATGTGTTTAATTTTGTAAGAAACTAGCAAACATTTTCCAAAGGTATTGTACCATTTTGCATTACCACCAGCAATGTACGAGAGTTTCCATTGCTCCATATACTCATCAATATTTGGTGTTGTCAATGGTTCAGATTTTGGTCATTCTAATAGATGCGTAGTGGTATCTCATTAAGGTTTTAATTTGTATTTTCCTTATGATGTATGATGTGGAGCTTCTTTCATTTGTTTATTGTAATCTGTGTCTTCCATATGAGTTGTCTGTTAAGATCTTTGAGCCATTTAAAATCCGGCTAATTGTTTTCTTCTTTTAAAATTTCTTATTCTTCTTACATTTTATTTATTTTTCTACTGTACAGCATGGTGACCCAGTTACACATACATGTATACATTGTTTTTTCTCACATTACATGTTTCATCATAAATGACTAGACAAAGTTTGCAGTGATACACAGCAGGATCTTATTGCTATTACATTCCAAAAGCAATATTCTGCATCTATTTACCTCAAGCTCCCAGTCCATCCTACTCCCTCACCTTTCCCCTTGGCAATCACAAGGCTATTCTCCAAGTCCATGATTTTATTTTCTGTGAAAAGTTTCCTTTGTGCCATATATTAGATTCCAGATATGTCATATCATATGGAATTTGTCTTTCTCTTCCTGAATTCACTCAGGATGAGAGTCTAGTTCCATCCAAGTTGCTGCAAATGCCATTATTTCATTTTTATGGCTGAGTAATATTCCATTATGTATATATACACCACATCTTCCTAATACAATCATCTATCAATGTACATTTGGGTTGTTTCCATGTCTTGGCTGTTGTGAATAGGGCTGCAGTGAACATGTGGGTGCATGTGTCTTTTTTAAGGAAGGTTATGTCTGGATAGATGCCCAAGAGTGGGATTCCTGGGTGCTATGGTAGTTCTATGCACAGATTTCAAAGGTACATCCATACTGTTCTCCAGAGTGGTTGTACCAGTTTACATTCCCACCAAGAGTTCAGGTGTGTTCCCTTTTCTCCCCAACATTTATGTGTGAACTTATTAATGATGGCCATAGTGAGGTGCTATCTCATGGTAGTTTTGATTTGCATTTCTCTAATAATCAGGGATGTTGTGCATTGTTTCATGTGTTTGTTGGCCATCTGTATATTTTCCTTGGAGAAATGTCTATTCAGGTCTTTTGTCCATTTTTCAATTGGGTTGTTGGCTTTTTTGCTGATGAGTTGTACATGTTGTGTATTTTAGAGATGAAGCCCTTGTCCATTGCATCATTGAAACTGTTTTCTTCCATTCTGTAAGTTATTTTTTTTTGTTTTCTTTTTGGTTTCCTTTGCCATGCAAATGCTTGTCAGTTTTATTAGGTCTCATTGTATTATTTTTGCTTTTCTTTCTATTTTTTTGGGAGACTGACCTGAGAAAATATTTGTAAGGTTGATGTCAGAGAATGTTTTGACAATGTCTCTTCTGCCATTTTTATTAATATGTTTATGTGTGCACCTGTTTTTTGTTCAACTCGTTTGGGGCCGTCTGTGCTTCCTCTGTCTTTATATTGGTATCTTTTATATTTTGAAAGTTTTTAGTCATAATTTCTTCTAGTATATTTTCAATACCCTTTTCTTTTTCTTCTCTTTCTGGAATTCCTATTATGCATAGATTGGCCCACTTATTATTATCCCATAGGTCTCTTTTATTGCTTTCATGTTTTTTCACTTGGTATTCTGTCTGCAGTATTGATTGTGTCATTTTCATTATTCTATCTTCCACATCACTAATTCTTTCCTCTGCATTATTTATTCAGGTCTTTATTGCCTTTAGCTCAGTTTGTGTCTTTACAAATGTATTTTAGTTTTTCTTGGCTCCTCCTTATATTTTCTCATTCCTTTCTGTGGTAATATGCATTACTGTTCAAATCCTCTAATTCCTTCAATATTTTCAACTCTTTCCCTTTTGAACTCAGTATCCGTCAGACTGCAGAGGTCTGTTTCATTGTTGATTGCTTTAGGTGAATTCTCCTGTTGCTCTAACTGGGGATGGTTTATGAGCTTCTTCATATTGCTTGTGTTTTTCTTTTTCTGTGAATTTGGGGAAGCCTTGTAAGTCCATTTCTATGAACGAATACCCCCTTTTTTGGGAGGTTACTATTTATTTTTGGTGTGGGAGCTTGAATCTCTGCTGTCTCTTTCTTTGGTGTGAGCAGACTGTTACCCCCAGGATGCTCAGTGTGTTTTTAGGGTGAAGGAGGCAATGGAAGGGCCATCAGTTAGTGCCTGGTCATTGGGTTCTCAACAGAAGCAGAGACCTCCAGGAAAGTGGCACAGGTAACTCCTATTTGCAGGGCCCTGAGAAGTGGTAGTCAGTTCTAGAACAATCTGCAACATGGCCAGAGAATTTGGCAGCAGCAGCAGGGTGTGTGAGTTCCCAGGAGGGTGAGAGCAATAACAGCTTGTGTTTGATTGCAGTGACATCCTCTGAGGTTATTGTAACTGCAGGTTGTGCCTGTTCAGGGACCCCTAGTGGGAGTGGGCCATGACTATCTCTAGCATCAGTGACTGCTGCCATGGTTTGCCTCCACCACCTGTAGACCATACATGAAGTGATCCATTTTACTTAGCCCACATAGAATGTGCTGCACAGGCTGTTCCTTGTTGCAAGTTCCTGTGAAATAATAGAGATCTGGCATATGGGTACTGCCCTGAACTTTCAGCAGTGGCAGCAGCAGGGTGGGTGTATTCCCAAGGGTGCAAGAGCACCAAAAGTTGATTTGGTCACAGTGCCTTCCTCTGCGATGCCTTGATGTGATTGGGGATGCAAGTGGTGCCTGTTTACTGAGCCCTTATGGTGTTGGGTCCCTGAAACTTCTGCAGCCAGAAATAACTGCAGTGGTTTGCCCCCACCACCTGTAAGTCATAGAAGCACCTGACCCTGGTTATCCCCCACAGGATTTGCTGCAGAGGGTGCTCTTGGTTGAAGGTTCCTGGGAAAAGACAGTGATTAAGCATCTGGGTACTGCCCAGAATGTTTGGCATTGGCAGATGCAGGGCAAGTGTCCTCCCAGGGGAGCAAGAGCAATATCAGGTGGTATTCTATCATAGGGTCCTTCTCTGTGATGCCCTCTGAAGTGCTTGGGGCTGCAAGTAATTTTTGTTCAGATATCCCCAGTGGTGGTAGGCCATGCCCACCTCTGGAGTCAGGAATAATTGTGGTAGTTTTCTCCCACCACCTGCAGGTCTGTTCCTCCATGGGCTAGCAAGCAGCTTCCCACTTCTAGAGACACCAGGTCCACAGAAGGCTAGCAAGCAACTTCTGGCTACATAGGGGCTGAAGCTGAGATGCCCAGTCCAGGTCAGTCCAGTGAGCAGCTTCCTGCAGGAAAGGAGGCCTGGTCCACAGCAAATGTCAAAAGGTTTCTGGCTGTGTGTGGGGGAGCGGGATTCACAAGGAATGTTCTGCCCTCTTCTAGCCTGCAGGCATGCATGCACACTGGGGTGCAAGCAGTTGCCTATGGCTGTGCACCCCTCCTTTCTCCCCTTCCAAACAGTGTCACCTTGTCTCTCATGTAGGTCAGGACCTTCTCCTGGGTTCCCTATACTGTGGCTTTCCATTCCCCAGCCCTTAGCCTACTGCTCCCCCTGCCCACAACACACCATTCCTTAGCCCCTTAGGCTGTCTCCACACTGCCAGCCCCAGCCTGTAACCAGGGACTGACCACCAGAGCCTAAGTCTCAGCACCTAGTCTGTGGTGCCTGTGCCAGTGGTTCAGATGATCTGTGTATCTCTCACTCTGCTTTTCCATTCTCAGAACTGCTGCCCTTTACTCAGAATCTTGGAGGTCACTCCAGCTTGGCTGATGTTTCTGTTGGTTATGTGAATTCCCAGGGTTTGTGTTCCCTTTCTCCTTCACAGCTCCCTCTCAGGAATGCTAGTACTGTCCTGATTCCTTTTCTCTCTTTCTCTTTCTTTTGTTCTACCCAGTTATGTCAAATGTTTCTTGCCCTTTTTGGAGTTTTAAGTTCTTTTGGCAGCATTCAGTTGATGTTCTGTGTGAGTATTAAATGTAGATGTGTTTTTTTGATGTGTTTGTGGGAGAGGGTGAGCAAGCCCTCTTACTTTTCCACCATCTTGCCTTAGCTGATGGTTTTCTTTATTTTTTTAATTTTATAAATATATTTAATGAACTTTATTTTTTTAAATTACTGAATGAATTTTATTACATTTATAATTGTACAACAATTATCACAACACAATTTTTTAGCATTTCCATCCCAAACCCCCAGTGCATCCTCCCACCTCCCAACCTGTCTCATTTGGATACCATATGTTTTCCAAAGTCTGTGAGTAAATATCTAATTTGCAAAGAAATTCATTGTATTCTATTTTTAGATTCCACATGTAAGTGATAGAATATGATGTTGGTGTCTCACTGTGTGTCTAGTTTCACTTATCCTGATAATTTCTAGGTCCATGCATGTTGCTGCAAATGCCATTATTTCTTTCTTTTTAATGGCAGTGTAATATTCCATTGTGTACATGTACTGCATCTTCTTTATCCATTCCTCTGTCAATGGACATTTAGGTTGTTTCCATGTCTTCAATATTGTATGTAATGCTGCAATGAATATTGGAGTGCGTGTATCTTTTCGAGTCATAATTATCTCTGGATAGATGTCCAGGAGTGGAATTGCTTAATAAAATGATAATTCTATTTTTAGTTTTCTGAGGAATCTCCATACTGTTTTCCACAGTAGTTTCACCAATTTATATTCCCACAAACATTGTTATAGTGTTCCCATTTCTCCACACCCTCTCCAGCATTTATGTTTTGTAGATGTTTTGATGATGGCCATTTTAGCTGGTGTAAGATGGTACCATATAGTGGTTTTTATTTGCATTTCTCTAATAATGAATTATGTTGAACATATTTTCACTTGGTTTTTGGCCATCTGTATGTCTTCTTTGGAGAATTGTCTGTTAGTTCTTCTGCCCATTTTTTGATGGAGTTGTTTGTTTTTTTGGTATTGAGCGTCAGGAGGTGTTTATAAATTTTGGAGATTAATCCCTTGTCAATAACTTCATTTGCAAGTATTTTCTCTCATTCTGTGGGTTGTCCTTTCATTTTGTTTAGGGTTTCCCTTGCTGTGCAGAAACTTTTTAGTTTAATTAAGTCCCATTTGTTTATTTTTGTTCTTATTGTCATTACTATAGGAGGTGGATCTGAGAAGATATTGCTTTGGTTTATTTTGGAGAGCATTTGGCCTATGTTTTCCTCTAAGAGTTTTATAGTATCCAGTATTATATTTAGGTCTTTAATCCATTTTGAGTTTATATTTGTATATGGTGTTAGGGAGTGTTCTAATTACATTCTTTTACATTTGGCTGACCAGTTTTCCCAGCACCACTTATTGAAGGGGCTGTCTTGTCTCCATTGTATATTCTTGCCACCTTTGTGATTCCAAACAATGTTTAAAATATTTTGTTCTAATTCTGTGAAAAAAATCTTTGGTAATGTGATAGGGATTGCATTGAATCTGTGGATTACCTTGGGTGGTATAATCATTTTGATTATATTGATTCTTCCATTCCCAGAGCATTGTATGTCTTTCCATCTGCTTGTGTCAACTTTGATTTCTTTCATCAGCATCTTATAGTTTTCAGAGTACAGGTCTTTTGTCTCTTTAGTTAGGTTTATTCCTAAGTATTTTATTCCTTTTAATTTGATGGAAAATGGGATCATTGCCTTAATTTCTCTGATCTTTCATTGTAATATATGGAAATGCATTTGATTTCTGTGTATTAATTTTGTATCCTGCAACTTTGCCAAATTCATTGATGAGCTCTAAGAGTTTTCTGGTAGTGTCTTTAGGATTTTCTAAGTATAATATCATATCATCTGAAAATAGTGATAGTTTTACTTCTTCCTTTCCAATTTGGATTCCTTTGATTTATTTTTCTTCTCTGATTGCCATGGCTCAGACTTCCAAAACTCTGTTCAATAATAATGGAAAGAGTGGTCATCCTTGTCTTGTTCCTGACCTCAGTGGGAATTTTTTCAACTTTTCATCATTGAGAATGAGGTTAGCTCTGGGTTTGTCCTATATGTCCTTTATTATGTTGAGGTAAGTTCCCTCTGTGCCCACTTTCCTAAGGTGTTTTTTTTTTTTTTTTATCGGAAATGGGTGTTAGATTTTGTCAAAGGCTTTTTTCTGTGTCTATTTAGAGGATCACATGGTTTTTATTCTTCAGTTTGTTAATGTGGTGTATCACACTGATTGATTTGTGGATATTGAAGAATCCTTGCACCACTGGTATAAGTTCCACTTGATGATGATGTACAATCCTTTTATTGTATTGTTGGATTCGGTTTGCCAGTATTTTGTTGAGGATTTTTGCATCTATGTTCAACAGTGAAATTGGCCTGAAATTTTATTTTTTGCATGTGTGATATCTTTGTCTGGTTTTGGTATCAGGGTAATGGTAGAATGAGTTTGGGAGTGTTCCTTCCTCTGCAATTTTTTTGAATAGTTTTAGAAGGATAGGGATTAGCTCTTCTCCTATTGTTTGATAGAATTCTCCTGTGAAGCCATCTGGTCCTGGAATTTGGTTTGTTGGAAGTTTTTTAATCACTATTTCAATTTCATTAGTTTTGATTGGTCCATTCATCTTTTATATTTCATCTTGGTTTAGTCTTGGAAGATTATACTTTTCTAAGAATTTGTCCATTTCTTTTAGGTTTTCCATTTTATTGCACTATAGCTGCATGTAGTAGTCTCTGATGGTCCTTTGTATTTATGTGATGTCTGTTGTAACTTCTCCTTTTTCATTTCTAATTTTATTGATTTGAGTCCACTCTCTTTTTTTTCTTGATTTGTCTGGTTAAGGGTTTATCAATTTTTTTGATCCTTTCAAAGAACCAGCTTTTAATTTCATTGATCTTTTCTATGGTTTTCTTTGATCTATTTCATTGATTTCTGCTCTGATCTTTATGATTTTTTTCCTTCTACTAACTTTAGGTCTTGTCTGTTCTTCTCTCTCGAGTTGCTTTAGATGTAAAGTTAGGTTGTTCATTTGAGCTTCTTCTTGTTTCCTAAGGTAGGCTTGTTTTACTATAAATCTCCCTCTTAGAACTGCTTTTGCTGCATCCCATATGAGTTGGAGTGTCATATCCTTGTTGTCATTTGCTTCTAGGTATTTTTTAATTTCCTCTTTGTGTTCTTCAATGATCCAATGGTTGTTTAGTACCATGGTATTTAGTCTCCACTTGTTTGTGTTTTTCTGCAGTTTTTTTCTTGTTGTTGATTTCCAGTTGTATAGCATTGTGGTCAGAAAAGATGCTTGATATTATTTTAATTTTCTTAAACTTACAGAGACTTGATTTGTGGCCAAGGATGTGATCAGTCCTAGAGAATATTCCATGTGCACTTGAGAAGGATGTATATTCTACTGCTTTTGGAAGAACTATCCTATAAATATCTATTAAGTCCTTCTGGTCTAACACTTCATTTAGGGACTCTCTTTCCTTGTTGTTTTTCTGTCTGGATGATCTTTCCATTGCTGTAAGTGGGGTCTTAAAGTCCACCACTATTATTGTGTTATTGTCAATTTCTCCTATTAAGGTTGTTAGCAGTTGTCTTTTGTATTGTGGTGAGCCTATGTGGTGTGAATATATATTTACAACTGTTATATATTTTCTTGGATTGATATTTTGATCATCATGTAATGACCTTCCTTGTCTCTTAGAATATTGTTCATTTTAATATCTATTTTGTCTGATATGAGTATTGCTACTCCAGCTTTTTTGTGATTCCTATTTGCATGTAATATTTTCTTCCATCCTCTCACTTTCAATTTGTTTGTTTTTATTTTTCCCTTGAAGTGAAGTGGGTCTCTTTAAGAGAGCATATATATGGATCTTGTTTTTGTATCCATTTGGCCAGTCTATTTTTTGGTTGAAGCATTTAATTAATTTATATTTATAGTAAATATTGATATGCATGTTCTTACTGCCATTTTATTAACTGTTTTGGATTTGTTTTTGTTTCTCCTTTTTTCTTCCTTTCTTCTCTTATTATCTCCTCTTGTCGTTTGATGACTATACTTAGGGGGTTGTATTTGAGTTGATTTTTCTCATTGGTGTGTGTATGAATTGTTGATATATGGTTTTCAGCTACACTGAAATTTTGATATGAGTCTATATGTATGTGTAATTATATATATATGACTTTATATATTATATATATAATATATATATATGACTGTTTTAAGTTTTGGTCTCTTAATTGCAAGTGCATCTACATTGTCCTGTACTCGTAGACTCCTCTTCTCATGATTTCTGATTTTGGTAGTGTATTTGTACATGGATGATTTTCTACCTTTACTGTATATACGCCTTTAGTTGTGAACCTTGTCATTTGTGGTATTTTTGTTTCTTGTGGAGGCCTTTTTTTTCTGACTAGAGAATTTCCTTTACTGTCTATTGTAAAGCTGGTTTATTTATTTATTTCTCTTGTATTTTTTTGTCTTTTTACCTTTTCTGGGGCCACTCCTGTGGCATGTGTTTATTCCCAGGCTAGGGGTCTAATCGGAGCTGTAGACACTCACCTATGCCAGAGCCATAGCAATGAAGGATCTGAGCTGTGTCTGCAACCTACACCACAGCTCACAGTAATGCCATATCCTTAACCCACTGAGCAAGGCCAGGGTTTGAATCCTCAACCTCATGGTTCCTAGTCAGATTTGTTAACCACTGCACCACAACAGCAACTCCTAAAGCTGATTTAGAGTAGCTGAATTCTCTTAGCTTTTGCTTATCTGTAAAGCTTTTGATTTCTTCTTCAAATATGAATGAGAGCCTTGCTGGATAAAGAAATCCCGGTTGGAGTTTTCTTCCTTTCATCCTGTTATGTATATTCTGCCACTCCCTCCTGGTCTGCAGGGTTTCTGTTGAAAAATCTGCTGATAACCTTATTGGGGTTCCCTTGATGTTGTTTCTTTCTTTTCCCTAGCTGCCTTCAATATTTTCTCTTTGTCTTTAACTTTGGTCAGTTTCATTAATAATGTGGCTTGGAGTGTTCCTACTTGGGTTTATTTTATATGGTACTTGTTGTGCTTGGATCTGAGTGAGTGGTTCCTTTCCCATGTTAGGTAATTTTTTGGCAATTATCTCTTTGAATATTTTTTCTGTCCCTTTACCTCTCTCTTGTCTTCTGGCACCCCTATAATATGGATGTTGGTGCATTTAACCTTGTCCTAGACTTCTCTGAGACTCTCTTCATTTCTTTTCTTTTTTTTTCTATTTTCTGTTTTGTATCAATGATTTCCACTAGTCTGCCCTCCACCTCACTTATTCGTTCTTCTACCTCCTGTATTCTGCTGTTGAGTTCTTCTAATGAACTTTTTCAGTTATTTTATTTGTAATCTCTGCTTGCTTAGTTTTATATCTTGTATTTCTTTGCTCAGTGTTTGTTGTACATTATACATATTTCCCTCCAGTTTATTTCCAATGTTTTGCATCATCTTCAGCATCATCAGTCTAAAGTCTTTTTCATGGAAGTTGGTAATTTCCAGATCACTTACCTGTTTTTATGGAGTTTTTCCTTTCTCACTTATCTGAGGTACAGCTTTTGCCTTTTCATTTTATAGGTTTTTCATTTGGTATCCTTTTTGCAGACAATAGAATCATAGCCTATGTTACTTCTGCTATCTTCCCCCCTTGTGGCTAAAGTTGTTACAGGGGCTTGCTGTTGTCTTCCTGATGGGAGGTACTGGTGCCTGCCCACTGGTAGCTAAGGCTGATTTCTGTCCCTCTGGCGGTGGGGCTTCCTCTCTGGGTGAGATTAGATATGCCTGTTTGCCTCGGGCTTCTTTAGGCTTCCTGTTTACTGATGGGTGTGACTGTGATCCCCCTTGGATTATTGTTTGGCCTTGGGCTTCTTAGTGTTGGTGGGTGGGGCAAGATTTTCCCAAAATGGCCACCCCTAGTGGAACACATGATGATGTATATTCCCAAGCATTTTGCTTCCAATGTTCTTAACCCACAATGAGCCACATTCACCTCCTGTTTTCCCAGGAGATCCTCCAAGAAATGCAGTCAGGTCTGACCTGGTTTCCTATGGAGCCTCTGCTTTGCCCTGAGACCTAGTGCACATGGGATCCTATGTGTGCCTTTCAAGAATGGTCTCTCCATTTCCCCCAGTCCTATGGAGCTCCTGCACACAAGTCCCACTGGCTTTCAATGCCAGATGATCCAGGGGCTCTTTCTCCCAATCTCCTGACTGCACTTCAGCTCTGCCTGAGGGCTTTCTCTAGCACTGTGGGAGTTTGCAGCCATCTAGCTGATGAAGATATCAATTATAGTATGTTAAACAAAGGGAGCACAAAAGTGGATAGCTTAGTCTACATAAATTTGTATCATATAATTTTATCTTCATTCTGTGGGGACAAATTTAGTTCTTTCTGGGGAGGGGTTAGGTTCCTGTTAAGATCCAAGGAATTCATTAACCAATTAATTCAGGTATTCATTCACTATCAGTGTTACATCAATGTCAATGATTCTAGATGTGATTATACATTTTTGGAAGATACAAAGATAATCACATCAAGATATAATATTTATTGTTCACTTACTATGTGCTTTAGCATGAATTATCTCATTTAATCTCAATAAGAGTTTTGTGATGACAATTCAGTTATTATCTACATTTTACAGCTGATGAAATAGGACTGAGATAATACTTAATATGCTCAGGGCCAACAGTTAATGAGGAGCATAGCCCAGATCCAGTTCTTTTGGGTATGAGTCCAAGGACTCAATCTCCTTCCTCTACACTTCCCTGGAACAGTTTCTGTCCATGCCCTGAAGTCTCTCCTAGGTGAGAGGAATTTACTGCAGGATGTGAAGTTAAAACAAGATTTGTGTTCTAGTGACAGCAACTATTAGCAGTGTGGGGGCTTGCAGAAACTAGACTTTCTGTTCCTGGACCATAGTGTGGTATTAGAAGCATTGGTGTTGGAAGGTGACTAAGCTATTCCTACTTCCCAGTTGGGACTATGAGCAGACAAAGAGAAACCCAGGCTGTCCCTGAGATCTGGGGAATCCCCTGAGGTGGCTCTAGCAACTCAGTACCCCCAGCCCCTGTGCAGGCTCCTCCCCAAATTTCAAAAAATTTGGAGACAATTCATCTAGAAGAATTCATCGCTTAACAGGGAGCTTAAGGACTTTTTATGAATCCTATCAAGGCTTTTAAATGGTGTCCTCTTGCCTTCTGCTCTCGAGTTCAACAACAGACACAGAACCTCAGGAGGTCATGGGTTCAGAGAGGATTTCTCTTTTGTTCCTGTTGTTCTCAACAGAAGCTCAAGACTCAGGAAACTTCCTGGATCAGAAGTTGCCTGAATTCACTTATGGAGTAGCCCAGATCCACATGAGCTGGAAGTTCTAGGTGGGAAAGATGTGTTTCTGTGCCTGGAGGTCAGCTTGTCATTCCACATGGGCCTGTGTTTCTTTCCACCTATAATGTGGATATGTTTTCTTCAGGAGTTTTGTCTCTATGGTTTGTGTGTGTGTGTGTGTGTGTGTGTGTGTGTGTGTATGTGTGTGTGTGTGTGTGTTTACCCTATGTTTTATTTGCAGGTATTTTTTATAGGGTTGGTTCTTGTGAGTGGGGTTCAAATGTCTCACTGATCACCTTCACCTGTGTTGAGTGTAGGTCAGTGGAGCCTGGAACATTTCATCTTGCAATGAGTGTATGTGCTAGTGACTATGTAGCAGCCATGGTTAATGTCCTATAGATCAAGATGGTGAGAAATTACAAATCAGTAATTTAAGTGTGCACATTATGTTTCATGTTCAAGTTTTAGGGGCTTCTGGTTCATGCATATGAGCCAAAATATTCCTTTAACTGTCTTTCAACATAGGCTGCCCACTGAATTGGTGAGCAGATTCACATGCATTTCCACCCCTGTGTATATGACACATACTAATAGATATGAGCTCTGTGTCAGACTGGGGTCCACTCCTCAGTTTGGTCCTCAAATGTTTTTGTGATCTTAGGAAGTGACTTCAATTGGCTAAGGGTCAAGAATCTTCCACAGTTGAAGGAGAAGTAACTCTTCCTACATCACAGTGTTATTTTGAGGATTAAGTGAGGAAAGCCTATGAATTATTCAGCATAAAGCCTGTCACATAATTGGTACTGAGTAAAAAAGAAGGTATTTTTATTATCTTGCTCCAGAATCCATGTTTGAGTCATGAAGATTCCTCTTTCACTATCGTCTAGGGCAGGACTGGCAGAAGTCTGGGAAAACATTTCCCTCCAAAGGCCCTTTTTCAGACTTCAAGGTCATGGGATGACCTTCTTTCCAGGACTCATGGGCCAGCTGCCTCCTTCACATGGTCCTACCTGAATCAAGATTATGATTGGTTAAGTTCATCTTGTCCCATTCCAGTTTCTTTGTGAGGGCCAAAAAATGTATGTTGAGTGAGTGGCCATGCCACTATAAATTGTCCTTATTGTCCTCCTTGGTGGCCATGAACTGAAATAACCAGTGACCCAAGCAAGAGCCTAGTCCTGTTACTCTGTCCAAACTTGTATTGCTTGCTTCATGACAGGCTGGTAATTTGAGAGCCATTTGTTGGGGAAAAGGAATAGTGAATGTATTTGGAAAGCCAGGAGATGGAGAAGATGGTGTCCCAAAGAAGCATCTTCCCTGAGTTAGCCTTCAGGTTTCTCTTATACTAAAGGAGGTAAGTGTATGTTTGGTTTCTGAAAACTTCTTGGTGTTGGAATCTTTTGTTCTTGGAGCTGTCCATATAGGTCAGGACAGAGTACTCCGGTAAACATACAGCTAGACAAATATTATTCTCTGTTCTGCAACTTTTTAATCTCCATTCGAATTGGAAAGTGTTACATCTTTAAAGATCAGAGTCTTGTGAATGGGTTCTTCTGTACATTTCAGGATAGAGGCAACATTCCTCACATGTAGAAAAATCAATAGGATAGAAAGGTTAAAATAAAAGAAACAGGTCCATTAATAATGCAAATTTGCCTTCTATTTTAGCATCTGAGGGTGACTTGCTATCCTGCCCCTATACATGTTTGAGAATGTCCCTCTTGAGTCCTTCTTCAGGGCTATGTTTGTAACCCTTGCCTTTAACATAACTTCCAAAGAAATACTAACCTGGAATCCACCATCAAAAACCCAAGACATATCAATGACAGTTTAAACAATGACAGATAAAACAATGACAGTTTTATCTCTTCTCTGCCTATATGGATGCCTTTTATTTCTTTGGATTGTCTAATTGCTGTGGCTAGGACTTCCAAAACTATGTTGAAGAGCAGTAGTGAGCGTGGGCATCCCTGTCTTGTTCCATATTTGAGTGAGAAGGCTTTCAGTTTTTCCCCATTGAGTATTATATTTGCTGTGGGTTCATCATAAATGGCTTTGATTATGTTCAGGAATGTTCCCTCTATACCCACTTTGGCGAGGGTCTTAATCATGAATGGATGTTGAACTTTGTCAAATGCTTTTTCTGTGTCTATTGAGAAGATCATATGGATTTTGACTTTTCTTTTGTTAATGTGGTGTATGATGTTGATTGATTTGCATATGTTGGAACATCCTTGCGAACCTGGGATGAACCCTACCTGGTCATGGTGTATAATTTTTTTGATATGTTGTTGGATTTGGTTGGCTACGATTTTGTTGATAATTTTTGCATCTATATTCATCAATGATATTGGCTGATAGTTTTCTTTTTTGGTGGTATCTCTGTCTGGTTTTGGAAGTAGGGTGATGGTGGCATCATTGAATGTCTTTGGGAGTGCTCCCTCTTCCTCGACCCTTTTTAAGAGTTTAAGGAGGATGGGTATAAGTTCCTCTTTGTATGTTTGGTGGAATTCACCTGTGAAGCCATCTGGTCCTGGGCTTTTATTTGTAGGAAGTGTTTTTATGACCTCTTCAATTTCATTTCTGCTGATCAGATTGTTCAGTTGGTCTAATTCTTCTTGATTCAGTTTTGGCAGGCTGTAACATTCTAGAAAACTGTCCACTTCTTCCAGATTGTCAAATTTGTTGCCATATAGTTGTTTATAGTATTCTCTAATGGTTTTTTGTATTTCTTCAGTATCCATTGTGATCTCTCCTTTTGCATTTCTAATTTTGTTTATTTTACTTCTTTCTCTCATATTCTTAGTGAGTCTAGCCAGGGGGTTGTCAATATTTTTTACCTTTTCAAAGAACCAGCTCTTGCTTTTATTAATTTCTCTATTGTTTTTTGAATCTCTATTTTATTGATTGCTTCTTTGATCTTTATAATTTCTTTCCTTCTGCTGAGAAGTATTTTTGTTCTTTTTCTAATTCGTTTAGGTGGAGTGTTAGGTTGTCAATTTGGGATCTTTATTCTTTTTTGAGAAAGGCCTGTAGTGCTATAAATTTCCTTCTGAGCACGGCTTTCGCAGCATCCCATAGATTTTGAGAGGTTGTGTCTTCACTATCATTTGTCTCAAGGTATTATTTAATTTCCTAGTTGATTTCCTCAATGACCCATTTGTCCTTTAGTAGCATATTGTTTTGTCTCCATGTAGTAGGTTTTTTCTCCTTTTTTTCCCATAGTTGATTTCTAAATTCATAGCATTGTGGTCAGAGAAGATACTTGAGATAATTTCTATGCTCCTAAATTTATTGAGGTTAGCTTTGTGTCGCAATATGTGATCAATTCTTGAGAATGTTTGATATGCATTTGAGAAGAATATGTATTCTGTTTTTTTTTTGGATGTAGTGCCCTGAAGATATAAATTAAGTCTAACTTTTGTATTGTTTACTATAGGATCTCTGTTGCTTTATTGGTTTTCTGTGTAGAGGATCTTTCCATTGGTGTGAGATGACATGATACTATACATAGAAAACCCTAAGGACTCCATCCAAAAACGACTTGAACTGATTAATAAATTCAGCAAAGTTGCAGGACATAAGATTAACATTCAGAAGCCAGTTGCATTTCTGTATACCAGCAATGAAATATTAGAAAAGGAATACAAAAATATAATACCTTTTAAAATTGCACCTTACAAAATCAAATACCTCGGAATACACCTGACCAAGGAGGGAAAGGACCTATATGCCAAGAACTATAAAACTTTAATCAAAAAAATCAAAGAAGATGTAAAGAAATGGAAAGATATTGCATGTTCATGGATTGCAAAAATCAACATTGTAAAAATGGCCATACTACCCAAAGCAATCTACACATTCCATGCAATCCCTATCCAATGACCCAGGACCTTTTTCATATAACTAGAACAAAAAATCCAAACATTTACATGGAACAACCAAAGACCCAGAATCACCAAAGCAATCCTGAGAAAGAAAAACCAAGCAAGAGGCATCACTCTCCCAGACTTCAAGAAATACTACAAAGCCACAGTCATCAAAACAGTGTGGTACTAGTATCAAAACAGACAGACCAATGGAACAGAAAAGGGAACCCAGAAATCAACCCTGACACCTATGGTCAATCAATCTTTGACAAGGGAGGCAAGAACATCAAATGGGAAAAAGAAAGTCCATTCAGCAAGCATTGCTGGGAAACCTGAATAGCTGCATGCAAAGCAAGGAATCTAGAACACACCCTCACACCATGCACAAAAATAAACTCCAAATGGCTGAAACACTTAAATATGAGACAGGACACCATCAAACTCCTAGAAGAGAACATAGGCAAAACACTCTCTGATATCAACATCATGAATATTTTCTCAGGTCAGTCTCCCAAAGCAAGAGAAATAAGAGCAAAAATAAACCCATGGGATTTCATCCAACTGAAAAGCTTTTGCACACCAAAGGAAACCCAAAAGAAAACAAAAAGACAACTTTCAGAATGGGAGAAAATAGGGTCAAATGATGCAACTGACAAGGGCTTCCTCTCTAGAATATATAAGCAACATATACAACCCAACAGCAAAAACGCCAATCAACCAATGGAAAAATGGACAAAAGACCTGAATAGACTGTGCTCCCAGGAAGATATACAGATGGCCAGCAAACACATGAAAAAATGATCAACATTGCTTATCATAAGAGAAATGCAAATTAAAACTACCATGAAATACCACCTCACACCCGTCAGAATGGCTATCATTCATAAATCCACAAATAACAAGTGCTAGAGGGAGTGTGGAGAAAAGAGAACCCTCCTGCACTGTTGGTGGGAATGTACACTGGTACAGCCACTATGGAGAACAGTTTGGAGATACCTTAGAAATCTATACATAGAACTTCCATATGACCCTGCAATTCCACTCTTGGGCATATATCTGGACAAAACTCTATTTATAAAAGACAAATGCACCTGCATATTCATTGCAGCATTATTCACAATAGCCAGGACATGGAAACAACCCAAATCTCCATCAACACAGGATTGGATTAGGAAGAGGTGGTATACATACACAATGGAATACTACTCAGCTATCAAAAAGAATGACATCATGCCATTTGCAGCAACATGGATGGAAATAGAGAATCTCATCCTGAGTGAAACGAGTCAGAAAGACAAAGAAATATCATATGATATTACTTATAACTGGAATCTAATATCCAGCACAAATGAACATCTCCACAGAAAATGAAATCATGGAATTGGAAAATAGACTTGTGCCTGCCTGATGGGAGAGGGAGGGTGTTCGAGGGTTCGGGAGCTTGTGGTAATCAGACACATCTTAGAATAGATTTACAAGAAGATCCTGCTGAGTATCATTGAGAACTATGTCTAGATATTCATAATGAAACAGAACAAAGGGTGGGGAAATAATGTATACATGCAAGTATAACTTGATCCCCTTGCTGTACAGTGTAAAAAAAAAAAAAGTACATTAAAAAACCCAAGACATCTGAGGTAAGTAATTTATCTCCTAGCTATACTTTCCACATTTATAAAATGAATAAATAACATTTGCCTCTTCTGGAATTCCAGTTTTTGGTCAGTGGTTAATGAACATGACAAGTATCCATGAGTACTCAGGTTCAATCCCTGGCCTCGCTCATTCGGTAAAAAATCCAGTGATGCCCTGAGCTGTGGTGTGTGTGACAGACACAGCTCATATACCATAGGCTGGCAGCTGCAGCTCTGATTGGACCCCTAGTCTGGGAAATGCCATGTGCCACAGGTGTGGCCCTAAAAAGACAAAATACACAAAAAAAATACCATGTTTACCAAGCAGTCCTAAAATAAAATTATTATGTTGAGAGGTTAAAGTTTGTGAAAGTCCTTTGTGTGATATTTAAACATGAGTCACAAATTTTTCTTAGAGGGAGTTAGGAACATTTTTGAGAAAGGTAGTGGACATAATAGAGCTTCTCTGAATATTTGAACTACTGACCGTCTAATTGCCATGCTTAGTGGTTAAGAACAGGGATCTTGGTCAGACAGAACTGTGTTGTGTTTGCACATGTTGCACTTAATTTTGTGTATCTTTGCACATTTGAATAATGTATACCTGTGTTTTATTCTTGTTATAATGAGTGTAAGAATACTTATTTGGGCCACTATGAAGATTTAATTTGAAAGTGCATGTAAATCACTTGGAAAAATGCCAGGAACTATTGATACTGGCTTGGAAGCCTGGAATGGACAGTTTTGATAACAGGATATTTTAATTGACTCAAAACAGGGAGGATGCAACAAACTATACCAAAAGCCCTTGACATAGCTTTTGTAAATCTCTTCAAATGTAAGGAGTTTCATATCATTTTTAAGAGGAAATGAATGATTTATGCCTCTTACCTGGGGCCCTTTTCCCTTTTTCATCCATCTTAGCAAATTACAGAGTTTTGAACTTTGCTTGATGTAAAGATGTAAACTTGAACACAGAGACTTCTCAGTCCTTGTTGACTCCTATGTACTCAATATGGGACAAAGCAGTTGTTCAATAACTATTTATTGAATGAAGAATAAATATCCATTTGTTTCCTTGGAAAAAGCCTTGGTTAATGTGAGATTTTGAATTATTATTGGAGCCAGATTTGGAAAGTTCATTCATTCACCAAAAATTAAGAGAAATTAATGGAAGTGTAGAAAAATTAAGAGCTTTCATATTACAATGGAAGTGACTATAATATTATGGCATGTTTATTGACATTTCCCATTTTTCCCAATTCCCAGCTGAGACAAGAAGGACATGAGGAGAAAGAACCAGACCTGCATGACAGAGTTCCCCCACCTGTGGATCCCCATCCAGTCAGAACAGCAGGGCATGTTCTTTGCCCTGTTCCTGGGCATGTACTTGACCATGGTGCTGGGGAACCTTCTCATCATCCTGCTCATCAGGCTGGACCTTTGCTTCCACATCCCCATGTGCTTCTTCCTCAGCCATTTGGCCCTTAGGGACATCTCCTTTTCATCTGTCACTGTCTCTAATATGCTGATGAACATGCAGACTCAGAAACAATCCATCTCCTATGCAGGGTGCATTTCTCAGATGTATTATGTCACACTTTTTGGTTGTCTTGACAATTTCCTTCTCACAGTGATGTCTTATGTCAGGTATGTGGCCATTTGTCAGCCTCTCCACTAGACCACTTCCATGAGGCAGGAACTGTGTTTCTCCCTAGTACCTGGGTCCTTATTTCTCTGTTGTATCCTTGCATTGTTGGTCAACCTGTCTTTCTGTGCTGCCAATACCATTCCCCACTTCTTCTATGACCTCACTATACTCCTGAAGTTGTACTGCTCAGATATCTACCTCAATGAGCTGGTCATCTTTACTGTGGGAAGAATGCTTTTCATCCTGTCTTTGAGCAGTATCTTGGGTTCTTATATTCATATAGGGACCACAGTTCTGAGGGTGTCTTCCACCACGAGACTCTTTAAATATTTTTCCACCTGTGGCTCCCACCTCTTTGTGGTATCTTTATACTACCAGACACTTGCTAGTATTTACTTAGTCTTCTCATCATGAGACTCTAATGACAAAGACACAATTGCTTCTCTTGTGTATGCAGTAGTTATTCCCACACTAAACCCCTTAAACTATAGCCTCAGGAACAGAGATATAAAACAGGCCTTAGAGATACTTGTCAATAGCACTAACTTCTTGAAGTAAAAATCACTAAATCTTCTTATTGCAGTCATGAGGACAGTGAGATGTATCTCCTAAAATTATCATATGGTTGACAACAATGTAACTTCAAATAAATATGCATTCAGCCATCATACATAGTGTTAATATGTCAATAAAATCCAGTTTGTTACTTTCCTTGTTAAATATTCTCTATCTTTAATTATTTTTCTGCTCCACCATCTCTTTTAAAATATGTGAAAAACCTTACACAAAATATGTCACATAATAATGATTGTGGTTTTTCCCTTTTCTCCTTTTAAATATGTTTATTTTCCCTTACATATATTTTTATACTGTGTTATTGAGAACTCACAAAATTAGCATCATGTTCAGGTCCTTGTGCACTGATTCCTCCCTGTAAGATGTGCTGAAATTGACTTTCACTGTCTTCAAGCTGATTGTGAATATCTCTTTTCAGCTCCAAAGTAAATGACACCAAGCTCTTGGATTGAAATCAGCTATGATGGGCATAATTATACTATGTAAATTGGCAAATGCTACAAAACAGTGCTCTCCTATGATAGGGGGTGTTTATTATTCATTTAATATCATACCATTACATTTATAGTGAGGGGAGAATTCCCTTTAACAATGGGTCCTACCTTCACAACTCATTTACTTCTGATATTAATACAGATATACCAGCTGTCTTTTAGTTGGTGTGTACATGGCATTTCTTTTCCAACACTTTAAACTTTTTTGTGTCCTTATAGATGTAAAGTGTTAGTTCTTAGCAGTGTAAATTGGGTTTTGTTCTTTTTATGTATCTTGACCATCATTGTATTTCTGGAAAATTTGATCTATTAACATCTAATAGAATCAGAATGTATCTGAACTTATGATCTCCATGTTGCTATATGTTTTCTAATGGATACAACTGATTTCATATTTATCCTCTCTTATCTTTATCCAGTTTCATTAATCAAATATATATGTTTTTATTCCATATCCCCTCCATTAACTTATTAATCATACATTATTATTATTTTATAATTCTTTTCTGTGCGTCATGTAGAGATCATGAGTTACTTTTTCTTAATATTTTTTATTTTGTTATTATGTTCTAAACAACATGAATTTTACCATTTTAACACTTTGAGGTATACAATTAGGTGGCATTTAGTAAATTCATCACTGCTATTTTGTTCTAGGGCTTCAAAAGGGAAATATGGAACATCAATGCAGTTGAGTACTTCACAGCTATGAAAAAATAATGGCAAAGATACCTATGAATCAATATGGAGGGATTTCCAAGATATATTGTTAAATGGGAAAAAGCAATGTGTACAAGAGCATTTATAGTATGATACTTCCTATGTGAAAACAAAGGAAAACAATATATGAGCAAGAGGAAACACATGTGGAATCAAACTGAAACTAATGAGACTGTTTATCTACAGGGGATGGGGTGGGAATAAGATAGAAAAGATGGGGATATGAGTATATTTATCTGTATAGTTTTGAGTATGTTATCTTTTGCCACTAAAAACTAAAAAGAAGGTGATGGAAAATAAAGTAAAATAAAAAAACACAAAAAATGAATATAGTTATATTTCCAGTTAATATTACAATCAGACTAAAGGGTAAAATAAAGTAATTATTAGTGAACAGTGAATTTTGTATACATGCTACTCTCACAATAACAAAAAAAGCTGTAAGCACATTATATGGTAAGCAATTTTTTTGGAGCTGACATTAGTTGGCCATTAACAGTGGTTTCAGTTCAAGCTTCTGAAATTATATTTATTCAAAGACTTAGTAAATATGTAAGCTTGAATGACTCCTCACTGGAGGAAAGGTGTGATGTTCATGGAAAAAGAGAGGCTAGAAAGAACTGTATGGTGTTGAGCTAGAACTGAAGATAACTTGAACTCATGGGTTGTAATGTGTATAAACAGATTGAAATTATAAATCAATATATTTCTTGTTCCCATCTCCCATTCTTTCTGTCCCACTCCTGACCTAACTCTTATGGGTAACCATTCCTTTAGTTTGCTTTTTTCTACATTCTATATCCTTTGTTTCTTTTATTTATTTATTTTTAATTTATTTTTATTATTATTTTCCCCAGTACACTTTTTTTTCCCACTGTACAACATGGGGACCCAGTTACACATACATGTATACATATTTTTTTCTCCCATTGTCATGCTGTGTTGTAAGTATCTAGACATAGTCCTCAGCGCTATAGAGCAGTATCTCATATGTTTCCTGGCTGTATTCTTTGAGATAATTGAGAAGCCTTGTAGGCAAAAAACACATGCAATGCCAAATTTGATTTTTGAGTATCAGTCTCTTATAAAAGGAAGCAAAGTTACTTAGAAAAATGGCAGATTCTAGGGCTGAGGCCAGGACAAGACCTGGGAAAGTTCACTGAGCTTGAAAATAAAGTGTTCAATGAATCATGGGGACACAGGAGCCAGCTGGAAGGGCTCCCATTGACCAACTCTAGAAAAATTAGAGATTTAAAATATATAAAATTAGTAATGAGTTACCACTGAGAATAAATAAGAATTCACGAGTCCATGATTATATAAATAAATCAATGAAAAAAAGAATGAATGTGGATTAAGGGGAAGTTCCTTCCTATAAGATAATATATCTAATCAACAGAGGAAATGATCAAATAAGAAAATCACCATTTGGGCACCACATTTGCAATAGTGTGTTCAATATAAGAATCATCAAAGGAAGTTAGATATAGTGGGTAGTATTGTATTAAGAAAAGTGTTGTGGCTATATAGTCTCAAAATATCTACCAAATGAGACTTACTTAATTACAAAAGTTAAAATAGTAACTTAATGTAGAAAACCTTGCAGAGATCACCTTAACAAATTGATCAAGGATAAAATCCCTAGTTGTTAAAAAAATGTGTTTTTTTTTTTTTTCCTTTTAGGGCTCACCTGTGAAATGTGGAAATTCCCATACTAGGGGTAGAAATGTAGCTGCAGCTGCAAGCCTAAACCACAGCCATAACAGCAAGGAATCTGAGCAAATCAATGGCTTACAATGCAGTGCCCTATAATGCAGCTTGCAGCAATGCTGGATCCTTAAACCAATGAAGGATGCCAGGGATATTAGTTGGGTTTGTAAATTGCTGAGCCAATAAGAGAACTCCAAAAGAACACAAATTCATAATGAAGCTGTGCAATTTTTGAAAAAATCTGGACATGTAAGACTGATGTATGGTATTAATTAGGAAACATGGGTAAAGCCTTTAGCCTATGCTTCAAAAAATTATTCACTATTATGAATGATAGCTTGTGGACTAGTTTAGCATCAAGAAGCTTTACTTAATATTGTTTTGAAATATGGTTTGCAGGGCCTGTTTTGATCAGTCAGTAGAGCATCAGACTTTTAATATGAGGGTCCAAAGTTCAAGTTCCTGTCCAGGTGCTGTGTGAAATATAGTTCACAAACAATATTATGTTAGTTTCAAGTGTATGATGTGGTGACTTGACATTTTCATACATTATTAATTATTAATCTAGTAATGATCTATCCCCATAAGCTTTTATAGTATTTTGGGTCATATTATTTATGCTGTGTATTAAATCCCAAGGTTTCTTTATTTTATCACTGGAGGTTTGTTCCACTTCATCCACATCACCTATCTCATCCCTCTCCCCCAGTCACTGTGCCCTCTGGCAACCATGGTTTCTTATCTGTATTTGTGAGTCTGTTTTCATTGTGTTTTGTTGATTAGTTGTTTTGAATTTTAGACTGCAGATGTAAGTGAGATGCTATGATATTTAACATTGTCTCTCTGCCTTATTTCACAGAGCATAATAGCTGCTAGATCCACCCATGTTGTTGGAACATGGCTGTGAACAGTGTAATGCACTTGAATATCTCCCTTATGGCCATGTTGTTGCCAATGAAAGTGGCAGAAATTTTTGTCACCATAATGGGATGGCACAGATAGTTGTTTTCATTGATGGGGATTCACTTTCATTCTCTCAAGTGTGGATATCCAGTTTCCCAGCACCATTTATTGTGTGGTTTTGGCTCTCTTGTCAAATGTCAGTTGAGCATATATGTGTGGGTTTACTTCCGGGCTCCACATTCTGTTCCAATTTTTATATCTCTCTTTTTATGTCAGTAACATACTGTGTTGATTTCTAAAGGATTGAAGTATAGTTTGCAATCAGGAAATGTGATGCCTAAGGGTTTGCCGATTTTGCTCAAGATGGCTTTGGCTCTTGTGGGTCTTTTGTGGTTTCATGTGGATGGAATAAATGATGGTGATGGGATGTAAGCTCCAGTGCACTTCAGGATCAGTGGTGTGGGATCTCAAGGGCTGGTCCTACTGTGTAGTCCTTTCTGCAGTGGATGGAGTGGCAGATTTCATTGTGGCTCTTGAAAGTTCAAGGATGTTCATGGCCACTCCTTTTCCTCCTGGGCAGGCAGAAGGGGGGACAATGTGTTTCTGATATTAGAGACATCTAACCGGATTCCTGTAGCTCAGCCCCTTTGGACCCTGCACTAGATCCATATCAAGAGGAAGGCAAGAAATTGAGCAATTAACTCAATTGTCTTCTTCTTTAAATCAGAAGCTTGGGGGTATGTTCCCTGGGGTCTCAGTTTTGTTGGTAAATGTGGATCTTCCCTGTTCAGTGTTCTCCTTCTTATCAACAGGTGTGGAAGTGATAAATATCCTAAGGCCATGGAGGCATAAGAGTTGGGTCCACAGGTAGTATCCTGGACCTGCAGAGACCAGAGCAAGGTGGGGAGACATCACTTGGCCTTAATGTGTGCTTTGATGTGAGAACTATGAAAAAGAGAGAGAGAAAATGTGTTTGCATTGATTGTATAACCATGTGTTTTTATGACTGATTTACATGCTGACCTACATGGTGCCACCATCCTCAAGTGGCTATAACATGAAAATGTAAAAAATGACCTGAAATTAAAATTTGTGTTTATCAGTTTAACTAGCTATATTTCAAGTCTCCAGTAGTCACAGGAAACTGGTGCTTCTGTATTGGACATCATAGCTATAGAGTTTTCCCATGGTTGTGGAAAGTACTATTGTACAGTGCTAATAAGAGACCATGGAGGTTGGAAATCTGTAGTACATGTGTGCTTGGGTTGCTGTGCTCATGTTGCTTCTTTTTATGTGTTTTGCGTGTTGGGTTTGACCATATGTGTTTCTTAGTATGTGTAGTGGATTTTCTGCGTCTTTGAGTGTGTATGGTTTGTGAGTTGTGTGGGTGACTGGATGTGGTCTTCGCATATTTTTTAAAGCAGCTTGTGAGGTGTAATTGATAGACAAAATCTGCACATATGTAATGTATATAATTTGCAGAGTTTGGACATGTGCACACACTTATGAGGCTACCAGCACAATCAAGGTCATCAACATATATGTCTCCTCTCAAAAAATCCTTATGTACTTTATATGTGGTAAGAAAACTTAATATGAGATCTACTCTTTTAAGGAACTTTTAGGTGCACTATATAGTCTTTTTGACTCTAGGCCTTATGCTGTATAGCATGTCTCTAGAACTAATTAATTCATCTTGCATAACTGACACTTTATTTCAATATAATAACAACACTGCATTTCCCCTCCCCCAGCCCTTAGTGACTGCCATTTATTTTCTGCTTCTATGAGTTTGTCGAAGTGAAATTATGCAATATTTGTCCTTGTAGGACTGGCTTATTTAACTTAGGATAATGTCTCCTCATTCTTACATCTTGCCTTCCTGTTTTTCAAGGCAAAACGATATTCTGTTGTATGTATATGCCCCATTTATACATTCATCTGTCTTTGGACATTTGGTTTATTTCCATAGCTTATCTATTGTGCACAGAGCTTCAGTTCACATGGTGGAATCAATACATCTCTGAGATACTGATTCCAGTTCTTTCTGGTCTATACCCAGATGTGGGATTACTGGATCATATGGTAGTTCTATTTTGAATGTCTTGGGTAATGTCCATACTGTTTTCCATAATGGCCACACAACGTTACATCTCCACACACAGTGTAGAAGGGTTCTTCATTTCTTTTTTTTTTAATTGTGATTGACATAATATTCTATTTTATGTTTTTTTAATTTTTTTTGTCTTTTGTCCTTTTAGGGCCACACCCACAGCATATGAATGTTCTCAGGGTATGGGTCTAATTGGAGCTGTAGCTGCTAGCCTACACCAGAGCCATGGCAATGCCAGATACAACACTTGTCTGCAACCTACAACACAGCTATGGCAATACCAGATCCTTAACCCATTGAGTGAGGCCAGGGATCAAACTTGCATCCTCATGGTTCCTAGGCAGATTCCTTTATGTGCACCAGAATGGGAACTCCAAATGATTCCATTTTAATTTTGTAAGTAAGTTGGTATGAATCCATACAAACCTCACTTCTGAATAGGGTGATTATTGGTTGGAGAGGGCCAAAAACAGCACCTGGTGTCTTTTCTTGTGCCACTATGTGTCATGCTGAGTGTCTGATTCTGTGTATAACACACATAATCTACTCTCCTGTCCTTGGATGGTTGTAGAGCAGAGAGGGCCAGGTGAGGGCCTGGGAAATATGTGTATTCATTTGATCTGGTCAGACAGCCTCACAGCCTGAGTCTTCCTTTGTCTCATCTCTAAACATAAACAGGCAACAAACCAAGTCCTCTTTATGCTAAGTTAGTGGCACTTTGTCCAGATGGTTTGAAGGCTACTGAACCTCTTGCAAAGTTCCTCATTGGTGTTTAATGATTTCTACACTTCCATTCTGGGGAACAGGATGGGATATGTCTTGGAACCTTGTCTAGTTAATGAGATGACTGTGAATTCTGATGTAGGTCCTTGGTCCTACAGCCTCTGCAATATCTTGGCTCTCTGGTCCCTATATCAGGCAGATTCTCTTGTCCCTCACTGTTCATGCATGCTCCTAACTGAACCATTTTAAAGCCCTGGTGTTGGAAGGGGAGAGAGAAAGAAAGGCAGATATGAAGGAAATTATTTTTGGAAGGAAATTATTTTTGGAAAAAATTTTAAAAATACAATGAGTCAAGTGCTGTGAACCCACTAATCTTCAAGTGGTATCCACAATTGGGGTCTGTACTGTTTTCTGGATGTGAGATCAAGACCTCAGAAGTAGGGAGATGGGATTAAGACGGTGGAATAGAAGGACCGGAGCAAACTTCTCTCCTAAAAACAACAAAATTCACAACTAAAGATAGCACTCTTCACCCAAATGGACCGGAAACCTTAAAAAAGATACCCCACTCCAGAAGAAAAACAGAAGGCCACATCAAGAGGTAGGAGAGGCAATTTCACAATATAAACAACCCCCTACCTCCTGGGTGGGAGGCTCCACAGACTGCAAACTAACTGGTTCACAGAGACTCACCTGCAGGAGTGAGAGTTCTGAGCCACACATCAAAATCTCACGTGTGGGGATCTGGCACAGGGAGAAAGAGCCGCGGAGCATCTGGGCTTATGTGCAAGAGCTCCAAAGGACTGGGGGAAATGGAGACCCCATTCTTATAAAGCACACACAGATTTTAATGTGCACTGAGTCCCAGAGCAAAGCAAAGTCTCCAAGGGAATCTGGGTCAAACCTGACCGCAGTTCTTAGAGGACATCCTGGGAAAACAGGTGAACGTGGCTTGTTGTGAGGGAAGGACATTGAAGGCACAAATCTCAGGAATATTCAGCAGCAGTGACTTTCTCTGGAGGTGGCCATTTTGGGAAAATCTGGCCCCACCCATCAGCAAGCTTCTGAGAAACCCCAGGGCAAACAACAACCTAGGTGGGATCACAAACCTACCCCTCAGTAAAGAGGCTACCTAAAGACCATTCAGTCACACAGCTGCCTCTAAGCCCATCCAGAGACTAAGCCCCATCCACCAGAGGGATTAGAATCTGCTCCTCCTACCAGGGGGCAGGCATCAGCCCCTCCCATCAGGAAGTGTACACCAAGCCCCCATACTGGCTTCAGCCACAAGGGGGGCAGACATCAGAAGGAAGAGAGGCTACAACTCTATTATCTGTAAGAAGGTCACCACACAAAAAACCTATCAAAATGAAAAGACAGAGGACCATAACTCAGATTAGGGAGAAAGGAAAAACCCCAGAAAAACAGCTAAGCAAGGAGGAGATTCTTAGCCTCCAGGGAAAAGATTTTAGACTGTTGATGCTGAGGATGATGCAAGACATTGGAAATAAACTGGATGCAAAGATGGATAACTTACAGGAAACACTGACCAAATAGATACAAGATATAAAACTTAAACAAGAAGAGATGCAAAATACAATCACTGAAATAAAAAATCACTAGAAGCAGCTAACAGCAGAATACAGGTGGCAGAAGAACAAATAAGTGAGGTGGAGAAGAGATTAGTGGAAATTACGGATGCAGAACAGAAAAGAGAAAAATGATTGAAAACAAATGAAGAGAGACTCAGAGAACTCTGGGACAACGTGAAACACACCAACATTCATATTATAGGGGTGCCAAAAAGAGAAGAGAGAGAGAAGGAGACAGAAAAAATATTCCAAGAAATAATAGCCGAAAACTTCCCTAACATGGGGAAGGAATCACTCACTCAAATCCAGGAAGCACAACGAGTAGCATACAAAATAAACCCAAGGAGGAACACCTAGAGACACATATTAATCAAACTGACCAAAATTAAAGACAAAGAGAAAATCTTGAAAGCAGCTAAGGAAAAGAAACAAGTAACATACAAGGGAATGCCAATAAGGCTATTGACAGATTTTTAGGTAGAAACTCTGCAGACCAGAAGGGAGTGGCATGATATACTCGACATGATGAAAGGAAAAAACATCCAACCAAGATTACTCTACCCAGCAAGGCTCTCATTCAGATTTGAAGGAGAAATCAAAACCTTCACAGGTAAGCAAAAGCTGAGAGAATTCAGCAACACTAAACCAGCCTTACAGCAAATACTAAAGGATGTTCTCTGGGCAGAAAAGAACAAGAGAATAAGGAAAGGAAAAATTCCAGCCAAAACAAATCCAAAGTAATTAATAAAATGTAATAAGAACATAGTATCTATAATTACCTTAAATGTTAATGGACTAAACGCCCCAACCAAAAGACAAGGACTTGCTGAATGGATACAAAAACAAGACCCACCTATATGCTGTCTTCAAGAGACCCACTTCACTTCTAGGGACACATACAAATTGAAAGTGAGAGTATGGAAGAAAATATTTCATGCAAACAGGGATCAAAAGAAATCTGGAGTAGCAATACTCATATTAGGCAAAATAGACTTTAAAATGAAAAATATTTTAAGGGACAAAGAAAGACATTACATAATGATCAAAGGATCAATCCAAGAATTTGATACAATGATTTTAAATATCTATGCACCCAGCACAGGTTCACCACAATATATAAGGCAACTGCTAACAACTTTCAAAAGAGAAATTGACAATAACACAATAATAGTGGGGGACATTAAAACCCTACTTACAGCAATGGACAGATCAACCAGACAGAAAATCAATAAGGAAACACGGCTCTGAATGAAGCATTTAACCAGATGGACTTAATAGATATTTATAGGACATTTCATCCAAAAGCAACAGAATACATATTCTTCTCTAGTGCACATGGAACATTCTCTAAGATTGATCATATCCTGGGCTACACATCCAACCTCAGTAACTTTAAGAAAATTGAAATTATATCAAGCATCTTTTCTTACCACAATGCTATACAACTGGAAATCAACAAGAAAAAAACTGCAAAAAAACACAAACACGTGGAGACTAAACAACCTATGGATCACTGAAGAAATCAAAGAGGAAATTAAAAAATACCTAACAGCAAATGACAGCTAAGACAAAACAGTCCTAAACCTATGGGATGCAGCAAGAGCTGTTCTAAGAGGAAAGTTTATAGCAATACAAGCCCACCTCAGGAAACAAAAAAAAGCCCAAATAAACAAGCTAACTTTACATCTAAAGCAGCTTGAGAGAGAAGAACAAACAAGACCTAAAGTTAGTAGAAGGAAAGAAATCATAAAGATCAGAGCAGAAATCAATGAAATTAAAGGAAACCATAGAAAAGATCAATGAAATGAAAAGCTGGTTCATTGAAAAGAACAACAAAATTGATAAACCCCTAGCCAGACTTATCAAGCAAAACGGAAAGAGGACTCAAATCAATAAAATTAGAAATGAAAAAGGAGAAGTAATAACGGACATCACAGAAATACAAAGGATCATAAGAGACTACTATATGCAACCATATGCCAATAAAATGGAAAACCTAGAAGAAATGGACAAATTCTTAGAAAAGTACAATCTTCCAAGACTAAACCAAGATGAAATAGAAAAGATGAATGGACCCATCACATGAACTGAAATTGAAACTGTGATTTAAAAAATTCCAACAAACAAAAGTCCAGGACCTGATGGTTTCACAGGTGAATTCTATTAAACATTTAGAGAAGAGCTAACACCTCACCTTCTGAAAATATTTCAAAATATTGCAGAGGAAGGGCTACTCCCAAACTCATTCTGTGAGTCCACCATCACCCTGGTACCAAAACCAGACAAAGACTCCACAAAAAAAGAAAACTGTAGGCCATTTTCACTGATGAACATCGATGCAAAAATCCTCAACAAAATACTAGCAAACTGCATCCAATACATTAAAAGGATTGTACATCATGATCAAGTGGGATTTATCCCAGGGATGCAAGGGTTCTTCAATATCCACAAATCCATCAGTGTGATACACCATATTAACAAACAGAAGAATAAAAACCATATGATCCTCTCAATAGAGACTGAAAAATCTTTTGACAAAATCCAACACACATTTCTGATAAAAACCCTTCAGAAAGTGGGCATAACGGGAACCTACGTCAACATGATAAAAGGCCATATACGACAAACCCACAGCGAACATCATTCTCAATGGTGAAAAGCTGAAAGAATTACCACTGAGATCAGGAACAAGACAAGATGTCCACTCTCGCCATTACTCTTCAACATAGTTCTGGAAGTCCTAGCCACAGCAATCAGAGAAGTAAAAGAAATAAAAGGAATCCAAATTGGAAAGGAAGAAGTAAAACTGTCGCTATTTGCAGATGACATGATACTATACCTAGAGAACCCTAAAGACTCTACCAGTAAACTGTTAGAGCTCATCCACGAATTTGGCAAAGTCGCAGAATACAAAATCAATACACAGAAATCAATAGGGTTTCTATATACTAACAATGAAAAAGGAGAAAAGGAAATTAGGGAAGCAATCCTATTTACCATCACATCCAAAAGAATAAAATAGCTAGAAGTAAACCTACCTAAAGAAAGAAAAGACCTATACTCTGAAAACTACAAGCCACTGATGAAAGAAATCAAAGATGACACAAATAGATGGAAAGATACACCATGCTCATGGATTGGAAGAGTTAATATTATCAAAATGACTATACTACCTAAGGCAATCTACAAATTCAATGCAATCCCTAGCAAATTACCAAGGACATTTTTCACAGAACTTGAAAAAAAAGTTTAAAGTTTTTTTGGAAGCACCAAAGACGCAGAAAAGCCAAAGACATCCTGAAAAAAAAAATGGAGCTGGTGGAATCAGGCTCCCGGACTTCAGACTATATTTCAAAGCAACAGTCGTCAAAACTGCGTGGTACTGGCACAAAGACAGAAATATAGATCAGTGGAACAGGTTATAAAGCCCAGAATTTAACCCATACACCTACAACTAACTCATCTATGACAAAGGAGGCAAGAATATACAATGGAGAAAGGACAGCTTGTTCAATAAGTGGTGCTGCTGACAAAACTGGACAGACACATGGAAAAGAATGAAAGTAGAACACTCCCTAACACCGTACACAAAAATAAACTCCAAATGGATTCAAGACCTACATATAAGACCAGACACTATCAAACTCCTAGAGAAAACACAGGCCAAACTCTCTCTGACACAAACGACAGCGTCATCTTCTCAGATCCACTTATCAGAGTATTGACAATAAAAACAAAAATAAACAAATGGGACCTACTCAAACTTCAAAGTTTCTGCACAGCAAAGGAAACCCTAAACAACACAAAAAGACATCCCACAGAATGGGAGGAAATCTTTGCAAGTGAATTGACTGATAAGGGATTAATCTCCAAAATTTATAAACACCTTCTCCAGCTCCATACCAAAAAAACAAACAACCCCGTCCAAAAATGGGCAGAAGATCTAAACAGAAAATCTCCAAAGAACAAAAAAGATGTTCAATGTCACACATTATTAGAGAAATGCAAATCAAAACCACGATGAGGTACCACCTTACACCAGCCAGAATGGCCATCATCCAAAAGTTTACAAACAAGAAGTGCTAGAGAGGGTGTGGAGAAAAATGAATACTACTACACTCTTGGTGGGATTGTAGACTGGTGCAACCACTGTGGAAAGCAGTATGGAGATTCCTCAGAAAATTAAACATAGAACTACCATTTGATCCAGCAATCCCACTCCTGGGCATCTATCCAGAGAAAACCATGTCTCACAAAGACACATGTACTCTAATGTTCATTGCAGCAGTATTTACAATAGCCAAGACATGGAAACAACCTAAATGTCCATTGACAGAGGAGTGGATTCAGAAGATGTGGTACATATGCACAATGGAATATTACTTGGCCATCAAAAAGAATGAAATACCAGCATTTTTTGCAACATGGATGGACCTAGAAACTATAATGCTAAGTGAAGTCAGCTATACATGGAGACACCAACATCCAATGCTTTCACTGACATGTGGAATCTGAAAAAAGGACAGACTGAACTTCTTTGCAGAACGGATGCTGACTCACAGACATTGAAAAACTCATGGTCTCCAGAGGAGAAAGTTTGGGGGGTGGGGGGATGTTCCTGGGCTGTGGGATGGAAATTCTGTGAAATCAGATTGTTATGATCATTATACAACTACAGATGTGATAAATTAATTTGAGTAATAAAAAAATGGAAAAAAAAAACAAGACCTCAGTAGTAAATACACATTTTTGGGAAGCTACTTGTTCTTGTGTGATGGCCTCCTATATCGTTGCCATCTTTAGTTCCTCACGTCTGCTTCCTCATCCTGTCCATAATGAAATGATGTATTTAATTTTGGGCTCACTCTCCTTTTGATTGTTCTTTTTAGTCAGTATTTATTGACTCATGATATATTCTATCAGTTAAAATTTTTTGTTGTAAAAAATACATCTCACAAAATGTAGCATTTCAATAATTTTTGTGTACATTTCTTTGGAAGTAAGTAATTCACATTGTAGTACAAATATAACCACCATCCATCTCCAGAATTTTTGATCTTCCCAACTGGAAACTCTGTACCACTGAACATTAATTCCTCCTTTTCCTCCCCATACCAGCCCCTGCCAGTCACCATTCCATTTTTTGTCTTTATGAATTAGACTATTCTAGGAATCTCATATGAATGGAATCTTACAGTATTTACACTTTCGTGACTGCATGATTTTACTTAGCATACTGTCTTCAAGGTTCATTCTTGTTATGGCTGTATCAGGATATCTTTTATTTTTCAGGCTGAATCATATTCCACTCTATGTATAGACCACATTTTATTTATTCAATCATTTGCTAAAAGTCATGGGATGTTTCCGTCTTTTGGCTACTCTGAATAATGCTGTTTTCAATGTGGGTGTATAAATACCTCTTTGGCCCCACTTTCAATTATTCTGGGTATATAAGCAGAAGAAGAGTTCCTTAATCATATGGAAATTCTATTTAATTTTTTGAGTATCTTTCTTAATGTTTGTCTTTTCCTTCCTCCCACCCTCCCTCCCTCCCTTCCTATCTTATTTCCTAACTTCCTTCCTTCACATCTTCCTATTTATCTTTCTTCCCTTCTTTATTTCTTTCATTCTTTCTTCTTTTTTTTTGTTTTTTACATCAATTCTAATGATAAAAATAAGATTTTGTGTTGAGCAATTTATTTTGTTCATGGTGCATTAATCTTCTGAATAGCACTTTAAGTGGTGTTTGTGAGAGTGTGTGTGTGTTTATGTGTTAGACAGACACAAGGACATAAGAAATCTGACAGTAGAGCCATGGAAGTGACTGTGTTTTATTTACTACTCCCTCCCTACTCTCTATCATGATGTCTCCACTTTGTAAAAAAGAGAATGAGCAGTTGCTTATTTTCACTGAAGCATTTTATTGAAATCATATGCTTTCTCCATGAGACTGTCAAAGTGTTCAGACAAATCATGTTGTGTTCTTCTCACCAGACTGGATGAGGCATCAGTGCATGAGTGCAGTGCAGTGAGATCTGTCTGTACACTGAAACAGTCACTCTGAGAAATCAGCTGATCATGTGGTAACTGCAATGCTCAGTACTTTTAAGTTCTAGGAAATTCTTATTTCTCTTCATTCCCTAAAAAGATTAATGCAGCATGAGGAGGAAGAACCAGAGAAGAGCAGCATGTAAGAGTTACAAATCCAAGTGCTCTCCATCTGGCAAGAGTAGCAGGGTGTGTTCTTTGTCCTCTGCCTGGGCATGTACCTGACTATGGTGCTGGGAAACCTGCTCATCATCTTGCTCATTATGCTTGACCCTCACATCCACACCCCCATGTACTTCTTCCTCAGCCACTTGGCCCTCACAGACATCTCCTTTTCCTCTGTCCACTGTCCCTAATATGCTGATAAACATGCAGACACAGTATCAATCCATTACCTAAGCAGGGTATGTTACACAGACATATTTTTTTCATAATTTTGCTTGCATTGATAACCTTCTTCTTGCAGTGATGGCCTATGACAGGTATGTGGCCATTTGTCACCCTCTATGTTACACTATCATCATGGGAGAGAGGATGGTGTCTTTGTCTGTTGGCTGGATCCTGGCTCCTCTCCTCTGCCAATACCCTGACCCACAACCTACTCCTAGCTCAACTGTCTTTTTTTGCTGACAACATCACCCCCCTCTTCTTCGGTGACCTTGCTGCCCTGCTTAAGCTGTCCTGCTCAGACACCTATCTCAATGACCTTGTCATATTCAGTCTAGGGTCTGCAGTTTTCATTTTTCCATTGAGTGGCATCCTGGTCTCTTATGGCCATATTGGGCTCTCCATCCTGAGGGTCCCCTCTACTAAAGGTATCTGCAAAGCCTTGTCCACCTGTGTCTCCCACCCCTCTGTGGTGTCTCTATTATATGGAACAATAATGGCCCTTTACCTTTCCTCGTCTTCAGGCCAGTCTCATTGTAAATACATCATTGCTTCTCTAATGTACACAGTAGTCACCCCCATGCTGAACCCTTTCATCTACAGCCTGAGAAACAGAGGCATGACATTGGCTCTGGGGCTTTTTTTCAGAAACAATAATCTTTTAGCCAAGGGAGAATCTCCTAACCATGTTATTATTTTCTCACTGACCTTGCTAGAAAAGCATTAAAATTTGTGCATTGACCACCCTTGTCTCTAGCACTTTCTTCACTGTTCTTTAAATAGTCATTGTTATTGGATCAATCTCTTTCCCTTTAGTCATATGTCTTATAAATTTATTTTTCCATAACCCTTAATATGATGATTCCCATAACACACATTCAACCTGTGGTCTTCAATGCAGAAATCTCCTGTGTGTATAAGCATAAATATGTTTAAATTTTATTTTTAATATGTTGTATAATTATAACTTTTGGCATTATACATATTTTTGAAGTATATATATGTTTTGAGTTTTATTGTGTTTATCTATTCTTGGGCATTGGTTTTTCAATTGTTTATTTGATTAATTATGCATTTAATTTGAAGTATAGTTGACTTACAATGTTGTGTTAGATTCAAGTGCAAAGTGATTAGATCTTTCATATAGTATGCAGTATATATGCATATTTTCATATTGTTTCCCCTTATATGTTATCACAAAATGTGAGTACATTTTATGTTCTATAAGATTGGTCCCTGTTTGTTATCTATTTTATATACAGAGTGTGTATATGTTAATCCCAAACTCATAATGTTCATCGCCCCTTTCCCCTTCAGTAACATTAAGTTTGTTTTCCATATCTGTGTGTCTATTTCTGTTTTGTGTATAAGTTCATTTGTATCCCCATTTTTTTTGTATTATTAGGGTTGCACCAGCAGCATATGGAAATTCCTGGGCTAGGGGTCAAAGCAGAGCTACAGCATCTGGCCTATCCCACAGCCACAGAAACATGGGATACAAGCCATGCCTGTGACCTATACCACAGTTCAGGGCAATGCTGGATACACAACCCACTGAACAAGGCCATTGATTGAACCCACATCCTTATGCATACTATTTGGATTAATTTCCCTGTGTCACAAGTGGGACTCTCTGTATATTTTTTTTCAGATACTAGATATAAGAAATATTACATATGTTTGTGTTTGTCTGGTTTACTTCATTTAGTGTGATAATCTCTACCTCCATGACACTATTTCATTCTTTTTACCATTGAGCAATATTCTGTTATATAGCTGTACCACATCTACTTTATCATTCATCTGTTGATGGACATTTGTGTTGCTTTCATGTCTGGCTTCTCACCTTCCAAAACTACAAACATTCAGTTAAGTGTTAATATTTCATTTTAGTAAAGTCCAAAATCCTTATATTGTCAATGCTGTATCAAGTTAATATAGTACTTTTGATGGTTTTCTAAACCAAAATAAACCTTATTTTTATTATGCTTTTGACCATAAGGGAGCACAGAGTAGTCAATCCAATTACCAAATTTCCCCATTCCAGGAAGACTAAATTTTTCCCCATAAACTTGATGTTTGCATTGAGACCAGTCTACAGGTATTGGATTTATTTTAGTCTTGGAAATGAGTGTTGCATTTTCCCTACAGATGTCACTTCTTATATGAAAAAGTGGTAACTGTCTGAATTTACAATTTTTGCACACAAAAATAGATACTGCATTACTACTATGTGCAAGGAAATTTTCTATATTCTGAGAATGCACGTTTTTTTAAAAAAAGTATACCCTTGTAGATTTTACATTCCATCACTTCTGATCCAGCTCATGATGTTCTTTTTGTCCATAGATATATATAAGCTTCTAACACAACATAAAATTATTTTTTTAAATATGCCATCATAGAACTGGGCTGAAATTTCTATGGCATATGGTATTATATGTCTGAAATAAATAAATTCTAAGTTTTTGTTTGTAAAAAAATCTATGAATAAAGATGACATAAAAGGAGGAGCAAGAATTTCCTGGCAAAGCTCAGTGGTAACAAACATGACTAATATCAGTGAGGACACAGGTTCATACCTTGACCTCAGTTAGTGGGTAAGGGATCCAGAATTACAGTGAGCTACAGTATAGGTCTCAGCTATGGCTTGGTTCTGACTTTGCTGTGGCTGTGGTGTGGGCAGGAAGCTACAGCTCTGAATCCACCCCTAGCCTGGGAATTTCTATATGCCACATGTGTGGCACTAAAAAGCAAAAAAGGGGGGAAAGAGTGCTGGTTTGTGGTTCATAATTAACATCTTGTGGTGTAGGCAGAGCTCATTGGGAAGGTAACATTCAAAGATGCTAGTGAGGACAGGGAAGTGAGCCACGGGGCTGCCTGGGCAAAAGCATGGAGATCAGCACCTAGACATACTCTGAGGGGAGGTGGTGTCTGAGCTATCCCAGGGACATTAATTGGGCCTCTGTACAAGGACAGGACTAAAAGGAGGAGGCATTGGAAGTGATGAATTCAGAGATATCAGAGGACCAGAGATGTAGGGCACTTAAGATCATGGTAGGTGTATTAGTCAAGATTCTCCAGAGAAGTTGAATTAATAGGGTGTGTATGTGTGTGTGTGTGTGTGTGTGTGTCTATGAGAATGAGATTTATGATTTCCTGTTGTGGCATTATGGGATCGGTGGTGTCTCTACAGTGGCTTAAAGGATCCTGTTTCCACAGCAGTGGTGTAGGTGGCTACTAAGTGTCTCATCTGATCCCTGGCCTGGGAACTTCCATATGCTACAAAAGAGAAGAAATAAAGAAGAGAGAGAGGTTTATTTTATAGAGTTGGCTAACATAATTGTGGAAGCTAGCAAGTGTAAAGTGTGCAGGGTAGGTTGGCAGGCTGGAAACCCAGAGAAAATTTGCAGTTTGAGTCTGAAGGCAGACTGCTGGCAGAAGTGCATCTTCTTTGTGGCAGCTCATTGTCTTTCTTAAGGTCCTTAACTGACTGGATAATGAGCACCCTCATTATGGAGGACAGTCTGCTTTATTCAGAGTCTGCAGGTCACAATGTTAATCTCACCCATAAAGATATTGGCATAGAAATATCTAGATGTGCGTTTGACCAAATATCTGGGTACTGTATCTAACCAAGTTGACATATAAAATTAAGCATTATAGTTGAGTTTTTGGTTCTCAGTCTGATTTGAGAACCCACTGGAAGGGATTCAGTAGCGGAATAACATAGCCATACTTGATTTTGTTATTGTTTCTTTAAAAACACCAAGAGTTTTAGAGGTATAAATGACATACAGTAAACTTCATATGACTAAAATATAATATCAACTCAGAAAACTGAATATAGAAGTACCATATGATTTAGCCATCCCACCCCGGGCATATATCCAGATAAAACTACAATACAAAAAGATACTTGCACCCCTATGTTCTTAGAAGCACTGTTCACTATAGCCAAGACATGGATATAACCTACATGTCCATCAATAAAAGAATGGATACAGAAGATATGATACATACAGAGAATGGAATACTACTCATCCATCCAAAAGAATGCAGTAATGCTATTTAGAGCAACATGATGCAACTAGATAGTCTTACACTAAATGAAGTAAGTCAGAATGATGAATATCATATGATATCACTTACATGTGGGATTTAAAATATGGCACAAATGAACCTATCTACACAGCAGAAGCAGACTCATAGACAGAGAAGAGACTTGTGGTTGCCAAGGTGGAGGAGAGGGGAGTGGGATGGATGGGGAGTTTGGGGTTAGTAGATGCAAGCATGAATTTAGAATGATAGTTTATTACAAAATATTGAGTATAGTTTCCTGTGCTATATAGCAAGTCCAGTCATTACTAACATTAAGTCCATTTGTGAACATTTGGTGTGTTTCCAGCTTCTGGCTATTAAATAAATTTCTTATGAACATTCTTATATAAACCTATGTGTAACTATATATATTATTTACCTTGGACAAATATCTATTCATGTGCTAAGAATATTTTTAACTTTTTAAAATTGTTCAAACTGTTTTGTATTCCCATGAGCAGTGTATGAGAGTTCCAGTTCCATATCTTCAGTGACCTTGAGAGCAATATTGTTTTCAATTTTATCCAGTCTAATAGGTGTATAGTGCTGAAACCAGTTTACAGAACTGGAGTCACTTGATTGATGTGGTGTCTGTGTTTCTTTGGAGAAGAATCCTATAGCACTGGAATATTTTTTTAACTTCCCCCTAGCTCCATGCATGATTCTCATCATTCTACAGCACTTGTTATCATTTACATGCCATTCAGTTTGCCTTAATTACTTTTATGCATCTCCTACCACTTGTATGTGTGTTGTTAGGGATTTCTGATTACATTATTATCTGTTATGTCTCTAGAGAATATATCAGTATTACATTTGTGAGGCCTTAATGATTATTTAAGTGAATGAGTGAATAAATGAACAGATAAATACATTCAACAGTTACCAAACACAATTGCATCTTGGGAGCCATAGCTGATCTCTAGTGATACAAAGATATGACAATAAACCTTAACATTTAGTAAGCTTTCATTAGGTTCTCATTTAACCATTCTTCCAATTCACACAAAGACTATGATTATTATTTCTACTTTACAGAAACTGTGTCACAGTGGCCTTGGATAAATTGCTCAAGTATGCTTTTGTGTAACAAAACCACAGCTTAACTTCTTCACACTGAATACATAAGCATCTGTGTGTGTGTGTGTGTGTCTGTGAGACATTCTCATATTTTTACTCTCCACCAGCCTGGGGATGAATCCAGCATCTTTTTTTCCAGAGTTTTATATTCAATCCCTCTTCTCTTGAACAAGGCATAGACCATGTCCTACAACACCTTCTAGGGGAGTGGGAAGATATGCACATTTTAAGGGTCTTTTTGTTCTAATGAAAGCCTGTGTTGGTGTTGGGGAATCTGCACAAGCCTTTGCACTGATTGTGCCATTCACTGCTGTTGGGAGAAGCTGTCCTCATTAGGCAGAGGCCACAGAAAACTCCTCCTGCTTCTCATCTGGAGACTTGACCAGAAACTCAGAATACCACTGATATCAGGGACACTTTCTCCTTTGAAACCATGTGCAGCTCAGCCCCTGGGGACCTTAATCATCCTGCTTCCCAAGGAGGCAGAGAAAGTTGGGCAGTTTCCCCAGTAGACTTCCTCTCTAGTCAGGGACTGGGCTGGATATACTCCAGGCTCGACTTAGGATGGAGAAAAGGAGATCTTGTGCATCATTTTTAAGCTGGAGAACCAACATGAGACTCTGTAACGTCATCAGGCCACCAAGCTTTGCTATTTTTCTGTGGATCCTGGGTCTTCTGGACAGAAAGTGAGGATTCAGGTAACAGAATGAAGCAGAGGGTATTTGAACTCAGAGCACAGGTGTAGCTCAGAAGGAGCCCAGAAATCTCCATAGTTGTGCATGTGTGTCTGTAGGTATCTTCGTGACCATCAGAAAAGTTACATTTCTATGTGTTTGTATTTTGTTGTTCAAGTTGATGTGTGTATGTGTAACTGAAAAACACACTGAATTCCACACACTAGTATAAACAGAGGTCATAGAAACCTGGACATTTTTGCAGTGTGCTTATTCTACTTGCATCTGGTGCTGGTGTGCCATGTGTAAGACCTTATGCACTGGTCATGTTTTGAATATGAATTTTGCCTCTGGTCTAGGATGCTTGACAGTTCTCTGTGTATATCTATGTTGTGTATGTGTATTTTCTTTGAGAGTTTTTCATAGATATGTGTGAAGCTGACTCACATCCTGACTGTATTTATCTAGTGAGATTATAAACCAGAAAAATCTATATATAAATCTATAAATAAATATAAAATAAATCTATAAATCTATATAATCTATAAATAAATCTATAAAGCTCTAAATAAATCTCCACTTGACCATTGTTTGAGGACTTTTGTGTAACTAAAGCACAGCTTAACTTCTTCACACTGAATACATAAGCATCTGTGTGTGTATGTCTGTGAGACATTCTCATATTTTTACTCTCCACCAGCCTAAGACCAGAATCCACACAGGCAGCTCCACAGGAAACGTACTTTGCAGAGATATTGGCATCCATTTTTCTGTGTTTGGACACCTCCTGAAGAACCCTGGGACACTCTGCTTCAATTTAGAGCAATCTGTTTAAAAATGACATCCTCATTTTTGGAATCACATCCTGCAACACTCAGACCTTTATCATTTCCCCACAATAGCTTGGTGGCCTTGGGTTTGGCTGTGGTGGTTCTCAGCATCAAGTGCTCTTACGTGATATCCTGCTATTTTCTAACATATCTTGTCTGCAAGGTGCTTAAAAAGCTGAGAACATCATAAGCACCTAGCAAATTGTAGTCTTGTGTAGATGCAAACTCCTTACTCTCTATGCCCTGATTGTGCATGGGACAGTATTTGGTAGGAAGACAGGAAAGTCAGTCCATCCATAGTCTCTCATTCCCCAAAGTCACACACTGTCTCCTCTTCACTACTGAGCAATTTCCTACCAACTTCCTTGCACACAGTGCTGATGGAATCAAAGTTTCATGTCTGTATTATTCCTATATTTTCACATTGTGGCTCCTGGGTGTCATTAGAAGCTATGGTTCTCCTGCAGGAAATCTGTGAGATCCTGGCTAAGTCTGACCCAACAGCTTGCAGTAAGAAGCCTGTGTTTGGCAGGAGGGCCAAGTGCCTGATCCCTCCTTGTGCCTTGTGAACTGAGACAGTTATTAACTCTGAGAAACTCCCTGGTCTGGAGCCAGCATCTACTGACAGATTCTTACACAGGGTTAATGTCATGTTCCTCCCCCAGGCATATTTTAACATTTACCTTTTCACTTTTAACATTCCCCCTTAGCTTCTCCAGCCCCCTTAAAATGAGATGGGTGGATTCACTGTAGTGAAACATGATCAGCAAATCAACATCTGAGACCAGGTTCCATTATGCAATATCTATGTGAGATTGTTAAGTAAATTAAGTTTACTACTCCTGTTGTTAAAACACAGGGAAAAACACTGTTCTCTGCCTCCCATACATAAATAATGGATGTTGCACTGAATGATATTGAGGTCATATGAAAGCCATTGGCAAACTCAAGAGCTGCAGGAATATGAGTGTGGACAGCTATCTGTGCAATAGGACTCCTTCAAATCCCAAAATATTTCTTCTTAACATCTTGCCTATTCATCTAACTAAAAAGAAGGAGGAACAATAGTTTCATAGAAGCAAAGATTCCAGTATATATTTAAAAGCTTGGGAGAGAAACATGAAAAGAGCTATTACTAACTCTATGATCATGCTCACTTCATAAAATTTCTGAGTATGTTGATAGTGCAGTTTTTTTTTTTTTCATTTTTTTTCAGGCAGCATGTGCAGCATATGGCAGATCCCATGCTCGGGGTCAAATCAGAGCTGAAGCTTCTGCCCTACACCACAGCCACAGCAATGACAGATCTGAGCTCTGTCTTCATCCTACAGTGCAGCTCTTGGCCATGCTGGTTCCTTAACCCACTGAGCAAGGCCAGATTTTTAACCCATATCCTCATAGATACTAGTTGGGTTCTTAACCCGCTGAGCTACAATGGGAAATCCAAAAGGGAAGTTTTAATGGCATCCCTCCTAGGACTCATGAAAACTTCAGTGAGGCAATCATGGAAAAATTTATTTGTCTGCTTTGTGTTCATTAATGATCATTTATTACCAGTTTGAAGATCAATATTGGAAATAGGGCTGGTCAATCAGGAAACTGCATTCTAGGAGACACCCAATTCCTTCAGGATATCTCAGCATCAGACCCCATCCCAGATCTCAAGTATTATCTGAATGATGAATATCCAGATCTGAGCCAACTTAAAGAATCAGATGTAGTTAGAGATAAATGGATGTCCATGGACTGAGGTAAGGTTTATTTCTTGGCAAGAATATAAACATGCAAAAAGACAAGTTTGAGCAGGGATCTTATACCAGTGATAGGATAAGAACTCAGAAACTCACCTGAAGGGTGTGAGAGCTCAGATAAGTTAACATATTATTTCAGGTCAGTTTCTTCGTCCTTTATGGGGACCAAATCATAATATTGTTTTATTAAATTCCTAAACTTGATACTGTTGTGGGTGGTAAACAGATACTCTCAAAAAACTATGTATGCAATATTTAGTGTTTATTTTATTCAGGAAAGTATTCTTAGATATTCTAATTCATAATGCCTAATAATTAGAATCCTTTTTTTAAATCTCTGAAAGTGTGATATTGGTATGTTCATTTTAGAGGCAACATGATGCCAAGAGATATTTGGCACCTCAAGTCAGACAGCAAGTAAGTGGTGGAACCAAAATCATAACAGCAAATCTGGCTTCAGTTTCCTAAATTAGACCTTAGTCAGGTGTGCCATTAAAGGTTAGTTTCCTGAAGGAAGAGATCCTTGATATCATTTTTATTCTTCTATGTCCCAATTGGTAGCTTAGTGTCAGGAAAATGGTTAATAAAAAAAAAAGAATGAATTAGCTGGTTTTCATCCAAAGGAACCATGCTGAGTGTTGATGGTGTGGCAATTGCTTTGACAACCACAGGTGATAGAAGAAATGCAGACATTTATTCTTTTTCTTCATGAGAAGGATAGAGACATAATGTGGTGGCCACAATCATGGATTCAATGTCTCTGATATTTTCCTATCACCTCCTTCACCAGCAGACAGGAGAGGAGAATGAGGTGGGAGAACCAGAGCAGTGTGTCAGAGTTCCTACTCCTGGGGCTCCCCATCCATCCAGAGCAGCAGGGCATGTTCTTTGCCCTTTTCCTGGGCATGTACCTGACCACGGTGCTGGGGAACCTACTCATCATTCTGCTTATCAGGCTGGACCCTCGCCTCCACACCCCTATGTACATCTTCCTCAGCCACCTGGCCCTCACAGATGTCTCCTTTTCATCTGTCACTGTCCCTAAGATGCTGATAAACATTCAGACTCAGAACCAATCCATTCCCTATGCAGGGTGTGTGACACAGATGTATTTTTTCATATTTTTTTGTTGCATTGATAACCTTCTTCTTGCAGTGATGGCCTATGACAGGTATGTGGCCATTTGTCACCCTCTACACTATGCCATCATCATGAGGGAGAAGCTGTGTATGTGTCTGTTGGCTGGATCCTGGCTCTTCTCCTGTGCTTATGCACTGACCCACACCCTCCTCCTGGCTCAACTGTCCTTCTGTGATGACAACATCATCCTTCAGTTCTTCTGTGACCTTGCCGCCCTGCTTAAGCTGTCCTGCTCAGACTCCTCGATCAATGAGCTGATCATATTCTCTGCAGGGGCTGCAGTTGTAATTTTTTCACTGAGTTGTATCCTTCTCTCTTATGGCCAAATTGGGGTCTCTATCCGGAGGGTCCCCTCTACAAAAGGGATCTGCAAAGCCTTATCGACCTGTGGCTCCCACCTCTCTGTGGTATGTCTATTCTATGGCACAAGTATGGCAGTGTACTTTTTCTCCTCATCAGGCCAGTCCCATGGCGAAGATATCATTTCTTCTGTGATGTACACAGTGGTCACCCCCATGCTGAACCCTTTCATCTACAGCCTGAGAAACAGAGACATGAAATTGGCTCTGGGGAGTATTTTCAGAAACAATAATCTTTTTGTCAATTGATACTCACTTAACCATGTTCTTTTTCACTCACTACCCTTCTCATAAATGCTTTAAAATGTTGTTTGTTGGTTACCCATGTCTCTAGCACTTTTTCTAAATGTCCTTTAAGTTGTCAAATCTACCTTCACCCCATGAACGAATATAAAATCATAATGGCTTAAAGACTTAACTGTATGACAATACACCATCAAATTCTTAGAAGGGAACATACACAAAACATTCTTTGATATCAACCTTACAAATATTTTCTCAGATGAGTCTCTCAAAGAAACATAAATAAAAACAAACATAAACCAGTGGGACCTAATAAAACTGACAAGCTTTTGCACATCAAAAACCATAAAAAAGACAACTTACAGAAGGGGAGAAAATAGTATCAAAGGATGAAATTGATAAGGCCTTAATCTCTAAAATATACAACAACTTATAGAACTCAATCAAAATTAACAAAAACCCAATTGAAAAATGGGCAAAAGACCTGATTAGACATTTCTCCAAAGAAGATATATAGAGGGCCAAGATGTACATGAAAAAAATTATCCTCATCACTGATTATTAGTGAAAAGCAAATCAAATCTACCAAGATACAGCCTCACACCAGTCAGAATAACCATCATTAATAAATCCCAAAATAACAAATATTGGAGAGGGTGTGGAGAAAAGGGAACCCTCCTGCACTATTTGTGGGAATATAAATTGATTTAGCCACTATTGAAGACAGTATGGAGGTACCGTAGAAAACTATATGTAGATCTACCATATGACTAAGCCATCCCACTCTTGAGTATATATCCAGACAAAACTTTCCCTGAAAAATACACATACACCTGCATGTTCATTGTAGTATTTTCAAAATATCCAAGACATGGAAACAACCTAAAAGACCATCAATGGATGAATGGGTTAAGAAGATGTTCTATATATACACAATTGAAGACTACTGAGCCATAAAAAAGAATGAAATGATGCCATTTGCAGAAAAATGGATGGAACAAGAGACTCTCATTCTAAGTGAAGCAAATGAGAAAGAGAAAGACAAAAAACATATGTTATGACGTATCTGAAATCTAATATATGGAACAAATGAATATTTCTACATGAAGAAAATCATGGATATGGAGAAAAGACTTGTGGTTGCCAAGGGGGAGGGGGAGGGAGTGGGAGGGACTGTGAATTTGGGGTTACTAGAAGCAAAATATTGCATTTGGAATGGATAAGCAATGGGATCCTGATGGATAGCACTGGGAACTATGTCTGGTCACTTGTGATGGAGCATGATAATGTGAGATAAAAGAATGTATACATGTAAGTGTGACTGGGTCATCTTGCTGTGTAGTATAAAATTGACAGAACTCTTTAAACCAGCTATAAAGGAAGAAATAAAAATAATTATAAAAAATAAAATAAATATAATAAAAAAGGAAAATAAAAAATAAATCATCATTGTTATTTGATAAATCTCTTACCCTTCATTCAAACCTATTGTCCATTTATTCTTCGGTTAGCCTATATATCATATCAACAACTATGCAATTCAACCTGTGGTCTTAAAGCATCAAACACCTTTCTGTATATATGTAAGTGTGCTTAATTTTTTTTTCAGAGTGTTAACTTATTACTACATTTGGCTTTTTTGCAGCTTTTAAATATATTTAAGTCTTATTATGGTCATGTATTGGGCATTGGTTTTTAAATTTTTAATTGATTAATTAATTTGAAGTATATTTGACTTACAATGTTGTGTTAGTTTCAAGTGTAGAGTAAAGTGATTTCAGGTTTAAATATAATATATATTATCTATTTTTTCAGGTTGTTTTACATTATATGTTATTACAAAGTATTGAGTATAGTTCCACATTCTATACAATTGGTACTTGTTCATTATCTATTATATATGCATAGCAATGTGTATATGTTAACCCAAACTCCTAATTTTACTTCCCCCCCTTTCCCTCTTTGGGAACCATGTGTTTGTTTTTTATGTCTGTGTTTCTATTTCTGTTTTGTGTATAAATTTAATTGTATCATTTTTAAGATACCAGATATAACCAATATCCCATGATATTTTTTTCTAACTGGCTTTCCTTAATTTAGTATGATAGTCCTTATCTCCATCCATGTTTCTACAAATGGCATTATTTTATTCTTTCTATGGCTGAGTGCCTATTCTATTAAATATATCTTTATCATTTATCTGTTGAAGGACATTAATGTTTCTTCCAAGACCTGGCTATTTCACTTCCAAAGCTACAAATATTAAGTTAAGATTCTATTGTTTACTTTTAGTAAAGTTCCAAATGCTTATTTTTGCAATGCAGCATAAAGTGAATAAAGTACATTTGATGGTTTTCTATGTTGTGATTCCACCTCTTGCACTTAATTTTGTGTATCATTGCGCATTTAAATAATATATAGTTTTGTCCTATGGCTAAAATGTGCGTAAGAATATTTGTCTGGGCTACTGGGAAGATTTAATTTGAAAGTGTGTGTAAAACCCTTGGGACTGTGCCTCAAACTATCAACATTGTCTTGGAGGTTTGGATTGGAAATTTTTGATAACAGGATTTTAAGTGACTCAAAACAGGTAGCATGGTGCAAACTACACTGAAAGCCCATGACATAGCTTCAATAATTCTCTTCAAATGTAAGGAGCTTCATATTCTTTTTAAGAGTTGCCTCTTATGTGGTGCCCTTTTCCCAGCCATCATGTATAGTGTTAATATGTCAATAAGGCCCAGTTTGTTACTTGCATTATTAATAGTCCTTATCTTTATTTTTTTTCTGCTTCTCATCATCTCTCATAAAATACATCAAAAATTGTGTACAAAAGTCACATAATTATTATTGTGTTTTTTGTCTTTTTCTCCTTTTAGAAATGTCAATTCCTGCTTATTTATTTTTGATACTATGTTAAGATTACAGCTTAAACTCATGGGTTGTAATGTGTATATAGAGATTGAAATTATATATCAATATCTGTCTTGTTCCCATCTCCCAATTTTTCTGTCCCCCTTCTGACCCATCTCCAATGGGTAACCATTCCTTTAGTTTGCATGTTTCTAGTTTCTACAGCCTGTATTTCTTGTATATATATATTTCCTGGATGTATTCTCTGAGATCACTTAGAAGGCTTGCAAGCAACAAACATACATAATGCCAAATTTGATTTTTGAATATCAGTGTCTTCTAACAGGAACCAAAGTGACTTAGAAAAATGGCTGATTCTAGGACTGGGTCCAGGAAAAAACAAGACCAGGGAAATATTGCTTAGCTCAAAAATAAAAAGTGCTCAATTAATCATGGGGACACAGGACCCAGCTGGAAGGGGTTCCCATTGTCCTAATCTGGATAATTAGAGTTTCAAAATGAATAGCATCAGCAACTACTTACAATTCAGAGAATTAATAAGAATTCATGAGTCCATGATGATACAAATAAATCAATGAAAAAAAATGAATGTGGAGTAAGGGGAAATTCCTTCCTATGGGATAATTAAGCAAATCAGCATAGAGGAAGTGATCAAATTAGAAAATCACTATTTCGCCTTCCCATTTGTAGTGGTTTTTTCCACATATGAATCATCAAAAGGTATTATATATAGTGGGTGAAATCATATTAAGAAAAGTGTTGAGGTTATATAGTCTTAAAATATCTACCAAATGATAGTTAATTACGAAGGTTAAAATAGGCTATTATTGCAGAAAACCTGCAATCACCACCTTAAACAATGGAACAATGATAAAATCAGTAGTAATTGGAGGTAATTTTTTTTTCTTTTTAGGGTTGCATCTGTGCATATGGAAGTCCTCAACCTAGGGGTAGAATCAGAGTTGCAGCTGCTGGCTGACATCACAGCCACAGGAACAACACATCTGAGATGCATCTACTGCCCACAGTGAAGCCTGCAGCAACACCTGATCAGTAACACAATCAGAAAGGTCAGATTTTGAACCTGCATCCTCATGGATACTAATCAGGTTTGTAATATGCTGAGCCACAAAGTGAACTCCAAAGAACACAATTTATTTTTTTACAGTTTCAATTTTTAATTTATTTTACATGGCAGTTTACAGTTCACCAAGTAGAATGTTAATTCATTCTCAGAATGGCAAATATCCCATCTTAAGTGAGTGATGGAAAAACAAAATTCAATGCCAAATTCACTGACATATGTATATTTCATCTACAGTGATGCTGTGTACTTTTTAAAAAATTTTTATATAATGATTTTTTATTTTTTAAAATTATAGTTGTACAGTTTTCTGTCAATTTTCTACTGTACAGCATGTTGACCCAGTTACACAGATATATATAGATTCTGTTTTCTCACATTATCATGCTCCATCATAAGTGACTACATATACTTTCCAGTGCTACACAACAGGATCTAATTGCTTATCCATTTCAAATGCATTAGTCTGTATCTATTAATCCCAAATTCCCAATCCTCCCACTCACTCTCCCTCCCCCTTGGCAACAAGGAGTCTATTCTCAAGTCCATGATTTTCTTTTCTATGGAAAGGTTAATTCAGGGAACACAAATTCTTAATGAACATGTGCAATTCTTAAAAAAAATCTGGGAATGTGGAGTTCCCATCATGGCTCAGTGGTTAACAAATCTGACTTGGAACCATGAGGTTGCAGGTTCGATCCCTGGCCTCGCTCAGTGGATTAGGGATCTGGCATTGCCATGAGCTGTGGTATAGATTGCAGATGTGGCTTGGATCCCACATTGCTGTGGCTCTGGCATAAGCCAGAGGCGACAGCTCTGACTCGACCCCTAGCCTGGGAACCTCCATATGCTGTGAGAGTGGCTGTAGAAAAGAAAAAGAAAAAACAAAAATCTGGGAATGTAAGGCTTATGTTTGGTATTATTTAATGTACATGGGTAAAGCCCTTGGCCTAAGACACAAAAGTTCATAAAATTTTTCAGCATGGTGGACAATAGTTTGTGGACTATTCTAGCTCCAAGCAGCTATACTAACGTCTTTATCTAAATATAATTTGGAGGGTCTGGGTAGCTCAGTCAGTAGAGAATCAAACTTTTAATTTGAGGGTCCAAAGTTCAAGTCCCTCTCCAGGCACCTTGTGAAATTTAGTTTGCCAACAATGTTATGTTCTGGTGTATTATATAGTGATTTGACATTTTCATATATTATGAAATGATCACCACAATTATTAATCTAGTAACTATCTGTCCCCAAAATGTTTTACAGTATTATGTATCATATTCTCTATGCTGTATATTAAATCCACAAGGCTTCTTTATTTTATAACTGGAGGTTTGTTCCTCTTCACCTACATCAACTATTTCATCCCTCTCCCCCAGAAACTGCCCCCTCTGGCAACCACTGGTTTCTTCTCTGTATTTATGAATCTGTTTTCATTTGGTTTTGTTGATTTGTTGGCTCCAGATATGTGTGATACCATAATATTTATCATCATCTCTGTCTGATTTCACAGAGCGTAATAACTCTAGATCCATCCATATTGTTTGAACATGGCTGTGAACTGTAAGATGCACTTGAATAGCTCCTTCATGGATGTGTTTGCCAAAGAAGGTGGCAAATATTTTTAACTTCCAGGAAGGGAACTCACAGACAGTCGTTTTCACTGTTGGGGATTAAATTTCATGCTTTTGTGTGTGGATGTCCAATTTCACAGCCTCATTTATTGAAGAGACTCAGCTTTCCCTATTATGTGCTTTTGGTTCCCTTGTCAAAGATCAGTTGATCATGTATGTGTGGGTTTCATTCTGTGCTCCATATTCTGTTCCATTTTTTATATGTGTATTTTTTTAATAACCCAGAACATTATTCCTTCCCTCCTTTTTATTTATTTTTTTCTTTCTTTAATTTGTTTTTTATTGTTATTTCCCCCAACACACTTTTTTTCCCACTATACAGCATGGGGAACTACTTACATATACATGTATACATAATTTTCTCTCCCATTGTTGTGCTGAGTTATAAGTATCTCGGCACAGTTCTCAGTGCTACACAGCAAAATATAATGACAATACCATACTGTGTTGATTTCTAAAGGTTTGAAATATAGTTTGCAATCAGGAAGTGTGATGCCTAAAGTTTTGTTCATTTTGATCAAGATGGCTTTGGCTTTTGTTGGTCTTTTGTGGTTTCATACTGATAGAATAAATGATGGTGATGGGATGTGAGCTCCAACAGACTTCAGGGTCAATGATGTGGGATATCAAGATATGGTAACACCATATTTGGTCTTTTCATCAGTGGATGGAGTTGCAGATTCCATTTTCGGTTCTTCAAAGTTCAAGGGTGTTCGTGGCCTATCCTTCTACTCATGAGCATGTAATGTGAAGACCAATGTGTCCCTGAAACACATCTTCTGGGACTCCTGTAGTTCAGTCCCTTTCGTCCCTGTGCTGGATCCATCTCCAGAGGAAGGCAAGACATTGGACAATCCACTCAGTTGTCGTCTTCTCTAACCAGAAGCTTGAGGATGTGTTCCCCGGGGTCTCAGTCCTGTTGATAAATGTGGATATTGCTCTTTTTTCTTGTAAACAGGTGGGGAAGTGCTAAATATCCTCAGGCCATGGAGGCATAAGTGATGAGTCCATAGGTAGTGGCCTGGACTAGCAGAGATCGGAACAAGTTGGGGAGCCATCGCTTGGCCTAGATATGTGCGTTCATGTGAGGACTAGGAAAAAGAGATAGAGAAATGTGTGTTTACTTTGACCATGTAGCCATGTGTTTTTAGTTCTATTTTGAATATCTTGGGGAATCGCCACACTGTTTTCCATATTGGTGGCACCATTTTACCTCACCACCAACAGTGTAGAAGTGTTCTTGTTTGCATGATGTTTAAGTCCTGTGTAACAAAAGATTTCATTTTAAAGTTGTAAGTATGTTGGTATGAATCCATACGAACCTCACTTCTGAGTAGGATGAGTATGGGTTGGAGTGGGCCAAAACGCAGCACCTGGGGTTTTGGTTTTGTGTCACTGTGTGTCATGCAGTGTATCTGTTTGTATGTATAACACACTCACAATCTACTTCTATCCTTGGATGGCTGTAGAGCAGAGAGAGCTATGTGAGGGCCTTGGAAATATGTGTATGCATTTGACCTGATCAGACAGCCTCTTCCTTTGTCTTAGCTCTAGATAAACAAGCAACAAACAAAATCCTCTTTATGCTTATTTGGTGAAACTTTGTCCAGATGGCTACTGACCATCTCTCATTATTCCTCACTGATGTTTAATGACTTCCATATTTCCACCCTGGGGAATAAGATGGGGTCAGGTTTGGAAATTTCACTACTTAATCATGTGGCTGTTAGTTCTGATATAGGTATGTGGACCTACAGCATCTATAATATCTCAGCTCTCTGGTCAACTCATCGGGCAAATTAACATGTCCCTCAATTTGTCTGTATGCTCAGAATTGAGCCATTTTATTTTATTTTATTTTATTTTATTTTATTTTATTTTACTTTATTTTTATTTCCCCAATACATTATTTTTTTCTACTATACAGCATGGTTACCCAGTTACATGTACATATATACATTATTATTTCTCACATTATCATGCTCCATCATAATTGACCAGACATATTTCCCAGGGCTGCACAGCAGGATCTCATTGCTAATCCATTCCAAAGGCATTACTCTGCATCTATTAACCCCAAGTTCCCAATCCATACCATTTACCTTCCTCTTGGCAATCACAAGTCTATTCTCTAAATTCATAATTTTTTATTCTGCAGAAAGGTTCATTTGTGCCATATATTATTCAAGATAAAAGTGATATCAAATGGTACTTGTCTTTCTCTTTCAGACTTACTTCACTCAGGTTGAGAGTCTCTAGCTCCATCCATGTTGTTGCAAACAGCATTATTTTGTCCATTTTTGTGGCTGAGCAGTATTCCATTGTGTATATATACCACATCTTCCTAATCCAATCATCTGTCAATGGACATTTGGTTGTTTCAATGTCTTGGCTGTTGTGAATAGTGCTGCAGTGAACATTCAGGTGCATGTGTCTTTTATAAGGAAAGTTTTGTCCAGCTATATGCTCAAGAGTGGGATTACTGGGTCAGATGGTAGTTCTATATATAGATTTTTAAGGTATCTCCATATTGTTCTCCATAGTGGTAGTACCATCTTCCATTCCCACCAACAGTGCAGGAGGGTTCCCTTTTCTCCACATCCCCTCCAGCATTTGCTCTTTATTGATGTATTAATGATGACCATTCTGACCAGTGTGAAGTGGTTTATCATGGTTGCTTTGATTTGAATTTCTCTAATAATCAGGTATGTTGAGCATTGTTTTGTGAGGTTGACATACATCTGTATATCTTCTTTGGAGAATTGTCTATTCAGGTCTTTGGACATTTTTTTTTTGTCTTTTCTAGGGCCGCTCCTGCAGCATATGGAGGTTCCCAGGCTAGGGGTCGAATAGGAGCTGTAGCCACTGGCCTACGCCAGAGCCACAGCAAGGCGGGATCCAAGCCGCGTCTGCAACCTACACCACAGCTCATGGCAACGCTGGATCGTTAACCCACTGAGCAAGGGCAGGGACCGAACCCGCGACCTCATGGTTCCTAGGCGGATTTGTTAACCACTGCGCCACGACGGGAACTCCTGGACATTTTTTTTAAATTGGGTTGTTGTCTTTCTCACTGTAGAGTTGTATAAATTGTTTGTACATCTTAGAGATTAAGCCCATGTCAGTTGCATCACTTTAAACTATTTTCTCCCATTCTGTAAGTTGTCTTTTTGTTACCTGAGAAAAAATTCATATGGTTGATGTCAAAGAATGTTTTGCCTATGTTCTCTTCCAGGAGTTTGATTGTGTCCTATCTTATGTTTAGGTCTGTCAGCCATTTTGAGTTTATTTTTATGCATGATGTGAGGCTGTGTTCTAGTTTCATTGATTTGCATGCAGCTGTCCAGGTTTCCCAGCAATACTTGCTAAAAAGACTGTCTTTTCCCATTTTATGTTCTTGCCTACTTTGTCAAATATTAATTGACCATATGTGTCTGGTTTTATTTCTGCATTCTCTATTCTGTTTCATTGGTCTGTCTGTCTGTTTTGGTAACAGCATTGCACTCTCTTGATGACTGTGGCTTTGTAATATTGCCTGAAGTTTGGGAGAGTTATGCCTCCTGATTGGTTTTTGTTCCTCAGAATCATTTTGGCAATTCTGGGTATTGTGTGGTTCCATATAAATTTTTGAATATTGTTTGGAATTTGTTCTAGTTTTTTGAAAAATGTCATGGGTAATTCGATAGGAATAGCAACAAATCTGAATCTGTATATTGCTTTGGGTTGTATGGCCATTTTAACTATATTAATTTTTCCAACCCAGGAGCATGGAATATCTTTGCATTTCTTTACATCTTCTTTTATTTCCTCAATTAATATTTTATAGTTATCAGCAGATAAATATTTTACTTCCTTTGTCAGGTGTATTCCAGGTATTTGATTTTTTTGGGTACATTGTTAAAAGTTATTGTATTTTTGTATTCCTTATCTAATATTTCACTGTTAGTATACACAAATGGGACTTATTTCTGAATGTTAATCTTATATCCTGCTATGCTGCTGAATTTGTTGGTCAGTTCAAATAGTTTTTGGATTGAGTCCTTAGGGGTTTCTAAATATAGTATCCTGTCAACTGCATACAGGGACAATTTTAATCTTCTATTCCTTGCTGGATTCCTTTTATTTCTTTGGTTTGTCTGATTGTTGTGACTAGGTCTTCCGTTATTATAATGAATAAGAGTGGTGAAAGTGGGCACCCTTGTCTTGTTCCATATTTTAGTGGGAAGGCTTTGAGCTTCTCTCTATTGAGTATTATATTTACTGTGGGTTTGTCATAAATGGCTTTGATTATGTTAAGGGATGTTCCCTCTATACACACTTTTGTAAGAGTTTTGATCATGAATGGATGTTGGCTTTTGTCAAATGCATCTATTGAGATGATCATGTGGTTTTGACTTATCTTTTGTTAATATGGTGCATGACATTGATTGATTTGCATAAATTGAACCATCCTTGTGCACCTGGGATGAATCCCACCTGGTCGTGGTGTATGATCTTTTTGATATGTTGTTGGATATGGTTGGCTAAAATTTTGTTTAGATTTTTGCATCTTTATTCATCTAACATATTGGCCTATAGTTTTCTTTCTTAGTGGTATCTTTGTATGGTTTTGGTGTTAGGATGATGGTGGTGTCATAGAATGTCCTCTGGAGTGTTGCTTTATCTTCAAACTTTTGAGTAAGTTTAAGCAGGATGGTTATAACTTCCCCTTTGTATGTTTGGTAGAATTCGCCTGTGAAGCCATGTGGTCCTGGACTTTTACTTGTAGGGAGTGTTTTTATGACATATTCAATGTTATTTCTAGATATTGATCTGTTCAGGTAATCTATTTCTTCTTGATTCAGTTTTGGCAGGCTGTAAGTAACTAGAAAGTTGTCCATTTCTTCTAGGTTGTTAAATTTGTTGGCATACAATTGTCAGTGGTATTCCCTCGTGTTTTTTTTTGTATTATTGTAATATGTGTTGTTGGGTATCCTTTTTAATTTCCTATTTTGTTTGTTTGAGGTTTTTTCTCTCCTCTTCTTGGTGAGTCTAGCCAGAGGTTTGCCAATTTTTTTCACCTTTTCGAGGAACCACCTCTTGGTTTGACTGATTTTGTCTATTGTTTTGAATCTCTATTTTATTGATTTTCTGTTTGATATTTATGATTTCCTTCCTTCTGCTGAATTTAGGGTTTCTGTTGTTGTTGCTCTATTCTTTTTGTAATTCATTCAAGTAGTGGATTACATTGTCCAATTTATATTTTTCTTATTTTTTGAGGAAGATCTGTATTGCTATGAACTTCCATCTGAGCACTGCTTTTGTGGCATCCCATAGATTTTGAGTGGCTTTGTCTTCTTTATCATTTGTATCGAGGTATTTTTTTTTAATTTCCTTCTTGATTTCCACATTGACCTATTAATTTTTTAGTATTTTTAGTAGCATGTTGCTTAGTTTCCCTGTAGTCAGTTTTTTCTCATTTCTTTTCCTGTGGTTGATTTCTAGTTTCTTTCCATCATGGTCAGAGAAGATGGTTCAAATAATTTCTGTAGTCTTAAATTTGTTGAGGTTCACGTTGTGCCCAAGCATGTGATCAATCCTTGAGAATATTGCACTTTAGAAGAATATATATTCTGTTTTTTTGGGAGGTAATGTCCTGAAAATGTCAATTAAGTCTAAAGTTTCTATTGTGTCCTTTAGGATCTCTATTGCCTTATTGATTTTCTCTCTAGAGGATCTGTCCATTGATGTGAGTGGGGTGTTAAAATCTCCTAATATGATTGTATTCTCATAAATTTCTCCTTTTATTTATGTTAGGATTTATTTTAGGTATCTGGGTGCTCCAATATTAGGGACATATATATTGATGATTGTAATATCCTCCTGAATGGATACTTTAACCATTAAAGTATGTCCTTCTTTGTCTTTCTTTATGACCTTCGTTTTAAAGTTTATTTTTACCGATATGAGTATTGCAACTCCTGCTTTCCTGTCTGGACCATTGGCATGAAATATCTTTTTCCATCACCTCAATTTCAATCTCTATGTGTCCTTTGCCCTAAGGTGAGTTTATTGTAGACAGCAGATTGAAGGTTTTCGTTTTTTTTATCCAATCAGCCACTACGAGTGTTTTGATTGGAGCATTCAGTCCATTGACAATTAAGGTGATAATTGATAGATGATTGTTTATTGCCATTTTAAACCTTGCTTTCCAGTCCATTATTCCTTTCTTTTTTTGGTTGGATGGCCTCCAATTATTTTCTGCTTGAGTGTTTTTTTTTTTCAGTTTTGTGAATGTAATGTTAAGTTTTGTTTTGTGGTTGCCCTGTTTTTTAAGTGTGTTAACCCCTTCCTATATCTGCTTCCTTTAGCCTGATAGTCATATAGGCTCAAACAAATCAGTAAAATAAAAAAAAAATCTCTATTTTCTTACTTTCCTTTCCCACATTTTATGATTGTGATGTCTTTTTTTTTTTTTTTTTTTGTCTAACATCTTCATGTTTAGATCTGTCTGCTGGCTTATTTAAGTGATTGTTTTCCAATTGTAGTTTCATCCATCCTAATTCTTCTTAATTTTTTTTTTTTAATTTAGGGAAGCTGTCTCATTATTTCTTCTACAATGTGTTAGTACTGCTATACTCTTTTACCGTTTGTTTTTTAGAAAAATTCTCTTTACCCTTCTATTTTAAATGATTTTCTTGCTAGATAGATTATTCTATGCTGCATTTTATTTTCCTTTCAGCATTTTAAATATATCTTGTCATTCACTTCTGGCCTGTTGTGTTTCTCTAGAGAAATCAGCTGATAGCCTTATGGAGGTTCGCTTATCATTAACAATTTGCTTTTCTCTTGCTGTCTTTAGAATCCTCTCTTTATCTTTAAATTTTGCCATTTTAATTGTAATATATTTTGGTGTGGACCTGTTGGGGTCCACCTTGTTTGGGGCCTTTTGTGCTTCCTGTGTCTTGATATCAGTATCCTTTAGATGTGGAAAGTTTTCAGGCATAATATCTTCTAATATATATTCAATCCTGTTTTGTTTTTTCTTCTTCTAGAATTCCTATTATGTGTAATTTGTCCCTCATTATATTATCCCATAGGCCTCTTAGATTGATTTCATGTTTACTCATTTGGTTTTGTGTCTGCTGTCTTGTTTGCATGGTTTCCATTATTCTATCTTTCATATCACTATTTCATTCCTCGGTATTATTCCTTCTGCTCCTTTTTGCCTTTAGCTCAGTTTGTATCTCTGATACAAACTTCCTTATATTTTCTAGTTCTTTTCTAAAGGAATCTGCATTACTAGTCATATTGTCTCCTCATTCCTTCAGTATTTTCACTATCTCCCTTGTGAACTCAAAGTCTGTCAAGCACCAGAGATCTGCTTCATTGTTACCTGTTTTAGGTGAATTCTCCTGTTCCTTTAACCAGGAATGTTTTCTGAGCTTCTTCATCTTGCTTGTGTTTTCTTTTCTTTTTCTTTGAATTTGGGAAAGCCAAAATGCACTCCTGTACCACTATTCCTATGCAAGGATAACTCTTTGTATTTTTGGGGAATTACCATTTATTTTTTGTTGTGTGAATTTGAATATTTGCTGTCTCTTTCTTCAGCGTGAGCAGGCTGATATCCCCAGGGTGATAACTGTGTTTTCAGGGAGAAGGAGGCAATGAGTTGGGCAGGAATCAGTGCCTGGTCATTGGCCTCTCAGTGGAAGGAAATACCTGCAAGAAGGTGGCACAGGCAATTTCTAGTTGCAGGACCTGGGAAGTGGCAATGAGTTCTAGGCAGATCTACAAGGTGACCAGAGTATTTGGCAATAGCAGCAACACAATGAGTGAGTTCCCAGGGGTGTGAGAGCAACAACAGCTTGTGTTTGATAGCAATGGCCTACTATGAAGTGATTAGAACCACAGGTGGTGCCTGTATAGTGACCCCTAGTGGGAGCAGTCCATGACTTTCTCTTTAGTCAGTGATAACTGTGGTGGTTTTCCCCTGACAACTGTAGACCATGCATGAAACAACCCATCTCACTTAGTCCACATAGGAGGTGCTGTATAGGCTGCTCCTATTTGCAGAATCCTGGGAAGAGACAGAGATCAGCCAGGTGGGTACTGCCAAAAGCATTTGGCAGTGGCAGCGGCAGGGCAGGTGTGTTCCCATGTGTGTGAGAGCACGAACAGGTGGTGTTTGGTCACAATGCCCTCCTCTGTGGTGCCCTTGAGGTGATGGGGAAGCAAGTGGTGTCTGTTCACAGACCACTAATGGTGGTGAGCCACTCCCACTCCTGGAATCAGGAATAACTTTGGTGGTTTTCCCCTGCTGCCTGCAGACGATGCAAGAAGCACCCCATCCCACTTAGCCCAGTCAGAAGGTGCTGCACAATCTGCTCCTAGTTGTAGGGTTGTGGAAAGGGACAGTGGCCAAGTGTCTAGGTGCTGCCAAGAGTGTTTGGCAGTGGCAGCTGCAGGGCTAGTGTGTTTCCAAGGCAGTGAGAGCAATAGCATATGGTGCTTGGTTTCAATGCCCTCTTTTTTTCTATTTTGCCAACACCTAAGTTGACTAGGGTCTCAGGTGAGGCTCATTCACAGGTCCCCAGTGGTGGCAAGCCATGCCTCCCTCTGGCCTCTGAGACAACTTCTTCTGTCTGTCCCTGCCACCCATAGATTGTGCAAGAGGCACCACATCACACACAGCCCCCTGATGCCCTAAGCCCACACAAGAGGTGCCTGGCCACCAGTAGCCTACACAAGAAGCACCCAGTCTCCCCTAAAGGAACAAAAGGCTCCTTTCCACCTGTAGCCTTCCCTAGAGTCTCCTCACCCTCTGAGAGCCAGTGGGCATGTGCATGCTCCAGTGCAGGGAGTTTTCTATGGAGTCTGTCCCTCCTCTTGCCTTCCCCAACAATGGAACCTTGCCTCTCCTATGGGTCTGGACCTTCTCCCAGGTTGCCTCTCCCATGGCGTTCCCTTACCCCACCTGTGGTGCACTGCTCCTTAACCCCTCAGTCTGTCCCCACACATCCAGCCCCAGTGTGGGACTGACCTCCTCCAGAGCCTAAGTCTCAGTGCCAAACCCCTGCCCCAGCATCTTAGGTTGAGGTGTCCAGGACAGTGGTTAAGATGATCTGTGCAGGTCTCACTCTGCTTTGCTGTTCTCAGTCCAGATGCTGTGCTTTTTTCAGTGACTTTGAGGTCCCTCTGACTTGGGTGATCTTTCCATCAGTTAGGTGGCTTCCCAGAATATGGGCTCCTTTTCTCCTTCCCAGATCCCTCTCAGAAATGCTAGTCCTGTCCTGACTACTTTTCTGTCTCTCTCTTTATTTCTTTTGTTCAACATAGTCATGTCAGTTGTTTCTTGCCCTTTTTGGAGTTTTAAGTTTTTTCTGGCAGCATTCAGTGTGTTCTCTGTGAGTCATTTTACATTAGATTTTTTTGATGTGTTTGTCAGAGAAGGTGAGTGGGACCTCTTACACCTCTGCCATCTTGCTCTGCTATTAGAATTGAGCCACTTTAAAGCCTTGGTGATGAAAGGAAAGAGACAATAGCAGATATAAAGGAAGCTATTTATTGGCAAATTTATTAAAAATGCAATGAGTTAAGTGATGTTGATCTACTACTCTTCAAGGGCTGTGTTCTGCACCTGTACTCTTTCCTGGGAGTGAGAGTGAGACCTGAGAAATAATCACACATTTTCAGGAATCTACTTGATCTTGTTTGGTGGATTCCTCATATCTTTGTCATCTTTAGTTACTTTTGTCTGCTTACTCATCCTGCCCAAATAATGAGATGATTTATTTATTCTTTGGGTTATTCTTTTTTAGATTGCTATTTTTAGTCAATGATTCACTGACTTTTGCGATATATTTTCTAAGTTAAAGTTTTTATTGTGATAACAATATATATATATATAATTTAATATTTCAAAACTTGTGTATAGTTTCATGTCACTAAGTAATTCATGTTGTAGTACAACCATCACCACCATCTACTTCCAGAAATTTTTTAACCTCCCAAAAGGAAACTCTAACCACTGAACAGTAACACCTCATTTTCCTCTAATCCTAGTCCTTGACAATCAGCATTCCATTTTTTGGTCTCTATTAATTTGACTATTCTAGGAATCTCATATAAGTTGAATCCTATAGTATTTACACCTTTGAGACCACATGATTTTACTTAGCATAATGTCTTCAACGTTCATTCATGTTGTGTTTGTGTCAGTATTTCAGTCCTCTTTACCACTGAATATTATTCCACTATATGTGTAAGATCACATTTTATTTATCCATTCATTTGTTAAAGGACATGGGTTTTTTCCATATTTTGGGTTTTGTGAATAGTGCTGTTTTGAACAAGGTTGTATAAATACCTATTTGGCCCCTGCTTCATTTTTTTTACATATATAAACTGATGCAAAATTTCTTAATCATATGGTAATTCTGTTTAGTTTTTTTGAAGAACTGTTATAATTTTCCTCCCCTCCCCTCCCTTCAACTAAATTATTTTCTTTCTTTCTTTCTTCCTTCCTTCCTTCCTTTTCTAATTTTAGAGTCATTATGATGATAAAAAGTTAGTTTTTGGGTTGAGCATTTATTTTGTACATGGTACATTAATTTCCCTAATAAGGCTTTAAGTGGTATGTGTGTGTTGTTATTGTGTGTGTGTGAGATAGACAAAAGCACATGAGTCGAACAGTAATGCCATGGAAGGGACTGTGTCTTATTTATTACTCTCTCCCTACTGTCTAATATAGTGTCTCCATTCTGTAAAAAAATAGAGTGAACTGTTCCTGATCTCCACTGAAACCCTGGATTGAAGTCATGTACTTTCTCCATGTTCCAGTGTTCAGACAAATCACATTCCATTGCTCTCACCAGACAGGATGAACCGACAGTGTGTGAATGTAGTGCAGTGAGATCTGTCTGTACATTGTCACCATCACTCTGAGAAACAATGTGTGACCACGGGTAACTGCCGTACCCAATACTTATAAGTTCCTAGCATTTCCCATGTCTCTTCATTCCCAGAAAAAGAAAAGAAGCATGAGGAGGGAGAACCAGAGCAGTGTGTCTGAGTTCCTCCTCCTGGGGCTCCCCATCCACCCAGAGAAGCAGGGCATGTTCTTTGCCCTCTTCCTGGGCATGTACCTGACCACAGTCCTGGGGAATCTGTTCATCATCTTCTTCAACAGACTGGACTCTCTCCTCCACACCCCCATGTACTTCTTCCTCAGCCATTTGGCCCTCACAGATGTCTCCTATTCATCTGTCACTGTCCCTAAGATGCTGATGAACATGCAGATACAGGATCAATCACTTCCCTATGCAGAGTGTGTAACACAGACTTTTTTTTTCATAATTTTTGGTTGCATTTATAACCTTCTTGAAATGATGGCCTCTGACACGTATGTGGCCATTTGTCACCCTCTTCACTAGGCCATCATTGTGAGGGAGGAACTGTGTATAAGTCTATGGGCTGGATCCTGGCTCCTCTCCTGTGCCAGTGCCCTGACCCACACACTTTTCCTGGCTCAAGTCTCCTTCTGTTCTGACTACATCTTCCCCCACTTCTTCTGTGACCTCAGTGCCATGCTTAAGCTGTCCTGCTCAGACACTTCTCTCAATGAGCTGGTTATATTCACTGTAGGGGCTGAAGTTGTCATTTTTTCATTGAGTGTCATCCTGGTCTCTTATAGTCACATTAGGATTTCCATCCTGAGGGACCCCTCTACTAAAGGGATCTGCAAAGCCTTGTCCACCTGTGGCTCCCACCTCTCTGTGGTGTCTCTATTCTATGGGACAATTATGGCAGTGTAGTTTTCCTCATCATCAGGCCAGTCCCAGGACAAAGACATTATTTATTCAGTGATGTACACAGTGGTCACCGTCATGCTGAACTCTTTTCATTTACAGCCTGGGAAACAGAGACATGACATTGGCTCTGGGAATTCTTTTCAGAAACAATAACCTTTCAGCCAAGAGACAATAAACTAACCATGTTCTTATTTCACCTACTCACATTGTTAGAAAAGCCTTAAAATGTTTTGTATTGATCACCCATGTCTCTAGCACTTTTCTAACTTTCTTTTCAATGCTCATTGTTATTGGAATAATCTCTTCCCCTTTGGTCATATCTCTTATCCATTTATTCTTTAATAACCTTACATATGACATTACACAAAACTCACATTCATCTTGTGTCTCAAAGCCCTAAACTCCTTTGTGTGTATGTGCATGTGTGTGTTTAAGTTTTGGCTTTTTTTCCAGTACTTAATAATATTATTACATTTGACATTTTTACAGCTTTTTTGAAGTATACAAATATTTAAAGAATTATTATGGTGCTCTATTCTTGGGTATTAGTTTTTCAATTTTTATTTGATTAATTATTTTGGATTATAGTTATCTTACAATTTTTTTTTAGTTTCAGGTATATAATAAAATGATTGTACCTTATATGTACTTTTTAGGTTATTTTCCCTTTTATGTTATTGCAAAATATTTAGTAGAGTTCCATGTGCTATACAATTGATCATTGTTACCAATCTATTTTATATATAGAAGTATGTGTATCTCAAACTCCTATGTTTTCTCTCCCCACTTTCCCCTTTGGTAACCATAAATTTGTTTTCTATGTCTGTGGGTATTATTTTTGTTTTGTGTACAAGTTAATTTGTATTTTTTTGGTCTTTTTGCCATTTCTTGGGCCGCTTCCATGGCATATGGATGTTCCCAGGCTAGGGGTTGAATCAGAGCTGTAGCTGCCGGCCTACGCCAGAGCCACAGCAATGCAGGATCTGAGCCATGTCTATGACCTACACCACAGCTCATGGCAATGCCAGATCCTTAACCCACTGAGCAAGGCAAGGGATCAAACCCACAACCTAATGGTTCCTAGTTGGATTCATTAACCACTGAGCCATGACAGGAACTCCTGTATCATTTTTTTAAAGATACCACATTTAAGTGATATCATATGATGTATATTTTTCTCTGTCTGGTTTACTTCATTTAGTATGATAATTTATAACACCATTGATGTTGCTATAAATGGTACTATTTCATTCTTTTTTGGCTGAGTAATATTCTGTTGTATATATATATGAAGCATATCTTCATTATCATTCATCTGTTGATGGATGATAATGAAGTCATTATTAAGCATGTCATGGACATTGCTTCCATGACTTGGCTTCTTGCCTTCCAAAGCTACAAACATTCAGTTAAGTTTCTTATGTTTAGTTTTAGTAAAGTCCAAAATGTATATCTTCTCAATGCAGTAACAGGTACTTTTGACAATTTGCTAAAATATAAATAAATTTTAATTTAATTGCTTTTTTGACAATAGGGGAGCAGAGAGTAGTCAATCCAATTACCAAATTTTCCTATTCCAGGAAGAATAATTTCCCCCCTAAACTGGATATTTGTGTGGAGACCAGTCTACAGCTATTGGATAAATTTTAGTCTGGGAAATGAGTGTTATCTTTTCCACTGAGGTCTCACTTCTAATACGAAAAAAGCTAAATGCATGAATTTATAACTTATGCACCCAGAAATATCCATGGGTATGTATACTATGTGCCAGGCAATTTTCTACATTCTGGGAATACACATTAAATAGATGTATTCCATTGTAGCATTTACATTCCAGCATTCCTGATCAAGCTCATCCTCCTTTTTTTTTCCATAGCAAGATTTAACTTTCATAGATATCCTAAATTTTACATATTTTAAAAATTGTCATTTCTTCACTGGATGAAAGTGCTATGGAAGATGGTTTTATATGTCTGAAATAAATAAATGCTAGATTTTGTAGGTAAAACTTCTATGAATAAAAGAGTCATAAAAATGGGAGGTCAAGGAGTACTCATCCTGGTTCAGTGCTAATGAACCTGACTAGTATCCATGAGGAAATGGGGTTTCTTAGTGGGTTAAGGTTCTGGCATTGCTTAGTGGTTAAGGTTCTGGCATTTGTGTGATGTGCAGTGTAGGTCACAGATGCAGCTTAGATCCTGAGTTGCTGTGGTGGCAGCTGCAGCTTGGATTTGACCCCTAGCCTGTGAACTTAACATATGCTTCAGGTGTGGCCCTAAAAATCACAAAAAAGTGGGTACAAAAGTGCTGGAGTGTTTTTATAATTTAACATCATGTGGTCTAGGTAGAGCTCATTGGGAAGGAAACATCCAAAGATGTAAGTGAGGACAGGTAAGTGAGCTGTGGTAATACATGGGCACATCTTGGAGTCTAGCACCTAAAAATACTCCAAGGTGACATGGTACCTGGCCTATCATAGGGACATTAATGGGACTTCTGTAGCTAGACAGAGTTAAGTGTGGAAAGGATGATGGGTGATTATTTCAGAGATATTAGATGATCAGATTTGTAGGGCACTTATGATCATAGTAGTTGTGGCTGTGATGGCATAGGTGGCTATGGAGGCTCCAATCTAATCCCTGGCCTGAGAACTTACATATGACATGGGGAGGTCAAAAATTAAGTAAGAATTTCCCTAACAGGAGAAAGGAATCAGTCACTCAAATCCAGCAAGCACAATGAGTACCATATAAAATAAACCCAAGGAGGCATACTCAGAGACACATATTCATCATTGACCAAAATTAAAGACAAAAGGAAATCATTAAGATCAGAGCACAAATAAATGAAATAGACATGAAGAGCATCATAAAAAATATCAATGAAACAAAAAGCTTGTTCTTTGACAAGATCAACAAAATGGATAAACCTGTAGCCAGACTCATCAAGAAAAAAAGAGAGAGGACTCAAATCAATGGAATTAAAAATAAAAAAGGAGAAGTTACAGTGGACATCACAGAAGTACAAGTCATCTTAAGGGACTAATATATGCAACTATATGACAATAAAATGGACAATATAGTAGAAATGGACAAGTTCTTAGAAACGTACAATATTCCAAGACTAAACCAAGGCAAAATAGAAAGATGAATGGAACAATCTCAAGAAATGAAATTCAAAGTGTGATTTTAAAAATTCCAACATACAAAAGTCCACAAGCAAATAGCTTCACAGGTGAATTCCAACAAACATTTAGAGAAGCTCTAACACCTGTCCTTCTGAAACTATTACACACAATTCAAGAGAGGAATAAACACTCCCAAACTTATTCTATGAGGCCACCACCACCTTGATATCAAAACCAGACAAAGATACCACAAAGAAAGAAAATTACAGGCCAATATGCAAAAATATTCAACAAAATACTGGCAAACTAAATACCACAATATATTAAAAGGATTGTACACTATGATCAAGTGTTATTCATCCTGGGGATACAAGTTTTCTTCAATATCTGCAAATCAATCAGTGTTTTCCCAAATCAATCACATTAACAAACTGAAGAATAAAAACATATGATCCTCTCAATAGATGCTAAAAAATCTTTTGACAAACACCAACCCCCATTTCTGATAAAACCCTCCAGAAAGTGGGCACAGAGGGAATGTACCTTAACATAATTAAGCCCATATATATCAGACCCATAGCTAACATCACTCTCAGTGGAGAAATGCTCAAATAATTCCCACCAAGATCAGAAACAAGTCAAGGATGTCTGCTTTCTCCATTATTATTCAAAACACTTTTGGAAGTTCTAGAGACAGAAATCAGAGAAGACAAATAAATCAAATGCAACTAAATTGGAAAGGAAGAAGCAAAACTATCACTGTTTGCAGATGAGATGATACTATATGTAGAAAATCCTAAAGATGCTACCAGAAAACTGTTAGAGATCATCAATGAATTTGGCAAATTTCCAGGATACAAAATTAATACATAGAAATCAGGAGTTTCCATCATGGTGCAGCAGAAATAAATCAGACTAGGAACCACGAAGTTGAAAGTTTGATCCATGGTATCACTCAGTGGGTTAAGGATACAGCATTGCCATGAGCTGTGGTGTAGGTCACAAGACATGTCTTGAATCTGGCATTGCTGTGGCTCTTCCTAGGCCAGCAGTGATAGCTCTGATTAGAACCCTAGCCTGGGAACCTCCACATGCCACGGGTGCGGCCCTGAAAAGGACAACAGACAAAAAAAATCAACTTAATTTCTATGTACCAACAATGAAAAATCGAAAGAGAAATTAGGGAAGCAATCCCATTTCCCATCCCATTAAAAAGAATAAAATATCTAGGAATCAACCTACCAAATAGACAAAAGAACTGTACTCTGAAAAAGACACTGATGAACAAAATCAAGGATGACACAAACAGATGGAAAGACATACCATGCTCTTGGGCTGGAAGAATCAATATTATCAAAATGATTATGCTACCCAAAGCAATCTACTGATTTAGTGCAATCCCTATCAAATTACCTAAGATGTTTTTCACAGAACTTGAACAAAATATTTTAAAGATTGTTCACAAGCACAAAAGACCCAAAACAGCCAAAGCCATTCTGAGGAAGTAAAATGGAACTGGAAGAATCGGGATCCCTGACTTCAGACTATACTACAAAGCTACAGTCATCAAAACTGTATGGTACTGACACAAGAAACAGAAATAGAGACTAGCGCAATAGAACAGAAATTAAACTCATGCACCTACAGTCAACTAATCCATTATAAGTGAAGCAGGAATATAATGGAGAAAAGCCAAATCCTTTCAATATGTGGTGCTGGGACAACTGGACAGTTATATGTAAAAATATAAAATAAAATGTGATCACTTCCTAATAAGATCACTAGACACAAAAATAAACTCAAGGGAAAGGTAGCAAAAATTAAGAATTTTCATGGTACAAAGGACATGACTATAATATTATGGCATGTTCATTTACATTTCTCACTTTCCCCAGTGCCCAGTGAGGCAAGAACAGCATGAGGAGGGAAAACCCAAGACATGTGTCCTATTTCCTCCTCCTGGGGTCCCCCATCTGGCCAGAGTATTAGGGCATGTTTTTATCCTGTTCCTGGGCATGTACCTGACCACAGTGCTGGGGAACCTGCTCATCACCCTGCTTATCAGGCTGGACCCTCACATCCCTACCCACATGTACTTATTCCTCAGCAACTTGGCCCTCACAGATACCTCCCTTTCATCTATCATGGTTCCAAAGATGCAGGTGAACATGCAGACTCAGCAATGATCTATCCCCTATGCGAGGTGCACTTCCCAGATATATTTTTTCATGGTTTTTGATTGTTTTCACAATTTCCTTCTCAAAATATTGTTTTGTGACAGGTATGTGACCATTTGTCAGCCTCTCTACTACAGCACCATCATGAAGCAGGAATTGCATGTCTCCTTAGTAGCTGTGTCCTGGTTCCTCTGTTGTATCCATGCCCTGTTGCACACTCTTCTCTTGGTCCATCTGTTCTTCTCTATGGACAGTATCACCTTCCAGTTCTTCTGTAACCTCACTGACCTCCTGAAGTTGAGATGTTCAGAAACATCCCTCGGTGAGCTATCAATTTTTCCTGTGAGAGGAACCCTTTTCATCCTGCCTTTGAGTAGTATCTTGGGCTTGTATATTCATATAGGTACCACAGTTATGAAGGTCTCTTCCTCCAAGAGCCTCTTTAAAGTTTTTTCCACCTGTGGCTCCCATATCTTCATGTTGTCTTTATACTATGGGACACTTGCTACTATTTACTTTTTCTTCTCATCATGGGACTCCTATGACAATGTCATAATCACTTCTGTCATGTATGCAGTAGTTACTCCCATGCTGAACCCCTTCATCTCTAGCCTCAGGAAAATAGACAGAAAACAGGCCTTAGAGATATTTGTCAATAGGGCTAACTTTATGAAGTATAATCACTAAAAATTCTTATTGCAGTCATGAGCACAGTGAGATATACCTCCTAAAATTATCACAAGTTTGGAAACTCTGTAACTTCTGATATGCATTCAGCCATCATTTATATTTTTAATATGTTGATAAGGTCCAGTTTGTTACTTGCATTTTTAATATTGCTTATCGTTAATATTTCTATTTTCTCATCTCTCATAAAGTATCTGAAAATACCCTATACAAAATATGTCACATAATTATGATTTTGGTTTTTGTCTTTTTCTCCTTTTATATATGTCAATTTTTGCTTTTTTTTGTGCTATGTTATTGAGAACACACCAATTTAGCATCATGTTCTGCTCCTGTGGACTGATGCTTCTCTGCTAGATGTGCTGAAATTGGCTTGCATTGGCTTCAAGCTGATTGTGAACATCTCTTTTCAAGTCCACAGTCAATGACAGCAAGCTGGTGGATTGAAATCAGCCACTAAGGGCAAAATTACATTATGGAAATTGGAAAATGCTACAGAGTAATGCTCTCCTATGATAGGGAGCCCTTTCTTTTTCATTCAACAGCACACCACTGCATTTATAGTTGGAGATTTCTCTTTATCCATGGCTCCTACCCCACTTCTCATTTCCTTCCCCTGATATTACTTTAAATATGCCAGCTTTTTTTAGTTAGTGTTAACATGTGTTTCTTTTCCAACACTTTAAACTTTCTTATGTCCTTATATCTGGAAAGTGTTTGTTCCTAGGTATGTAAAGTTAGGTTTTACTCTTTTCATGTATGTTGAACATCATTGTATTTCTGGAGAATTTGATCTATTAACATCCCATATAATCATAATGTATTTGAATTTATGTTTTCCACATTTCTATGCATTTTCTAATAGAGATATCTGATTTCATATTTCTACTTGCTTCTCTTTATCACTTTTGCTTAAATAAATATATATTTGGTTATTCCATATCCCCTAATTAACTTATTAATCATACATTATTTTATTATTCCTTTCCATGCTTTATGTATAGATTATCTCTTGATTTTTCATAAAAAATTTATTTTATAATGTGCTACCCAACTTGAAGTGTACCATTTTATTTTATTATTTTTTTTTCATGTTAGCATAGATTTTATTCACTGTAAATGTATATTTAGGTGGCATTTGGTACATTCATCATTGCTATTTTATGCTAGGCCTTCAAAAGGGAAATATGGAATCTCAATGCAATTGAGTGCTTCACAGCTATGAAAAAATAATGACAAAAATACCTATGAATGAATTTGGAAGATTTTCTATGATATATTATTAAATGGAAAAAGCAGTGCATAAAAGAGCATGTATAGCATGCTACTTCCTATGTTAAAAAGAATGGAAATTAATATATACATGTATCTTCCCATTGAACAAGTAGAAACACAAGGAAAAAAATAGAAACTAATGAGACTGTTTACTGACAGGTGTTGGGGTGGGAATATGATAGAAAAGATGGAGAGATGCATATATTTATTTGTATAGTTTTGACTGTGTTAGCTCTCACTACTAAAAATATGAAGGTCGGGGAAAATAAAGCAAACAGAATAAAACAAAAATAAGTCTAACTATATTTTGAGTTAATACCATAATCAGACTGAAGGGGGAAAAAGTAATTAAGTTATTGAACACTGAATTTTGTCTGTAAACTAATTTCACAATGATGAAAAAAAAGTAAGCACATTTTTCGGCATGCATTTTTTTTCAGCTGAAGTTAGTTTGCTATTAACAGTGGTTTTAATTCAAGATTCTGTAATTACATGTATTCAAAGATTTAGTAAATAAGTAAACTTGTCCTGGACAAGACAATGACTCCTGAATCAGGAAAGGTGCAATGTACATGGAAAAAGAGAGGCTACTCTATAGTGTCAAACTAGAATTGAAGTTAACAATTTGAACTCATGGGTTACTAATGTGTATAAACAGATTGAAATTATATATCAACATCTGTCTGGTCCACATCTCCCATTCTTTCTGTCCCACTCTTGACCCATCTCTTATGGGTAACCATTCCTTTAGTTTGCTTGTTTCTAATTTCTATACCCTGTGTTTATTTTACACATATTTCCTGGCTGTATTTTCTGAAATTACTTAGAAGCCTTATAAGCAACAAACACAAGTAATGCCAAATTTGATTTTTGAATATCAGTGTCTCCTAACAGGAACCAAAGTGACTTAGAAAAAGAGATGATAGTAGGTCTGGAGCCAGGACACAAGGCCAGTGAAATTTTGCTGGTTTTTAAAATTAAAAGTGCTCGCTGAATCAAGGGTATATGGAAACCATTTGAAAGGGCTCCCATTGACCAAATATGGATAATTAGAACTTCAAAATTAATAACATCAGTAATTACTTACAAATCAGAGAATAGTATGAATTCATGAGTCTGTGATGATATAAATATATCAGTGAAAAAAAAAAGTGAATATGGAGTAAGGAGAAGTCCCTGTCTATCATATAATATAGCTAATAACCCTAATGGAAATGATCAAATTAGAAAATCACCACTTGGCCCACATATTTACAATAGTTTTTTCCATATATGAATCATCAATGGGTATTAGATATAGCGGGTAAAATTGTATTAAGAAAAGTGTTGTGGTTACATAGTCTCAAAATATCTACCAAAAGATACCTAGTTAATTACAAAGGTTAAAATAGTAAGATATTGTAGAGAACCTGGCAAAAACTGCCTTAACCAATTGAACAATGATAAAATCACTAGTAACTGGATTTTTTTTTTCCTTTTGATGGCTGCACCTGTAGCATATGGAAGTCCCCAGGCTAGGGGTTGAATCAGAGCTGCAGCTGCTGGCTGACACCACAGGCACAGCAACTCTGGATCTGAGCTGCCTACAATGCAGCCTGTGGCAACACCAGATTCTTAAATGAATGAGTGAGGCCAGGGTTCGAACCTGCATCCTGCTGGATACTAATCAGGATTATCACCTGCTGAGCCACAAAGTGAATTCCAAAGAACACAAATTCTTAATGAAGCTGTGCAACTTTTGAAAAAATCTGGGAGTGTAAGGCTTATGTTTGATATTATTTAAGATATAGGTAAAGCCCTTAGCCTAGGACCCAAATATACATAAAATGTTTCAGCATGATGAATAATAGTTTGTGGAGTATTCTAGCATGAAGCAACTTTACTATCTTCTTTATTGAAATAAAATTTTCAGGGCCTGTGTACCTCACTGAGTAGAGCATCAGACCTTAAATCTGAGGGTGGAGGGTTCAAGTCCCTATTCAGGCGCTGTGCGAAAATTAGTTTGCAAACAATATTATGTTAGTGTCAGGTGTATTACGTAGTGATTTAACATTTTAATACATCATGAAATGATCACCACAATTATTAATCTAGTAAATATCTATTCCCATAAGCTTCTACCAGTATTATTGAGCATATTCCTTATGCTATATATTAAATCCCAAGGTTTCTTTATTTTATAACTGGAGGTTTGTTCATCTTCACCCACATCACCTATTTCATCCCTCTCACCCAGACACTGTTTCCTCTGACAACCACTAGTTTCTTCTCTGTATTTATGAGTCTATTTTATTTGGTTTAGTTGATTTGTTTTGATTTTTAGTCTCCAGGTATGAATTAGGTATCATGATATTTACCATTATCTCTCTGCCTTATTTCACAGAGCATAATACCTTCTAGATCCATCCATGTTGTTGGAACATGGCTGTGAATTGTGAGATGCACTTTAATATCTCCCTTATAGCCGTGTTGTTGCGAATGGAGATGGCAAAGATTTTTAGCCACCAGGATGGGATGGCACAGACATTTGTTTTCACTGTTGCAGATTCACTTTCTTTCTTTTGTGTTTTCCCAGAACCATTTATTGAAGAGACTAACCTTTCCCGATTGTGTGTTTTTGGTTCCCTTGTCAAAGATCTGTTGATCATATATGTGTGCAATTATTTCTGGCTCCATATTCTCTTCCATTTGTTATATGTGTATTTTAATGTCAGTAACATACTGTGCTGATTTCTAAAGGTTTGTAGTATAATTTCTAATCAGGAAGTGTGATGCCAAAATTTTCATCCATTGTCTGAAAGATAGCTTTGGTTTTGTGGGTCTTTTGTGGTTTCACATGGATGTTATAAATGATGGTGATGAGATGTGAGCTCCAACACACTTCAGGGTCAGTGCTATGGGATCTCAAGGGCTGGTCCTACTCTGTTCCTTTATGCAATGAATGGAGTGGCAGATTACATTGTAGTTTCTTCAAAGTTCAAGGGTATTTGTGACCTCTCCTTCTCCTCATGAACAGGTAGAGATAAGACCAATATTTCACTGATATTAGAGACATCTTCTGGGACTCTTGTAGTTCATCCCCTTTGGTCCCTGCACTGCATCCATCTCAAGAGGGGCACAAGAAATTGGGCAATTAACTCAGTTGGCTTCTTCTCTAACCAGAAACTTGAGGGTGTGTTCCCTGGGGTCTCAGTCCTGTTGGTTAATTCAGATCACCCTCATTGATCTTGTTCTTATAAAAAGGCATAGTATTGCAAAATATCCTCAGGCCATGGGGACATATGAGATGAATCCTCAGGTAGTAGCCTGGTCCAGCATAGATCAAACCAAGGTGGGGAACCATCACTTGGCCTAGATGGGTATGTTGATATGATGATGAAGAAGAAGAGGTAGAGAAATTGTGTGTTTACATTTTTCATATAACCATGTATTTTTGGTGGCTGATTCACACACCGACTTCCATGGTGCCACCAGGCTCAGGGGGCCATAATATTCAAATTAAATAAAATGGCCTGAAATTAATATGTGGTTTCCTAAGTTGTATTAGCTATATTTCCAGTCTCCAGTAGCCACAGGAGACTGGTTCTGCTGTATTGGACAACACAGCTATGGAGTATTTCCATCCTTGTGGAAAGACCTATTGTATAGTGCTAATAATAGACCATGGAGGCTGGAAATATGCAATACATGTGTGTACTCTTCAGTTGCTCTGTGCATGTTGCTTCTTTTTGTGTTATTTTTGTGTTCGGTTTGAACACAGGGTGTTCTCAGTGTGTGTATTGGAGTTTTTGTGTGTGAGTGTGTATGGTTTGTGAGTTTTATGGGCGACTGGATGTGTTTTTTTTTTATTTTTAAATAGCTTATGAGGTATAGTTGATACAGAAAAAAACTGCATATATTTAAAGTATAAAATTTTGAGATGTTTGGACATATGAACACACTTGTAAAGCTACCACCACAATCAAGGTCCTCAACATATCTTTCTCCTCCCAAAGTATCTTGTGTCCTTTTTTTGTGGTAAGAAAACTGCACATGAGATCTACCATTTTAAGGAATTTTTAGGTGTGAAGTATAGTATTTTTGACTCTAAGCATTATGCTGTATGTCAGGTCTCTAGAACCAATTCATCTTGCACAACTGAAACTTGATTTTAATTAAATAACAACACTCAATTTCCTTTCCCCATATCCCTTGGTGATTGCTGTTTATTCTCTTCTTCTCTTAGTTTCTCAAAGTGAAGTTGTGCAGTATTTGTCCTTGTAGGACTGGCTTATTTCACTTAGCATAACCTCGTTCTGGTTCATCCCTCTTGCATAAATGGCAGGATTTCCAAGTTTTTTTCCAAAATGATATTCTATTTTATGTATATGCTACATTTATCCATTCATCTCTTGATGAACATGTGGCTTGTTTCCAGAGCTTATCTTTTGTGCACAGAGTTGCTGTGGATATGTAAGAGTACATGCATGTCTGAGATCCTGATTCCTGTCTTTTCTGTGTACACCCAGAAGTGTGATTAATGTATCTTGTAGTAGTTCTATTTTGAATGTCTTGGGGACTCTCCATACTGTTTTCCATATTGGCAGCATCACGTTACATACCCACAAACAGTGTAGATGGGTTTTTGTTTGCATGTTTTTTTAAATTGTGTGTGACAAAAGATTTCCTTTGTAAAGTTTTAAGTAAGTTGGTATGAATCCATACAAACCTTCACACTTCTGACTAGGATGAGTATAAGTTGGAGAGGGCCAAAAACAAGAACGGGTGTTTTGTGTTTGTGTCACTATGTGTCATGCTGAGTGTCTGTTTCTGTGTATGACATACTCACAATCTACTTCTCCTTTCCTTGGATGGCTGTAGAGCAGAGAGGCCCATGTGAGGACCTTGAAAACATGTGTAAGCATTTGACCTGGTCAGACAGCCATGCAGCCTGACTGTTCTTTTTTCTAAGTTTTAGATAAACAGCTAGAAAAGTCATTTTATGCTACATTGGGGGCACTTGGTCAAGATGGTTTGAAGTTTACTGATTTTCTCCCAATGTTCCTCATACATATTTATTGATTTCAACATTTTCATTCTGGGGAACAAGGCGGGGTCAATTTTGGAACCTTGTCTAGTTAATCAGGCAACTGTGAATTCTGATATAGGTCCATGGTTCTACAGCACCTGTAACATCTTCACGTTGTGGTCACCTCCTTGGGCAAATTCTCCTGTCGCTCACTTTGCACGTATGCTTGTAAATGAGCCATTTTAAATCCATAGTGATGGAAGAGGGGAGAGAGACAATAACAGATATGAAGGAGTTTATTTATTGGAATTTTTTTAAAGCAGTGATTCAAGTTCTGTGGACCTAATAATCTTAAAGGATTATTCACGATCTGGTCATGTATTGTTTTCTGGATGTGAGAGTGAGACCTCAGAAGGAAACCTAATGTTTGTCTTTTATTTCCTCTCTCCCTCCCTTCCCTCCAACTTTTTTTCACTCCCTTCCTTTATTTCTTCCTCTCTTTCTTTCTTTCATTCCTTCTTTCTTTTCTTTGGTATGTGTTATACTCATTCTGATGATAAAAATAAGTATGTGTTAAGCACATTAGTTTGTACTTGGTACATTAATCTTCCAAATAATACTTGAAGTGGTGTGTGTGTGTGTGTGTATGTGTGTAATACAGACACAAGCACATTAGCCATCTGAGAGTAGAGCCATGGCAGACATTGTGTCTTAGTTATTACTCTCTCCCTACTGTATATCATGATAGCTACACTTTAAAATGAATGAACAATTATCTATTTCCACTGAAGGGTTTGATTGAAGTCATATGCTTTCTCCAAATGATTGTGTCAGTGTTCAGAAATATCAAGTTTGTTCCTCTCACCAGACTGGATGAAGTATCACTGTGTGAGTGCAATGTGGTGAGACCTGTCTTCACACTTACATAGTCACTCTGTGAAAACTGGTGACCAAATGATAACTGCTATGCATGGTGCTTCTAAGTTCCAGGAATTTCTGACTTCTCTCTATTCCCAGAATAGAGTAAAGCAACATGAGGAGGGAGAACCAGAGGATCATGTCCAAGTTCCTCCTCCTGGGGCTCCCCATCCAGCCAGAGCAGCAGGGCATGTCCTTTGCTCTGTTCCTGGGCATGTACCTGACCACAGTGCTTGAGAACCTGCTCATCACCCTGATCATCAGGCTGGACCCTTGTTTCCCCACCTGCATGTACTTCTTCCTTAGTCACATGGACCTCACGGACATCTCCTTTTCACCTGTCACTGTCCCTAAAATGCTGATGAACATGCAGACTCAGGATCAATCCATTCCCTATGCAGGGTATGTGACACAGATATATTTTTTTGCTTGCACTGAAAATCTTCTTGCAGTGATAGCATATTATAGCTATGTGGATATTTGTCACCCTCTATGCTATGGCATCATCATGAGGAAAGAATTGTGTCTATGTTTCTTGGCTAAATCATGGCTACTCTCCTGTGCCAGTACCCTGACCCACACTTTCCTCCTGGCTCAACTGTCCTTCTGTACTCACAGCATCATCCCCCACTTCTTCTGTGACCTTGCTACACTGCTTAAGCCCTCCTTCTCAGATACCTATTTCAATGATCTGGTCATATTCACTGAAGGAGCTGCAGTACCCATTTATCTTTTGAGTTTCATCCTAATATCTTATGGCCGCATTGGTGTCGCTGTCATGAGGGTCTCTTCTACTAAAGGGATCTGCAAAGCCTTGTCCTCCTATGGCTCCCACCTCTCTGTGGTATCTATTCTGTGGGACAATTATGGAAGTGTACTTTTCCTCCTCATCAGGCCAGTCCCATGACAAAGACATCATTGCTTCCATGATGGACACAGTGGTCACCCCCATGCTGAACCCTTTCATCTACAGCCTGAGAAACAGAGACATGAAATTGGCTCTGGGGATACTTTTCAGAAACAATAACCTCTTTGCCAAGTGAGAATAACCTAACCAACATTCTTATTTCACCTGCTGCCCTTGTTCCAAAAGCCTTAATATATTTTAAGTTGAACACCAATATATCTAGCACGTTCTAAATCATCCTTTAAATTGTCGTGGTTTTTGGATCAATCTCTTTCCCTTTAGTCATATTTATTGTTGAATTATTATTATATAAAAAATAGACATTAAATATGACATTACCCAGTATACACATTCAATGTGTGTTCTTCAATGCATCAACCCCCTTTGTTTATATGTGTAAGTATTTTAAAATTTTGTTTTTTAATATGTTTTATTGTTGTTATGTGTGACCTTTTTACAACTTTTTGAGGTATATATATATATATATATATATATATATATGTGTGTGTGTGTGTATATATATATATATATATTATTATGTTTATGTTTATGTATTCTTGGCATTGTTTTTAAAATTGTTTAATTGATTAAGTAATTAATTTGAAGTATGGTTGACTTAAAATGTTTTAGTTTCAAGTGTAGTGCAAAGTGGTTAGATCTTTTATATAGTATGTACTATATATGTATATTTTCAGTTTGTTTTCCCTTATATGCTGTCACAAAATATTGAATATATGTTCATGTGCTATATAATTGGTCATTGTTAGTTACCTATTTTTTTCATTTTTTTTAATTTTTTATTTTATTTTATTTTCCAACTGTACAGCACGAGAATCAAGTTATCCTTACATGTACATATTTTTTTCCACACCCTTTGTTTTGTTGCAACATGAGTATCTTGACATAGTTCTCAATGCTACTCAGCAGGATCTCCATGTAAGTCTAAACTAAGTTGTGTCTGATAAGCCCAAGCTCCCGATCCCTCCCACTCCCTCCCCCTCCCATCAGGCAGCCACAAGTCTTTTCTCCAAGTCCATGATTTTCTTTGCTGAGTAGATGTTCATTTGTGCTGGATATTAGATTCCAGTTATTAGTGATATCATATGGTATTTGTCTTTTGTCATTCTGGCTCATTTCACTCAGGGTGAGATTCTCTAGTTCCATCCATGGTGCTGCAAATGGCATGATGTCATTCTTTTTGATAGCTGAGTAGTATTCCATTGTGTATCTATACCACCTCTTCCGAATCCAATCATCTGTGGATGGACATTTGGGTCGTTTCCATGTCCTGGCTATTGCGAATAGTGCTGCAATGAACATGTGGGTGCATGTGTCTCTTTTAAGTAGAGTTTTCTCCAGATAGATGCCCAAGAGTGGGATTGCAGGGTCATATGGAAGTTCTATGTATAGATTTCTAAGGTATCACCAAACTGTTCTCCATAGTGGCTGTACCAGTTTCCATTCCCACCAACAATGCAGAAGGGTTCCCTTTTCTCCACAGCCCCTCCAGCACTTGTTATTTGTGGACTTATTAATGATGGCCATTCTGACTGGTGTGAGGTGGTATCACATGGTAGTTTTGATTTGCATTTCTCTCACAATCAGCGATGTTGAGCATGTTTTCAAGTGTTTGCCAGCCATCTGTATATCTTCCTTGGAGCACAGTCTATTCAGGTCTTTTGCCCATTTTTCCATTGGGTGATTGGCTTTTTCGCTGTTGAGTTGTATAAGTTGCTTACATATGTTAGAGATTATGCCCTTGTCCATTGCATCATTTGACACTATTTTCTCCCTTTTTGAAAGTTGTGTTTTTGTTTTCTTTTGGGTTTCCTTTGCTGTGCAAAAGCTTTTCACTTGGATGAGGTCCCATGGGTTTATTTTTGCTCTAATTTCTCTTGCTTTGGGAGACTGACCTGAGAAAATATTCATGTTGTTGATGTCAGAGAGTGCTTTGCCTATGTTCTCTTCTAGGAGTTTGATGGTGTCCTGTCTTATGTTTAAGTGTTTTGGCCATTTGGAGTTTATTTTTGTGAATGGTGTGAGGGTGTGTTCCAGTTTCATTGCTTTGCATGCAGCTGTCCAGGTTTCCCATCAATGCTTGCTGAATAGACTTCCTTTGTCCCATTTGATGTTCTTGCCTCACTTGTCAAAGATTAATTGACCATTTGTTTCTTGGTTCTCTATTCTGTTCCATTGGTTTATTTCCAGGTTCTCTCTTCTCTTCCATTGGTCTGTCTGTCTGTTTTGATACCAGTACCACACTGTTTTTATGACTGTGGCTTTGTAGTATTTCTTGAAGTCTGGGAGAGTTATGCCTCCTGCTTGGTTTTTGTTTCTCAGGATTGCTTTGGTGATTCTGGGTCTTTTGTGGTTCCATATAAATGTTTGGATTGTTTGTTCTAGTTCTGTGACAAATGTCCTGGGTAATTTGATAGGGATTGCATGGAATGTGTAGATTGCTTTGGTTAGTATGGCCATTTTTACAATATTGATTTTTCCAATCCAGGAACATGGAATATCTTTACATTTCTTTACTTCTTCTTTGATTTCTTTGATTAAAGTTTTATGCTTCTCAGTACATAAGTCATTTCCCTCCTAGGTCAGGTGTATTCTGAGATATTTGATTTTGTGAGGTGCAATGTTAAAGGGTATTGTATTTTTGTATTCCTTTTCTAATATTTCATTGCTGGTGTACATAAATGTGATGGACTTCTGAATGTTAATCTTATATCCTGCTACTTTGCTGAATTTATTAATCAGTTCAAGTAGTTTTTGGGATGAGTCCTTAGGGTTTTCTATGTATAGTATCATGTCATCTGCATACAGTGACAGTTTTATCTCTTCTCTTCCTGTATGGATGTCTTTTATTTCCTTCGTTTGTCTAATTGCTATGGCTCTGACTTCCAAAACTACGTTGAATAGCAGTGGTGAGAGTGGGTATCCCTGTCTTGTTCCAGATTTGAGTAAGAAGGCTTTCAGTTTTTCCCATTGAGTATTATATTTGGTGTGGGTTTGTCATAAATGGCTTTGATTATATTCAGGAATGTTCCCTCTATACCCAGATTGGCGAGGGTCTTGAACATGAATGGATGTTGGACTTTGTCAAATGCTTTTTCCGTGTCTATTGAGATGATCATGTCGATTTTGACTTTCTTTTGTTAATGTGGTGTATGATGTTGATTGATTTGCGTATACTGAACCATCCTTGTGAAGCTGGGATGACCCCTACCTTGTCATGGTGTAGGATTTTTTTTTTGATACATTGTTGGATTTGGTTGGCTAAGATTTTGTTGAGAATTTTTGCATTTATATTCATCAAAGTTATTGGGCAATAGTTTTCTTTTTTGGTGGTATCTCTGTCTGGTTTTGGAATGAGGGTGATGGTGGCCTCATAGAATGTCTTTGGGAGTATTCCTTCTTCTTCAACCTTTTGAAAGAGTTTAAGGAGGATGGGCACCAGTTCCTCTTTATATGTTTGATAGAATTCACCTGTGAAGCCATCTGGTCCTGGACTTTTATGTGTAGGGAATGTTTTTATGACCTCTTCAATTTCATTTCTAGTGATTGGTCTGTTCAGTTGGTCTGTTTCTTCTTGATTCAGTTTTGGCAGGCTGTGTGTTTCTAGAAAATTGTCCACTCCAGATTTTCAAATGTGTTAACATATAGTTGTTCATAGTATTCTCTTATGGTTTTTTGTATTTCTGCTGTATCCGTTGTGATTTCTCCTTTTGCCTTTCTAATTTTGATTATTTGAGTTATTTCTCTCCTCTTCTTAGTGATTCAGGCCAGGGGTTTTTCAATTTTGTTTACCTTTCAAAGAACTAGCTCTTGTTTTTTATAATTTTCTCTATTGTTTTTTGAATCTCTATTTTATTGATTTCTTCTTTGATCTTTTTAATTTCCTTCCTTCTGCTGACTTTAGGTCTTTTTTGTTCTTTTTCTAATTTGTTTAGGTGGAGGGTTAAGTTGTCAATTTTGGATCTTTCTTCTTTTTTGAGAAAGGACTCTAGTGCTATAAATTTCCCTCTGAGCACTGCTTTCACAGCATCCCATAGATTTTGAATGGTTATGTCTTCATTATCATTTGTCTCAAGGTATTTTTGAATTTCCTTCTTGATTTCCTCATTGACACATTGGTTTTTTAGTAGCATGTTTTTTAGTCTCCATATAGTAGGTTTTTCTCATTTCTTTTCCCGTGGTTGATTTCTAATTTCATGGCATTGTGGTCAGAGAAAATACTTGAGATAATTCCTATGCTCCTAAATTTGTTGAGGTTAGCTTTGTGTACCAATATGTGGTTGATTGTTGAGACTGTTACATGTGCACTTGAGAAGAATGTGTATTCTAATTTTGGGGGATGTAGTGTCCTGAAGATATGAATTAAGTCTAACTTTTCTATTGTTTCCTTTATGATCTGTGTTGCTTTATTTGTTTTCTGTCTAGAAGATCTGTCCATTGGTGTGAGTGGGGTATTAAAATCTCCTACTATGATTGTATTCCCATCAATGTCTCCCTTTATGTCTGTTCGTATTTGTTGTATGTATCTGGGTGCTCCTATATTTGGGGCATATATGTTGACGATAGTAACATCCTCTCCTTGGATGGATCTCTTAATCATTAAAGAGTGTCCTTCTTTGTCTGTATATCTTTTGTTTTAAAGTCTATTGTGTATGATATAAGTGTTGCAACTCTTGCTTTCCTGTCATGTCTATCAGCATGAAATATTTTTTCTCACCCCTTCACTTTCAATCTATATGTATCCTTTGTCCTGAGGTGAGTTTCTTATAGGCAGCATATTGAAGGTTTTTGCCCTTTTATCCACCCAGTAACTCTCTGTCTTTTGATTAGAGAATTCAGTCCATTGACATTTAAGGTGATAATTGATAGATGATTATTTATTGCCATTTTGAACCTTGTGTTCCAGTTGATTCTATGGTTCTCCATTCTTCTTCTTCTTTTTTTTTTGGATGGATGGTCTCCAGTTATTATCTGCTTGAGTGTTTTGTTTTGTTTTTTCATTTTTTTTGCAAATGCAATGTTGGTTTTGGCTTGTGGTTACCCTGTATTTTAAATATGCTAAGCCCTTCCTACAATTGTGTGTTTTAGCCTGATGGTCCTGTGGGTGCAAACACTTCATTACTATATTAAAATTAAGAAGAGAAACAAACAAAGGGTCTATTTAGTTCCTAACATCCCTTGCCCACATTTTATGATTTTGATGACACTTTTTTTTTCTTCTTAATTTTATTTTGTTTGAAACATGTTCGTGATTAAATCTGTATGCTGGCTTATTTGAGTGACTGCTCACTGATAGTGGTTTCCTCAATCTGAGTTCTTCCTCTTTTTTTTTTTTCCTCCCTTTCTTTCCTTCCTTTCTTTTTGATTTAGAGAAGCCCTTTCAGTATTTCTTTTAGCCTGGGTTTTGTATTTCTGTATTCGTTTAGCTTTTCTTTGTTGGAAAAAACATTATTTCTCCTTCTATTTTAAATGATGTTCTTGCTGAATAGAGTAGTCTAGGTTGCATATTTTCTCCTTTCCACACTTTAAATATCTCTTGCCTTTCTCTGTAGAGAAATCAGCTGATAATCTTATTGGGTTTCCCTTGTAGGTAACATTCTGCTTTTCTCTTGCTACCCTTAGGATCCTCTCTTTATCACTAACTTTTGCCATTTTTAATATGATGTGTCTTGGTGTGGATCTATTTGGGTTCACCTTGTTTGGGGCCCTCCGTGATTCCTGTGTCTTGAACTCAGTATCATTTAGATTTGGGAAGTTTCCAGCGAAAATTTCTACAAATATATTTTCCATCCCCTTTTATTTTTCTACTCCTTCTGGAATTCCTATTATATTATCCCATAGTCTCTTATATTGCTTTCATGTTTCTTCATTTGGTTTTCTGTCTGCTGACATGATTGGATGATTTCCATTATTCTATCTTCCATATCACTGATTCGTTCTTCTGCATTATTCATTCTGGATTTTACTGCCCTTAGTTCAGTTTGTATCTCTACCAATGAATTTTCTAGTTTTACTTGGCTCCTCCTTATGGTTTCCAGTTCCTTTCTGAGGGTGTCTGCATTAGCATTCATATCATCTCTTAATTCCTTCAGTATCTTCACTGTTTCTCTTTTGAACTCCAGGTCTGTGAGACTGCAGAGATCTCTTTCATTGTTGACTGCTTTAGGTGGGTTCTGTTGGTTTAACTGGGGGCAGTTTCCCAGTTTCTTCATCTTGTTTGTTGTTTTCTTTTTCCTGGTGTAGTACCCTCTGTGGCTGGGCAGTGTTTGCCTTGTCACTTCTGTAGAATTTTTCCTGAGGGCTGGCATTGTTGGTCAGACTTTTTTGAGGCAATGTGGCTTTTCTGGAGTGTTGGCAGGGCTAACAGGGTCTCTTTGAAGCAATGGACTTCCTGAGGGCAGACAGGACTGGGAGGTCCACACCACAATGGGAGCAGATTTCACTCAGCCAGGCAGATCTTGCTTTGGTGTTTTTGGGCTGTGGGGCTCTTGCAGCAGGCTGGTGGTACTGGGCAGCTGTTCTACAAGAGTGCAGCACCCCCCAAGGGCTGGAGCAGCTGGGTGGATTGGCTAGCTGGGCTGCTGTGAACCCAAGAGGCTCTTCCCCAGGGCAGCCCAACTGGGAAGGACTTTCTGAGAATTAGACAGATCTTTTCATGGCCTTGAAAAGCTTGTTCTAGCTTTTCTTGGCTGCAGGCCTTTTCCTGGGGCCTGGCGGTGTTTGTTGTTGTTCCATGGGGGTGTAGCCCCTCCATAGGGCAAGCAAGCCAGGGCAGGGACAGCCCCTGTGGTGGTAGGCTTGTGGAAATTGCTGAGGCCAGCCCTCCCAGATGGCGGGCAGCCCCAGGTCCAGCATGTGTGTAAGGGGTGGCAGTGGTGGGGGCAGTGGAGGGGATGCATTGGGAAGCAAAGCTTTCTGATAGCTAGTGGGCCAGTAATCTCCCTGTGGCATGGGGAGTATTCTGTGCTGGCTCACCCCTTCTTCTCTCCCCTCCCCAACACTGGTGCAGACCCAGCTCTTTTCCCAGGTTCTCTCTGATGTGGTTTTCCACTTCCCTGCCCTTAGCATATTGCTCCCTCCCTCTGTGACACTCTCTTTTCTAGTATCCCAGGCAGTCTCTGCCCAGTCAAATTGACAGACTAGTTTCTAGACCTCCCAAGCAGTCTCCACTCCACTCCACTCCCCCAGCCCTTTCTGGGGACTAACCTCTAGAGCAGAGGTCTCGGTGCCCAGCTCCCACCCAGGCGTCTCTATTTTTGCTGACCATGCCCATAGTTAAGATGATCTGTTGGGTTCTCACTTTGCTTTTCAGAACTCTGATTTACTGCTACACTCTTCTCTGCATCTGCAGATTCCTCCAGTTCAGTTGATCTTTCTGTCGAGTAGGTGACTTTCCAGGGTGTGGAACCCCTTTCTCCTCTGCAGTTCCCTTTTGGGAGTGCCCAGCCAGCTTGCATTCACCTTCTCTCACTCTCCTCTTTTCTCTTGTTTTACCTAGTAATGTCACAAAATTCTTGCCATTATTGGAGTTTAGGTTCTTCTGCCAGTGATTGGTTGCTGTTCTGTGTGAGTCATTTATCCTGTAGATGTGTTTTTGTTGTTGTTGTTGTGTTTGTGGGAGAGGACCAGCATGTCCCCCTACTCTTCTGCCATCTTGCCTCTCTCCAGTTATCTATTTTATATACAGGAGTGTGTATATGTTAACCCCAAACTGATCATTTGTCAGTCCCCCTTAACCCTTTGATAACCATAAGTTTGTTTTCTATGTCTGTGTGTCTGTTTCATGAATAAGTTCATTGGTATCCTTTTATTATTATTATTATTATTGCATTTTTATGGTTGCTCTGACAGCATATGGAAATTCCTGGGCTAGGGGTCAAAGCAGAGCTATAGCTGACAGCCTACACCACAGCCACAGCAATGTGGGATAAAAGCCATGCCTGTGACCTATACCTCAGCTCAAGGCAATGCTGGATCTACAACCCACTGAGCAAGGCCATGGATTGAACCTACATCCTCATGGATACTATTTGGACTCATTTCCCTTGAGCCACAATAGGAACTTCCTCTGTTGTTTTGTTCAGATACCACATGTAAGCTATATCATATGGTATATGTTTGTCTCTGGTTTACTTCATTTAGTACAATAATTATCTACCTTCATCCATGTTGCTACAAATGGAATTATTTCATTATTTTTATGACTGAGTGATATTCTATTATATATACGTACCATATCTTCTTTGTCATTAATCTGTTGACGGGCATTTGTTTGCTTTCATATCCTGGCTTCTTGCCTTCCAAAGTTACAAATATTCCATTAAGTTTCTAATGTTTCATACAAAATGCTTATCTTCTCAATGCAGTATCAGGTTAATATAGTATTTTTGATGGTTTGCTAAACCTAATAAACTTTAATTTGATTTTGCTTTTGACAATAGGAGAGCACAGAGTTGTCAATCTAATTATCTATTTTCCCCATTCCAGGGAGACTAACCACCCCCCATTGGATGTTTGTGTTGAGAATAGTTCACAGCTATTGGATTAATTTTATCTCAGAAATGAGTGTTGTCTTTTCCCCAGATATCTCACTTCTAATGTGAAAAAGTGCTAAATGCCTGAATTTATATTTTTTTTCACACAAAAACAGCTACTACATAATTACTATGTGCTAGGCAATTTTCTATATTCTGAGAATGCAAGTTTAAAAAAGTATCCCGTTGTAGAGTTTACATTCCAGCACTCCTGATGTGGATCATGATGCTCTTTTTTTCCACAGCAGGATTTAACCTTCTAACACACCATAAACTTATCTTATTTTTAAACCTGTCATCATTTCTTTACTGAGCTGAATGTTCTATGGTAGATGGTTTTCTATGTCTGAAATAAATAAATTCTAAGTTTTTGGTAGGTAAAAACATCTGTGAATAAAGGAGGCATAAAAAGGGAGGAGCAAAGAGCACCTGTCATGGCTTGGTGGTTAAAAACCTAATTTCCAGGAGGACATGGATTAAATATCTGACCTCGCTTAGTGGGTTAAGGATCCAGTGTTGCCATGAGATGCAGCGTAGGTTTCAGTCATGGCTTGGTTCTGGCTTTGCTGTGGCTAGGGTGTAGGCCAGAAGCTATAGCTCCAAATCTGCTGCTAGTCAGGGAATTTCCTTATGCCCAATGTGTAGCCCAAAAGATCAAAAAAAGTTGGGGGAAAAATGTTGGTGAGGGGTTCATAATTTCACACTGTGTGCTCTTGGTATAGATCATTGGGAATGTAACATCCAAAGATGTTAGTGAGGAGAGGGAAGTGAGTCATGGGGCCACCTAGGCAAAAGCACCTACAAATTCTATGCCTGACCTATCCCAGGGACATGAATGGAGTCTCTGTACCTGGACAGCACTACTTGGGAGGGGTGATAGGTGATGAGTTCAGAGATATCAAAGGACCAGATTCGTTGGGCACTTTACATCTTGGTAGGTGTATTTGTCAAGATTCTCCAGAAAAGTAGAATTGGTAGGGGGTGTGTGTGTGTGTGTGTGTGTGTGTGTGTGTGTGTGTGTGTGTGTTTGTGTCTGTGAGAGAGAGAGAGATTTATTGCGTCCCTGTTGTGGCATTATGGGATTGGTACCATTTCTCCATGGGTTAAATGATCCCATTGCTGTAGCTGAAGTGCATGTGGCAAATGCACTTCTGAACTGATCCCTGTCCTGGTAACTTCCATATGCTACAGGGTCACAAAAAGAGAAGAAAAAAAGAGAGAAATTTATTTTTTAAAAAGTTGGCTAACATAATTGTGGAAGCAAGTAATGGTAAAGTCTTCATGGTAGGTTTGATGGCTGGAAACCCAGGGAAAATTTGCAGTTTGAATCTGAAGGCAGGCTCTGACAAAAGTGTCACAGAGGTCATTCTTTTCCTTAAGGTCCTTAACTGATTGGATAATGAGCACCATCATTATGGAGGACAGTATGCTTTATTCAGAGTCTACAGATTACAGCATTAATCTCATCTACACAGATACTGGCATGGAAATATCTAGAAGTACTTTTGAACAAATATATGGGTACTGCATCCTAACCAAGTTGCCATGTAAAATGAAGCATTACAGTTGAGTTTTTGATTCTCAGTCTGATTTGAGGACCTTCTGTAAGGTATTTAATAGAGGGAAAACATGGCCATACTTGATTTTGTTATTGTTTCTTTAAAAACACAGAGTTTTGGAGGTATAAATGATATACAATAAACTTCACATACCTTAAGTATAACATTTCACTCAGAAAACTGCATATAGAACTACCATATGATCTAGCCATTCAACTCCTAGCATATATCTAGATTAAACTACAATTCAAAAATTTAAATGCTCTCCTATGTTCTTAGAAGCACTGTTCAAATAACCAAGACTTAAAAATAAACTTGATATCCATCAAGAGTTGAATGGATACAGAAGATGTGGTACATAAAGAGAAAGGAATACTACTCAGCCATAAAAATTTATGCAATGATGCCATTTCCATCAACATGGTGCAACTAGATAGTCTGATACTAAGTGAAGTAAGTCAGAAAGACAAACATCATATGATATCACTTACATGTGGAATCTGAAATATGGCACAAATGAACCTATTTACACAACAGAAACTGACTCATGGATATATAAAATAGACTTGTGGTTGCCAAGGGGGAGGAGGGGGGAATGGTGTGGACAGGGAGTTTAGGGTTAGTAGATGCAAAATATTGCATTAGGAATGGATAAGCAATGAGGTCCTACTATATAGCACAGTGAAATATATCTAGTCTCTAGGGGTAGAGCACAACAGAAAAGAATGTAGGAAACTTCATGTATACACAGAAACACACACACACACACTGTCACTTTGATATTGTGCAGAAATTGGTGCAATGTTGTAAATCAACTATACTTTAATTTTAAAGAAGTTTAAAAAAAGCATACCATTTGACCAATTTTGACATATATATGCACCCATGAAATTACCACCACAGCCATCAAGATCATGAATTTCCCTGATTTCTACCCTCCTGCTCTCCCTGCCCTCCTTCCATCTGTCCTCAGGTGAACCACTATTCTCTCTCTGTCACATAGATTATTTTGCATTTCCTAGAGTATTATTTCATTTTTTATTTTTTTTATTTCCCCAACATATTTTTTTTCCAACTGTATAGCATGGGGACCCAGTTACACATACATGTATACAGACTTTTTCCACCCATTGTCATGCTCCATTTTAAGTATCTAGACATAGTTCTCAGTGCTACAGAGCAAGATCTCATTGTTAATCCATTACAAAAGCAATAGTTTGCATCAGTTAGCACCAAGCTCCCAGTCCATCCCACTCCCTCCCCCTCCCCATGGTCAACCACAAGTCTATTCTCCAAGTCCATGATGTTCTATTCTGTGGAAAGGTTCATTTGTGCCATACATTAGATTCTAGATATAGGTGATGTCATATGTTATATGTCTTTCTCTTTCTGACTTACTTCACTCAGGATGAGAGACTCTAGTTCCATCCATGTTGAGCAAATGGCATTATTTTTTTCTTTTTTATGGCTGAGTAGAATTTCATTGTGTACATATACCACGCACTACTAATATATTCATCTGTCGATGGACATTTAAGTTGTTTCCATGTCTTGGCTACTGTGAGTAGTGCTACAATGAACATACAGGGGCATGTGTTTTTTTCAAGGAAAGTTTTGTCTGGATATATGCCCAAGAGTGGGATTGCTGGATCATATGGTAGTTCTATGTATAGATTTCTAAGGTACCTCCATACTGTTCCCATTGTGGTTGTACCAGCTTCCATTCCCACCAACAATGCAGGAGGGTTCCCTTTTCTGCACACACCCTGCAGCATTTGTTATGTGTGGACTTATTAATGATGGCCATTCTGAATGGTGTGAGGTGGTATCTTGTGGTAGTTTTGATTTGTATTTCTCTAATACTCAGTGATGTTGAGCATTTTTCATGTGCTTTTTGGTCATCTGTACATCTAGAGGATTAATTCAGTGGAATCATACAGTGTGTATTCTTTTCTTGCTGTCTTCTTTCACTGAGTGTATGCATTTTGAGATTCATTCATGTTCTGTGCACAAAGAGTTCATTTTTTATTGCTGAATTGTATTCCATTGTATGGATATACCAGGCTGTTGCATCCATGCACATTTAAAACTTTTTATTTTTTATTATTGTAAAATTTTTAATTATTTTTTTTATGTATTTCAGTTTATCTTCTTAAAACTTTCATTAGACTTTATTTTTTATCAAAGCATAGTTCATTTACCATGTTGTGTTAGTTCCAAATGTACAAAAAATTGATAAAGTTATACAAACACACACACATTCTTCTAAGATTCTTTTCCCTGATTGGTTATTACAAACTATTGAGTATAGTTTCCTGTGATTTTATAATAAGTCCAGTCATTATTATCAGTAAGTCCATTGGTGAACATCTGGGGTGTTTCCAGCTTCTGGCTATTAAATAAAGCTCTTATGAACATTCTTGTATAAACCTATGTAAAACTCTATACCTTTCTTTACCTCGGACTAATACCTACTCAGGTGCTAAGTATATTTTAAACTCTTTTAAATTGTTCAATTTGTTTTGTATTCCCATGGGCAGTGTATGCGTGTTCCAGTTCCATCATATCGTCAGTGACACTGAGAGCAACAGTCTTTTCAATAGCCAATCTAATAGGTGTCTAGTGGTTAAACTAGTTTACAGACCAGGGACAACTTAATTGAAGGTGTGTCTGTGTTTCCTTGGAAAAGAATCCTGTAACACTGAGGTATTTTTTAAGTTTCTTAAGTCTCCCTAGCTTCATGCATGATTCTCATTGTTCCCCAGCACTTGTCACCATTTACCTGCAATTCATTTTACCTTAAATTTTTTTTCTGTGCCACCTCCAGTTTGTATATGTGTTCTAAGAGAGGGATTTCTGTTTATATTATTATCTGTTATGTCTCTAGAGAATATATCAGTATTAGATTTGTGTTAACCTTCATGGTTATTTAAGTGAATGTGTGAAAGGATGAACATATGAATTCATTCAACAATTACCAATCACAGTTGCCTGCTGTTAGCCATAGCTGATCTCTAGTGATACAAAGACATTGAAATTTAGTAAGCTTTCATTAGGTGCTCATTTAACCATTTTTCCAACTCACATGAAGACTATGCTTTTTATGTCCACTTTATATAAACTGAGTCTCAGCAGTCTTTGATAAATTGCTAAAGTATGCTCTCTTACAGGGGAATAAGCAAGAGTCTTTTTTTCCAGAGTTATAAATTCAATCCCCCTTTTCCTGAGCAAGGCATGGACCTGCACTACAACATCTTCCATGGGTGTGGGGATATGTGTACATTTTAAGGGACTTTGTGTTCTAATGAAAGTCTGGGTCACTGCAGGGGAAACTGCAGAACCCTTACATTACCTATGCTATATGCTACCTTGGGATAGGTGGTGCTCATGATGCAGAGGCCACAGGCAATGTGGAAACTCCTGCTTCTCATTAGAGACTTGACCAGAAGCCCAAGGTACCACTGATATCAGGGACATTTTCTCCTGTGAATCCAGGTGCAGCTCAGCTCCTTTGGACCCTAATCATCCTCATTCCCAAGCGGCCAGGATGGAGTCGGGCAGTTCATTCAGTGGACAGCTTCTCTACTCATGGCCTGGGGTGGATGCCCTCTGGGGTCTCTTTAGGATGAAGAAAAGTAGATCTGCTTGTGCATTGTTTTGAAGCTAGATAACTGACATGAGTCTTTGTAAAGTTCCTCAGGCCACCAAGGTATTTTCATTTTCTTTGGATCCTGGGTCTTCTTGACAGAAAGTGAGGATTCAGTTAACAGAATGAAGCAGAAGGTATTTGCACTCACAGCACAGGTATATCCCAGAAGGAGCCCTGAATCCTCCCTAGTTAGGCATGTCTGTCTATGTGTAATTGTGTGTATGACCATCAGAGAAGTTATGTGTATTTGTGTGTGTGTTGTGTTGTAAAGTCTATGTGTGTGTGTGTGTAACTGACAAACACACTGAATGACACACACTATGATCTACAGAGGTCAGAGAAGCCTGGATATTTCCTCAGTGTGTATTTATTCTACTTGCATCTGCAGCTTGTGTGCCATGTGTAAGACCTTGTGCACTGCTTGTGATTCAAATATGAATGACTTCCTGTGTTGACAATGCCTCTGGTCTAAGGTGCTTGATTGTTCTTTGTGTGTAACTGTGTGATACATGTGTAATTGTTAGTGAGTTTGGCATAGATTTATGTGAAGCTGACTCACAGCCTGACTTTATTTATCTAGAGAGAGTAAAAGCCAGAGGAATCTATAATTCTCCATTTGGCAAGTGTGTGTCTGTGATAATGTGTGAGTTCTTTTGGGTAACAAACCCACACCTTGACCTTTTTAACACAGAAGTTATAAATCTGTGTGTGTGTGTTTGTGACATTATCACATTCTTTTACTCTCCACCTGCCTGAGAACAGAATGCACAAAGGCAGCTCCACAGGAAATCTACTTTGCTAAACTATTGGCATCCATTTTACTGTTATTTGAGTACTCAACAGGACCCTGGAAGCCCAATATTTTTGATGATCTGCTTCAATATTTGTCTACCTGCTTAGAAATGAAATCCTCATTTCTGAAATTGTGTACTTCTACACTCATTTCTTTAAATTTTCCCCACTTAATGGCTTGGTAATTTTGTGTTTGACCATGGTGATTCTCAGCATCCAGCACTGTTTCATGGGATCATGCCAATTGCTGACAGATCTTGCATGTAATTTGCTTAAGAAGCTAGGCACATCATAAGCACTTAGTTAATTCTAGCCTATTGGAGACCAAACAACTGACTGTCAATGTCCTGATTGTGGAGTTGCCAATATTTGCTATGAAGACAGGAAAATCAGCCCCATCCATAGCTCTCTCAAAATAAGAGGCCTATCCCATCCCCAGGTCATGCACATCTTCCCTTCCTTACTAGTAAGCAAAGTCTCAGCCACCTCTTTGCGCACTCTGATGATGGTATCAAGGTACCACATCGGTATCATTGCTTTCTGATCACATTGCAGCTCTGGGTGTCATTAGGAGCTCTTGTTCTCCTGCAGTAGATCACTGAGATCCTGGGCTAAGTCTGACCCAGCAGCTTTCAGTGAGAAGCCTGTGCTTGGCAGGAGGGTAAAGTGTCTTTTCCCTCCTTGTACCCTGTGAACAGAGTCAGTTTATACCCAAGGAAGTCCCTGGTCTGGAGCAAGCATCTACTGACAGATTCTTACATAGTGGTAATGTCACGTTCCTCTCCCAGCATGTTTTAACATTTACCTTTTCATTTTTAACATTTAACCTTATCTTTGCTACCCCCCATAAAAAGAAATGAGTGTATTGCCTCTATAGTGGAGAGATGATCAGCAAATCAACATTTGAGACCAGGATCCACTATGCAATATCTATGTAAGCAATTTCAATATTCCTCTTGGTAAAATGCAGGGAAAGAAGACTGTCTTCTCTGCTTCACAGACACAAATAAATAATGATGGATTGAATGAAATTGAAGGCATTTGAAAGCCATTGGCAAACTAAAATTCTGCAGGAATATGTGTGGACAGTTATCTGACCAGTAGTACACCTTCAATATCTGAAATATTTCTTCTTAAGGTCTTTCCTGTTTGTCTAACTAAAGATAGGAAGGAACAGTAGAGTCACAGAAACAAAGATTCCAGTATATATTTAAGAGCATCAGAGAGAAATGTGACTAGAGCTGTTGCTAAATATTATCATGCTCATTTCCTACTCCTTCTGAATATGTTGATAGTGCAGCTTTATATACTTTCAATTTTTACATTTTTTAAGGGCTGCACCTGCAGCATATTGCAGTTCCTTGGCTACAGGTTGAATGAAAGCTGCTGCTGCTGGTTTATACCACAGCTGATTCAAGCCCTGTCTGCAACTTACACTTCAGCTGTGGCAATGCTGAATCCTTAGCCCACTGAGTGAGGCCAGGGTTCTAACTCATATCCTCATAGATATGAGTCATATTCTTAACCCATGAGCTACAATGGAACTCTCAAAAGTGAAGTTTTAATGTCATCCTTCCTAGAACTCAAAATGCTAAGTGAGGAAATCATGGAAAAATGTATTTGTCTGCCATTGTGTTCACTTACTGTCAGTTATTATCAATGTGAAAATCAGTATTGGCATATAGTGCTGGTGAATGAAATAACTAATTCTAAGAGAAAGCCCAGTCCTTCAGGATCTCTCAGCTCTCAGACCACATCTCAGATCTCAAGTATCTTCCTAAAGAAGAATATCTACATCTGAGCCAACTTGGAGGATCAAATGAAGATAGAGATAGATAGAGGTCCATGCTCTGAAGTAAAGTTTATTTCTTGTCAAGAAGATAAACATGCATTAAGACAAGTTCAAGTGGGGAACTTACCTCATTGATAGGATATGAGCTCAGAAACTCACCTGAAGAGTTTGAGAGCTCAGATAAGTTAACACAAATTTTAGGTATGCTTCTTGGTCCTTTATGGGGACCAACTCATAATACTGTTTTATTAAATGCCTGAACTTGATACATTGGTGGGTGGTATACTGATACTCTCATAAAATTAATGTATGCAATTTTTGGTGTTTCTATGATGCTGTACAGTTTTCTTATATATTAATGCCTAAAGAATTAGATTCATTTTCTTAACTCTATGAAGGTGTGGTATTAGTATCTTCCCATTATAGAGGCACAACATAAGGCCAAGAGAGATTTAGCATCCCAAGTCCTACAATGAGAAAGTGGTGGGACCAAAATCATAACATGAGGAATCTCACTCCAGGTTCCCAACTTAGTTAGTCTTTGGTCATATGTGCCATTGAGGGTTAGTCTCCTGAGGAAAGAGGTCCTGTAGGTAATATGTATTCTTCTATGTCCAATCAGTAGCTTAGTGTCAGAAACATGGTTGATTAAAAAGAAAAAATAATGAATTTCCTGGCTTTAATTGAAAGGAATCATGTTGAGTGTTGAGGGTGTGTCATTTGCCTTGGCCACACTAGGTGATAAAAAAATGGAGGCATTTATTCTTTTTCTCCATGAGAAGGTGAGTGAGGCTAGTGTGGTGGCCACAACTGCAACTTCAATGTCTTTGAAGTTTCCTAGTCTCCCTTTCCCCAGGGAGTTCCTTCCCAAACTTGAGAGGAACGTGGAGAGAGAGAAACAAAGCCACGTGTCTGAGTTCCTCCTCCTGGGGCTCCCCATCTGGCCAGAGCAACAGGGCATGTTCTTTGCCCCATACCTGGGATGTACCTGACCATAGTGCTTGAGAACCTGCTCATCATCCTGATCATCAGGCTGGAGAATCACCTCCACATCCCCATGTACTTCTTCCTCAGCCACTTGGCCCTCACAGACATCTCCTTTTCATCTGTCACTGTCCCTAAGATCCTGATGAACATGCAGACTCAGGATCAATCCATTCCCTATGCAGAGTATGTAACACAGATGTATCTTTTCATATTTTTTGTTGGCATTGATACTTTGTTGGCATTTCTTCTTGCAGTGATGGCCTATGATAGATATATGGCCATTTGTCACCCTCTATGCTAGACCATCATCATGAGGTAAGAGCTGTGTCTATGTCTCTTTGCTTAATCCCTGCTCCTCTCATGTGCCAGTGCTCTGACCCCCACACTCCTCCTGGCTCAACTGTCCTGTGCTGAAAACATCATCCCTTAATTCTTCTGTGACCTTGCTGCCCTGCTTAAGCTGTCCTGCTCAGATGCCTCTCTCAATGAGCTGGTCATATTCACTGTAGGGTTTTTAGTTCTCATTTTTCTGTTGAGTGGCATCCTGGTCCCTTATGGCCACATTGGAGCCTCCATCCTGCGTATCCACTCTATTAAAGGGATCTGCAAACCTTGTTCACCAGTGACTCCCACCTCTCTGTGGTGTCTTTATTCTGTGGGACAGGTATGGCCCTGTAACTTTCCTCTTCATCAGGCCAATCCCATGACAAAACTTCATTTCTTCTGTGATGTACACAATGGTCACCCCTATGCTGAACCCTTTCATCTACAGAATTTGATCATGATATTTGCTCTGGAGAGTCTATTCAGAAAAAACAACCTTGTTTGCCAAGTGAGATTCACCTAATCATGTGCTTATTTACTCACTGACCTTGTCATAAATGCCTTAAAAATTGTTTGTTGGTCACCCATTGCCAAGACCAGCTCAGCTGGTGAGGGATGAAGAACAGGTGCTGTGAAACTTAAGAAAAAATTAACATAAAGCAAGACACAGAGACATTGATCTTAATTAAATTTGGTAACCAGTGGACTCAAGGTCTCAGGGACCAAGAGCTCAGCCTTAAGAAACCACACTGTTTTTATTGGGCTTTTTATGATTTTGTCAGGTGGGGAGGGAGTTGTACATACAGGATATGGTTCTTTTATTATTTTAAAAGTAACATAGCTAGTAGCTGGCTAAGGTTTCATTCTGGCCTTTAGGCTTTTAACAATCATTAGCATTGAGGAAGCCTGCCATTAGCTGTCTATTCATAGCATCTAGAGAATCATCATCATGCTTCTGCTGAAGGCTTGCCTATCTATAGCAACCAGGAGTGCCTAGATTTGTATGTCCTTCTCCTTGCTGATGCATATCCCACTAAGGACCACTCATAAAACCCCTGGAGCAATGAGGCTCCTCCTCCTCTTATTTTAATAGGATATACAGTGTGCAAACAGTGTACCTATGTGTATACTAGACAAACACATGCATAGGCCAATGCATTATGGCCTCATTCAGCTGACTGTATGAATAACTTATGCCTTTTGGTCTTTGTGGCTAAGCATAAGTTATTTACCAGTACTGCAACTGTTTTTAAAGCAGGAATATGGGGTAAAGTAAAGCAGGACAAGATGGAGTTTTTAGCACAGAAAATAAAAGCAGAGAGGCTAAGAAAAGATTGTAGAAACATGTCTCCTCACAACCTATGTCTCTAAAACTTTTCCTAACTGTCCTTTAAATGTTATTGTAGGAGTTCCCATTGTGGCACAGTGGTTAACAAATTCTACTAGGAACCGTGAGGTTGCAGGTTCGGTCCCTACCCTTGCTCAGTGGGTTAACGATCTGGCGTTGCCGTGAGCTGTGGTGTGGGTTGCAGATGCGGCTTGGATCCTGTGTTGCTGTGGCTCTGGCATAGGCTGGCAGCTTCAGCTCTGATTCAACCCCTAGCCTGGGAACCTCCATATGCTGCGGGAGCAGCCCATAGAAATTGCAAAAAAAAAAAAAAAATGGTTATTGTAATTTACCTTCACACCATGCACAATAATAAACTCAAAGTAGCATAAATACTTAAATGTAAGACAAGACACAATTAAACTCCTAGAAGAAAACTTATGCAAAATATTCTCTGATATCAACCTTACAATTATTTACTCAGATCAGTGTCCCAAAGTAACAGAAATAAAAGCTAAAATAAGCCAATGGGACCTCATCGAAATGATAAGCTTTTGCACAGCAACAGAAACTATAAAAAATAAAACCCAAAAACACAACTTATAGAATGGGAAAAAATAGTTTTAAGTGATACAGCTGATAAGGGATTAATCTCTAAAATACACAAAGAAATTATACAACTCAACAGCAAAAAAGCCAACAATCCAATTAAAAAATCAGCAAAAGCCATGAATGGAATTTTCTCTAAAGAAGATATACAAATGGCCAACAAGCACGTGAAAAAATGCTCAACATCACTGAGTAGTAGGGAAATGCAAATCAAAACTACTATGAGCTACCACCTCCCACCAGTCAAGAAAACCATCATTAATAAGACAAAATATAACAAATGCTAGAGAGGGTTTTGAGAAAATGGAACACTCCTTGCACTGTTGGTGGGAATGTAAATTGATACAACCACTATGGAAGACAGTATAGAGTTACCATAGAAAATTATATATATAACTATTATATGACCCAGCAATCCCACTCTTGGGCATATATCCAGACAAAACTTTCCTTGAAAAAGACACATGCACTTGTATGTTCATTGCAGCATTATTCACAGTAGCCAAGACATTGAAACAACCTAAATGTCCATCAACAGATGAATGGATTAATAGGAAGTGGTATATGTACAAAATGGAATACCACTCAGCCATTAAAAAAGAACAAAATAATGCCATTTGCAGCAACATGGATGTAACTAGAGACTCTCATTCTGAATGAAATATGTCAGAAAGAGAAAGACAAAAACCATATGATATATCTTATATCTGGAAGCTGATATGCAGCACAAATGAACATTTCCACAGAAAAGGGAATCATGGACATGAAAACAAACTTCTTCTTGCCACGATGGAGGGGGAGGGAGTGGAAAGGCCTGGGAATTTGGAGTTAATAAATAGATGCAAACTATCACCTTTGGCATGGATAAGCAAAGGGATTATGCTGTATAGCACTGGGAACTATGTCTGGTCACTTGTAATGGAGCATGATAATGTGAGAAAAAAGAATATGTACATGTATGTGTAGCTGGGTCTCATTGCTATGTAGTAGAAAATTGACAGAACACTGTAAACCAGCTATAATGGAAAAAATAAAAATCATTATAAAATAAATAACTAAATAAAAAACAAACGGTCATTGTTATTGGATCAATTTATTTCCCTTCAGTCATATCTCTTGTCCATTTATTCTTTCATAAGCCTAAATATGACATTACCCACAGTGCACATTCAACTTGTTGGCTTCAAAGCATCAAATTCCTTATGTGTATATGTAAGTGTGCTTAAATTTTGTCTTTTTCAATGTGCTATATTATTATTACTTTTGGCTTTTTTACAGCATATATATATATATATATATATATATAATTTAAGTAATTATTGTCATCTCTTGGGGATTGGTATATAAATTTTAATTGATTAATAAATTAATTTGAAGTATTTTTGTTTTGAAATGTGTTAGTTTCAATTGTAGAGCAAAATTATTTCAGTTTTAAGTATATAGATACTATATGTATTTTTCAGATTGTTTTTCCTTTTAAGTTATTACAAAATATTGAGTATAATTGAGTATAATTCCAACTTATATACCTTTGGTACCTTTTAGTTATCTATTTTATATATAGCAGTGTGTATATGTTAACACCAAACTCCTAAGTTTTGTCTTTCCCCTTTCCCCTTTTGGTAACTGTAAGTTTGTTTCCTATATCTGTGGGTCTATCTTTGTTTTGTGTATAAGTTCAATTGTATCTTTTTTTGATACCACATATAAGCAATATCACATGATATATTTTTTCTATATGGCTTTCCTTCATTTAGAATGACAATCTCTAACTCCATCCATATTGCTACAAATGGCATTATTTCATTCTTTATGGGGCTGAATACTATTCTATTAAATATATGTACTACTTCTTCTTTATCATTTATCCATTGAATGATATTAATATAACTTCTATGTCTTGGGTTCTTGGCTTCCAATCTACAAATATTCAGTTAAGATTCTATTGTTTACATTTATTAAAGTCCAAAATGCTTATCTTTCACTACAGTGTCAAGTTAATAAAGTCCATTTTTAACTGTTTGCTATGTTGTGATTCCACCTGTTGTGCTTAATTGTGTGTATCTTTTCACATTTAAATAATGTATACTTCTGTTTTATAATTATTAAAATGTGTATAATTGTATTTCTTTGGGCTACTAGGAAGATTTAATTTGAAAGTGTGCATAAAATGCTTGAGACAATGACTTGAACTATTGACAATGGCTTGGAAGCCTGTATTGAACACATATGATAACAGGGGATTTTTAAGTGACTCAAAACAGGCAGGATTGTGCAAACTACCGTGAAAGCCCATGACATAGCTTCAATAATTCTCTTAAAATGTAAGGAGATTCATATACTTTTTAAGAGGAAATGAATGATTAATACCTCCTCCTGATGCCTTTTCCCATTTTCATCTTAGCAAATTACAGAAGTTTGAACCTGGCTTGATGTAAAGATATAAACTTAAACACAGAGACTTCTCAGTTCTTGTTGTCTCCTGAATACTCAATAGGGAACAAAGCAGAGGTTCAATAAATATGTATTGAATGAAGAACACATGTCCATTGGTTTTTCTGGGGACAATACCCAGTTAACGTGTGTGTTTGATGTGTTATTGGAGCTGGAATTGGAAAGACCAATTCATTCACCAGCAATTAAGGGAAACAAAGGGAAAGGTAGCAAAAATTAAGACTTTTCATAGGACAGAGGACATGATTAAAATATTATGGCATGTTCATTGACATTCTCCACTTTCCCCAATTCCCAGCTGAGGGAAGAACAGCATGAGTAGGGAGAACCAGAGCCACGTGTCCCAGTTTCTCTCCCTGGGGCTTCCAATCCGGCCAGAGAAGCATGGCATGTTCTTTTCCCTGTTACTGGTCATGTACCTGACGATGGTACTGGGAAGTTGCTCATAAGGCTGGACCCCCACCTCCACACCCCCATGTTTTTCTTTCTCAGTCACTTGGCCCTCACAGATGTCGCATTTTCATCTATCATTGTTCCAAAGATGCTGATGAACATGCAGACTCAGGATCAATCCATCCCAAATGCAGGGTGCATTTTCCAATTTTTTTTTTCACAATTTTTGGTTGTCAATAATTTTCCTCTCAGATTGATGGCTTATGACAGCTTTGTGTGCATTTGTCAGTCTCTCCAATACATCACTATCATGAGGCAGGAACTCATGTGTCTCCTTTAGTAGCTGTGTCTCCTTTAGTAGCTGTGTCCTGGTTCCTCTGTAGTATTCATTCCCTGTTGCACAACCTCTTCTTTGTTCAACTGTTGAGTGTGAACAATAACATCCCTGACATCTTCTGTGACCTAACTGCCCTCCTGAAGTTCAGACACCTACTACAATGAACTGGCCATTTTATTATGGAAGAAAAACTTTTCATCCTGCCGTGAGTAGTATCCTGGGCTCGTATATTCATGTAGGGACCACAGTTATGAAATTCCTTTCCACCAAAAGATTCTTTAAAGTTTGTTCCCCTGTGGTTTCCATATCTTTGTGGAGTGTTTATACTAAAGGAGACTTGCCAGTGTTTACATTTTCTCCTCATCATGGGACACCGATGACAAGGATACAACTGCTTCTGTTGTGTATGCAGTAGTTGTTGCCATGCTGAAACCCTTCATCTCCATACTCAGGATCAGAGACATAAAACAGGCCTTAGAGTTATTTGTCAGGAGGGAAAACTTCTTGAAGTTATAATCACTATATCCTCTTATTGCAATCATGAACACAGTGAGATACTCTCCTAAAATTATCATGTGGTTGGCAACACTGTAACTTCAAATGAAAATTTATTCATATGTTACATATAGTGCTAATATGTCAAAAGGTCAAAAGGTCCTATTTGTTACTTACATTATTAATAATTAATTATCTTTAATTTTTTCTGCTTCATCATCTCATAAAATGTCAAAATCCTATATAAAACATACCACATAATTATGATTGTGCTTTTGTCGTTTCTCCTATTAGATACATAAATTTCTGCTTATTTATTTTTGATACAATGTTTTTGAGAACACATCAATTTAGATCATGTTCTGCTCCTTGTGGGCTGATTCTTCTGTGCAATATGTGCTGAAATTGGCTTGCATTGGCTTCAAGCTGATCATGAACATCTCTTTTCAACTCCACAGTCAATGACACCATGATGGTGGATAAAAATCAGTCACAATGGGCATAATTACACAATGGAAATTGGCTAATGCTACAGAGTAATGCACTCCTATGACAGCAAGCCATTTTTTATTAATTGAACATCACACCAGTGTATTTATAGCTGAGGGGAGATTTCTCTTTAGCCATGGCTCCTACCCACACATCTCATTTACTTCCTCTGATATTAGTTTAGATATGCCAGCTTACTTTTAGATTATGTTTACATGTATTTCTTTTCCAACACTTTAAACTTTGTCTTTATATCTGGAAAGTGTTAGTTGTCAACAGTGTAAAGTTGCATTTTGTTCTTTTTACATAGGTTGAACATTATTGTATTTCTGGAGAATTTGAATTATTAACATCCAATATAATCAGGTTGTATTTGAATTTATGTTTTCCATGTTTCTATATGTTTTCTACTTGAAACATCTGATTTCATATTTCTACTTGCTTCTCTTTATCACCTTTGCTTAAATAAATATATATTTTGTTATTCCATATCCCTTCCATTAACTTATTAATCATACATTATTACTATTTTATAATTCATTTCTATGCTTTCTGAAGAGATGATGTCTTGCATTTTTTTAATAAAAACTTATTATGGTAGGTATAATGTGATATCCAACATGAAAATTTCCATTTTAACCCATTGAGGTATACAATTAGGTGGTATTTAGTTAATTCATTACTGCTAATTTATTCTAGGGCTTCAAAAGGGAGCTATGGAATATCAATGCAATTAAGTAATTCACACCTATGAAAAAATAATGACAAACCTACCACTGAATCAATATGGAGGGTTTTCCATGATAAATTGTTAAATGGAGAAAAAGGAATGCATAAAAGAGCATCCATAGCATGCTACTTCTTATGTGAAAATGAAGGGAAAATAATATGTACATGTATCTTCCCATGGAGCAAGAAGAAACACACAGGGAATCAATTTGAAACTAATAAGATTGCTTTTCTATAGGAGTGGGGTAGGAATAGGATAGAAAAAATGGAGAGATGAGTCCATTTATTTGTATTGTTTTGACTATGTTATTTTTACCTACTAAAAAATAAAAAAGAAGGTGATGGAAAATAAAGCAAAACAGAATAAAACAAAAATGAGCCTATCTATATTTTGAGTTAGTACCATAATCACACTAAATGGGAAAATAAAATAATTAAATTAATTATTGAACACCAAATTTTGTCTATAAACTAGTCTCACACTGATGGAAAAAATGTGAGTACATTTTTTGGTAAGTAAATTTGTTGAGCTGAAATTATTTTGTTATTAATAATGGTTTCAGTTCAAGATTCTGAAATTATATGTATTAAAAATGTAGTAAATAAGTGAACTTGTCCTGGAAAAGTTAATATCTCCTGAAAGGTGTGATGTTCATGAAAAAAGAGCGGCTAGAAAGAGCACTAAAGTGTCAATCTTTAATTGAAGATACCAGTTTGAACTCATGGGTTGTAATGTGTATAAACAGATTGAAATTATATATCAATATCTGTCTGGTCCCATCTCCCATTCTTCCTGTCAAACTCCTTACCCATCTCTTATGGATAAATATTCCTTTAGTTTGCTTGTTTATAGTTTCTACATCCTGTGTTTCTTTTATATATGTTTCCTGGCTGTATTCTCTGAGATCACTTAGAAGCCTTGTAAACCAAAGACACAGGTAATGTCAAATTTGATTTTTGAAAATCATTGTCTTCTAACAGGAACCAAAGTGACTTAGAAAAATGTCTGATTCTAGGGATGGGTCCAGGACAGGGCAAGACCAGGGAAATATTGCTGAGCTTGAAAATGAAAAGTTCTCAAAGAATCATGGGTTTCTCATTTGCACTAGCTATATTTCAAGACTCCAGTAGTTACAGGAGATTGTCCTGCTGTATTGGACAACAAGGAGTTCCCATCGTGGCTCAGCTGTAATAAATTTGACTAATATACATGACATGGATTTGATCTCTGGCCTCGCTTAGTGCATTACATTTGCAGCATTGCCATGAGCTGTGGCATAGGTCTCAGAAGCTGCTCAGATCCCACTTTACTGTGGCTGTGGTATAGGCAGAAAACTACTGATAATATTCCACCTCTAGCCTGGGAATTTCTATATGCCTTGTGTGCAGCCCTAAAAAATTAAAATCAAATAAATAAATGATTAAAAAATAATAATGGTGTGGGGAGAAAGAGTGCTGGGGTGGGGTTCATCATTTAGCACCATGTGGTCTAGGTAGAGCTCATTGGGAAAGTAACATACAAAGATGTCAGTCAGGACAGTGAAGTGAGCCATGAGGATACCTGGGCAAAAGCATGGAGATTAGCACCTACAAATATTCTGAGGGGAGATGGTGCCCAGCCTATCCAAGGACATTAATATTGAGCCTCTGTTCCTGGACAGGATTAAGTCAGGAGGAATGGTGGGTGATTAGTTCAGAGATATTAGTGGACTAGATTCATAGGGCACTTAAGTCCATAGTAGGTGTATTAGTCAATATTTTCCAGAGAAGGAGAACAAATAGGGTGTGTGTGTGTGTGTGTGTGTGTGTGTGTGTGTGTGTGTGTGTTTATAGAAGAGAGAAAGATATGGAATTCCTATTGTGCCATTATGGGATGGTGGTATCTCTGCAGTGGGTTAAAGGATTCTATTGCAACAGCTGTGACATTAGTTGCTACTAAGACTCTGGTATGTTCACTGGCCTGGGAAATTCTGCATGTCATAGGATGGCCAAAAAAGAAGAAAAAAAGAGAAAGAAATTTCTTTTAAGGAATTGGCTTTGAGTTCCTGTTTGGCTAAGTGGAAATGAATCTGACTTGTATCCATGAGGATGTGGGTTCAATACCTGGTGTTGTTCAGTGTGTCAGGGATCTGGTGTTGCTGTGAGATGCAGTATAGGATAAAGTTATTGCTCTGATCCTGCATTGCTGTGGTTGAGGCATAGGCTGTCAGCTGCAGCTAAATGTGACTCCTTGCTTGGGAAATTCTATAGATCATGGGTGTGGCCTTAAAAAGCGAAAAAAAAGGAGGAAAGGAAGGAAGGAGAGTAGGTTGGCTGGCTGGAAACCCAGGGAAAATTTGCAATTTGAGTCTAAAGGCAGGCTGCTGACAGAAATGTCTTTTCTGAGCAAGTTTGTTCCTTTTGTTAAGGTCCTTAAATGATTGGAGGATGCCAACCCTCACTATGGAGCATGGTCTGCTTTATTTAGAGTCTTCACATTACAATGTTAATCTCATCCACAAATATAGCTTCATGGAAATATATAGAATTATGTTTGACCAAATATCTGGATACTGTTGCCTAGCTAAGTTGACATATAAAATTAAACATTATAGTTGAGTTTTTGGTTCTCAGTCTTCTTTGGGAACCTGCTGGAAGGGATTGTATAGATTATAACATGACAATACTTGATCTTGTTATTGTTTCTTTAAAATAACCCAGAAATGACATACAATAAACTTCACATAACTACAGTATACCATTTGACTCAGAAAACTTCATATAGAACTACCATATGATCCACCCATCCCACTCCTGGGCATATATCCTTCTAAAACTACAATATAAAAAGATACCTCCACCCCTACGTTCATAGCAGCATTGTTCACATTAGCCAAGACTTGGAAGTAACCTAGATGTCCATCAAGAGATGAATGGATACAGAAGATGTGGAACATATAGAGGATGGAATACTACTCAGTCATAGAAAAGAATGCAGTAATGCCATTTGCAGCAATATGATGCAACTAGATAGTCTCATACTAAGTGAACTAAGTCAGAAAGACAAACCTCATATGATGTCACTTACATGTGGATCTAAAATATGGCACAAATGAAACTATAATATAGTAGCAGTCTCATAGACATATATCACATCCCTGTGCTTGCCAAGGGAGAGGAGAGGGGAGTGTGATGGATAGGGAGTTGGGGTTAGTAGATGCAAACTCTTACATTTGGAATGGATAAGCTATGATGTCCTACTGTATAGCAGAGTGAACTATATCCTGTCTCTTGAGATGGACCTTGATGGAAAAGAATTTAAGAAATAGAATGTATATGTATAGGACTGAGTCTCTTTGCTATGCTGCAGAAATGGTCACAATATTGTAAATCAAATTTAATTTTAAAAAATGTAAAAAAATAAAGTATATCATTTGACTAGTTTTTACATAGGTATATACCCATGAAATTACCACCACAAGCCATAAAAATCATGAGTTTACCTGATGTCTCTGCTCCTGCCCTCTCTTTGCTCCTCCCATCTGCCCTCAAGTGAATCACAATTCAGTTTCTGTCACATGGATTAATTTTCATCTCCTAGAAATTTATTTCAGTGGAATCATACATTGTGTATTCTTTTCGTGTGGTCTGCTTTCACTGTGTCAAAGTATTTTAAGATTTATTCATGTTGTACCATTCATCAATAATTCATTCTTTTTAATAATGAGTAGTATGCCATTTTAAATATATACTACAGCTGTTGCATCCATTCATATTTAAAATATCATTTTTTTATTATTTAAATTTTTGAGTTTTAAAAATTTCTATTTATTTTTACTTTCAGTAGAATTTATTTTTTTATTGAAATATACTTCCTTTACAATATAGTGTTAGTTTCAACTGTGGAGTGTTATTCAGTTATGAATACACTTGGATTTTTTCCCTGATAGGTTGTTAAAATATATTGAGTATAACTTCCTGTGCTGTATTGTGTGTCAATTCGCTTATTAACAGTAAGTCTGTTGATGAACATCTGTGGTGTTTCCAGCTTTTGGCCATTAAATAAAGCTCTTATGAACATTCTTGTATAAATCTACATATAACTGTATACATTGTTTTACCTTGGACAAATGCCTAGTCACATGCTAAGTATTTGTTTAACTTTTTAAAAATGTTCAAACTTTTGTATTCCATGAGCAGTGTATGAGTGTTCCAGTTCATCCTATCTTCAGTGACACTGAGAGCAGCAGTCTTTTCAACTTTAGACAGTCTAATAGGAGTGTAATTATGTAAACCATTTTACAGACCTGGAGCCACTTGATTGAAGGGGTATCTATGTTGCTTTGGGAAAAAAATCCTGTTTTTTTTTTTTTAATTTCTGGAGTCTTCCTAGCTCTCTGCATAATTTTCATCACTCTGCAGCACTTGGCACCATTTACATGCCATTCCTTTTGCCTTATTTATTTATTTATTTATTTATTTATTTATTTATTTTTTGGCATTACCTTCCACTTGGATGTGTGTTGTAAGATCGGGAGTTCTGATTATATTATCTGTGATGTCTCTAGAGAATATATCAGTATTACATTTGTGAGAATCTAAATGAGTATTTAAGGGAATGAGTGAATTAATGAACAAATGAATGCTTTCGACAGTTAGGAATCACAATTGCCTGTTGTTAGCCATAGCTGATCTCTAGTGATACAAAGACATTGACCTTAGTAAACTTAACATTTAGTAACATTTAGTAAGCTTGCATTAGGTGCTCATAAAACCATTCTTCAAAATCACACAAAGACTATGATTATTATTTCCACGTTAGAGAAAGTTGTTAGGCCTTGGAAAACGTGCTCAAGATGATTATTTAGCAGGGGATGAACCCAGAGACTTTTGTCCAGAGTTTTATAATCAATCCTTCTCCAGAGCAAGGCATAGACTGTACCCTACAAAACCTTCCAGGGGAGTGGGAAGACATGTACATTTCAAGGGGTTGTGTTTTAATGTAAGCCCTTGTCAGTGTTGGAGGCAGAAGCCATTCCACTGCCTGTGACATACACTGCCCTTGGGAGAAACTGTGCTATGACACAGTTTTCACACCCGGAGACTTGACCAGACCTAAGATAACACCCATATCAGGGACACTTTCTCCTGGGAAACCAGGGGCAGTTCAGCCCCTGTTGACACTAATCATCCTCCTTCCCTAGGGGCCAGGAGGGAATTGGCCAATTGCCCAAGTGGACTGCTTTAGCTCTAGTCAGGGACTGGGGTGAATTCCCTCCAGTGTCCCTATAGGATTGAGAAAAGAAGATATCCTTGTGCATGGTTTTGAACCTGAAGAAAGGACATGAGACTTTGTAAAGGTCCTCAGGCCACCAAGGTTTGCTCTTTTTTTTTTTTTTTTTGGATCCTGGGTCTCCTGGACAGAAAGTGAGGATTCAGGTAACAGAATGAAGCAGAAGGTATTTGAACTCAGAGGACAGGTATAGCTCAGAAGGAGCCCAGAAACCCCCAAAATGGGCATGTATCTATGTGTAAGCATGTGTTTGACCATCAGAGAAGTCATGTATATTTGTGTGTATGTATGTGTTTTATTGTATGAGTTTGTGTGTGTGTGTGTGTAACTGACAAACACATTGAATGACACACACTAGGATATACAGAGGTCAGAGAAGCCTGGACATTTCCTCTGTGGGTGCTTATTCTATGTGCATCTGCTGCTTGTGTGCTGTATGTAAGACATTGTGCATTGCTTGTGATTAGAATATAAATGATTTCTTGTGTTGACAATGCCTCTGGTCTAGGATGCTTGACAGTTCTGTGTGTATAACTGTTGTGTACATGTGTATTTTGTTGTTGAATCTTGCATAGATTTATGTGAAGCTGACTTACAGCCCTATCCATATGTTCTGTCTCAATCCTCCACCACTAGTTCACACACTGTCTCCTCTTCACTATTGAGCAATTTCTCAGCCACCTCTTTGCACATGGTGCTGATGGAATCAAAGTACCATATTTATATGTTTCTCTTCTGATCACATTGCAGCTCCTGGGTGTCATTAGGAGTTCTGGGTCTCCTGCAGGAGATCTGTGAGATCCTGGGCTAAGTCTGACCCAGCAACTTTCAATGAGAAGTCTGTGCTTGGCAAGAGAGTCAAGTGCCTGGTCCCTCCTTGTGCCCTGTGAACTGAGTCAGTTAATAGCCCCAAACAACTCCCTAGTCTGGAGTAAACATCTACTGACAGAATCTTACTCAGTATTAATATTATGTTCCTCTTCCAGGCATATTGTAACACATTTCACCTTAACATGTCTACCCTCCATAAAAAGAAATGGGTGGAGTCTCTGTAGTAAAAAAAAAAATCAGAAAATCCATGTTTGAGAACAGATTGCACTATACAATATCTATGTGAGCTTGTTTAAGCAATTTAACTACTCCTGTTTGTAAAATGCAGGGGAAAAACACTGTCCTCTGCTTCCCAAACAGAAATAAATTATGATGGATTGAATGATCTTGAAGGCATATGAAAGCCACTGGCAAACTAAAGGGCTGAAAGATTATTAGTGTGGACAGTTATCTGAGCAGGAGCACTCCTTCAAATCCAAAAATATTTCTTAAGGTCTTTCCTGTTGTCAAACTAAAGAGAGGGAAGAACAGTAGGTTCATAGAAGCAAAGTTTCCAGTATATATTTAAAAGCTTGTGAGAGAAATATGTCTAGAGCTGTTACTAACCTTGTGATCATGCTAATTTCCTAATCCTTCTGAGTATGTTGATAGTGCATTTTTGTATTTTTTAATTTTTATTTTTTAAGGCTGCACCAGCAAATGTGGAAGTTCCCAGGGTAGGGGTCAAATAAGAGTTGCAGATGCTGGCCCACACCACAGCCATAGCAATGCCAGACCCAAGTCCTGTCTGCAAACTACACTGCAGCTCATGGCAATGCTGTATCCTTAGCCCACTGAGAGAGGTCAGGATTTGAACCAGTATCCTCATGGACACTAGTTGTGTTCTTAACCCACTAAGCTAAAACCAGCATTCCCAATAGTGCATTATAATATCACATCAATCCTAGGACTCTTAAAGTTCAGTGAGCCAATGATGTTAAAATGCATTTGTCTGACTTAATGTTCATTAACTGTCAGTTATTATGAGTGTGAAGATCAGTATTGGGCAATAGTGCTGGTCAATCAGGTAACAGACTTCTAAGAGACACCCCAATCCTTCAGTGTTACTAAGCTTATAGAAGACAGATCTCAAGTTTCTTCCTAGCAATGAATATCCAGATGTCAGACAACTTGGAGTTTCAGATAGAGATGCAGATAGATGGAGGTACATGCACTGAAGTAAGGTTTCTTTTTGGCAAGAAGATACACATGCATTAAGACAAGTTCAAGCAGAGAACTTAACCCAGTTACACCTGAAAAGTGTGAGAGCTCAGATAAGTTAACATAAATTTTAGGTCACCTTTTTTGTTGCTTTATGGTGTCCACCTCATAATACTGTTTTATTAAATGCCTGAACTTAATATGTTTTGGGAGGTATACAGAAAAACTCATAAAATAATGTATGTAATTTATGGTGTTTATTTTATTCAGGAAAGTTTTCTTAGTTATTAATATCTAATGTACTAGAATCCTGTTTGTTAACTCTTTGAAAGTGTGATATTGGAATCCTCACATTATGGAAGCATAAGGCCAAGAGAAATTTAGCATCCATGTCCTACAACAAGAAAGTGTTGGAACCAAAATCATAACACAGGGAATCTTGCTTCAGGTTCCAATTTAGTTTGGCCTTGGTCAGGTGTGTCCATGAGGGATAGTCTCCTGAGGGAAGTGGTCCTGTATGTCTTCATCATTTTTGTGTGTTTAGAAGGTTACTGTCAGAAACATGGTGGATTAAAAAGAAAAAAAAATAATGAATTCCCTGGTTTCCATTGAAAGGAATCATGGCGAATGTTCAGGGATTCTCACCTGCTTTCACGACACTGTGTGATAAAAGAAAAGCAGGAATATATTATTTTTCTCCATGAGAAGATGATAGACATAGTGTGGTGGCCACAATAATCCATCCAATGTCTCTGACATTTCCTAATCCTCTCTTTCCCCAGAAGATAGAAGAGGAGCATGAGGACTGAGAACCAGAGTAGCATGTCTGAATTCCTCCTCCAGGGGTTCCCTGTCTGGGCAAAACAGCAGGACATTTTATTTGCCCTGTTCCTGTGCATGTACCTGAGCACATTGCTGGGGAACCTGCTCATCATCCTGCTCATCAGGCTGGACCCTCACCTCCACACACCGATGTACTTCTTCCTCAGCCACCTGGCCCTCACAGATGTCTCCTTTTCATCAGTTACTGTCCCTAAAATGCTGATGAACATGCAGACACAGGATCAATCCATTCCCTATGCAGGGTGTGTAACACAGACATATTTTTTCTTATTTTTTGCTTGCATTGATAACCTTCTTCTTGCAGTGATGGCCTATGACAGATATGTGGCCATTTGTCACCCTCTACACTACGCCATCAAAATGAGGGAAGAACTGTGTCTTTGTCTATTGGCTGGATCCTGGCTCTTCTCCTGTTCCTATGCCCTGACCCACACCCTTCTCCTGGCTCGACTTTCCTTCTGTGATGACAATATCATCCCCCACTTCTTCTGTGACCTTGCTGCCCTACTTAAGCTGTCCTGCTCAGACACCTCTCTCAATGAGCTGGTCATATACACTGCAGGGGCTGCAGTTGTCATTTTCCCATTGAGTGGCATCCTGATCTCTTATGGCCGCATTGGGCTCTCCATCTTGAGGGTCCCCTCTACTAAAGGGATCTGCAAAGCCTTGTCCACCTGTGGCTCCCACCTCTCTGTGGTGTCTCTATTCTATGGGACAATTATGGCGCTATATCTTTCCTCCTCATCAGGCCAGTCCCATGACAAGGACATCATTGCTTCTGTGATGTACACAGTGGTCACCCCCATGCTGAACCCTTTCATCTACAGCCTGAGAAACAGAGACATGACATTGGCTCTGGGGATTCTTTTCAGAAATATTAACCTGTTTGTCAAGTGAGAATCACCCAATCATATTCTTATTTCACTTAATGCCCTTGTTAGAGAAGTCTTAAAAAGTTTTTAGTTGAGCATCCATGTCTCTAGCACATTTCCTCTCTGTCCTTAAAATGGTCATTGTTATTGGATCAATGTCTTTCCCTTAGGTTATATCACTTGTCCATTTATTCCTCCATAACCCACAATGCACATTCAAGTTTTCATCTTCAAAGCATCAAACTCCTCAGTGTATATTTGTGTGTTTAATTTTGTTTTTTTCAACATCTTATATTATTACTACATTTGGCTTTTTTACAGTTTTTTAAAGTATATATGTATTTAAGTCTTCTTAAAATCATCTATTGGGCCTGGTTTTTAAATTGTTTTGGTTATTTATTTTTTTTCTTATGAAGTAGTCTTGATTGTAATCATTATTTACCCAATACATTATTTTTTTCCTGCTGTACAGCATGTGCCCCAATTACACATACTTGTATACATTCTTTTTTCTCAAATTATCATGCTCCATCATAAGTGACTAGGCATATTCCCAGTGCTACACAGCAGGATCTCACTGCTCTTCCATTCAAAGTCAATAGTCTGCATATGTTAACCTCAAGCTCCCAATTCATCCCACTCCCTTCCCCTCCACCTTGGCAACCACAAGTCTGTTTCTAAGTCCATGATTTTTTTTGTGTGTGGAAAGGTTCATTTGTGCCATATATTAGATTCCAGATATAAGCGATATCATATGGTATTGGTCTTTCTCTTTCTAACTTATTTCACTCGGTATGAGTCTCTAGGGCCATCCATGTTGCTGAAAAATGGTTTTTAAAATTTTAATTAATCCCTTAATTAATTTGATATATATTTGACTAACAATGTTTTGTTAGTTTTAGGTGTAGAGCATGTGATTTCAGTTTTGAATATATTACATACTATATGTATTTTACAGATTTTTTCCCCTTATATGTTATTACAAAATATTGAGTATATTTCCACCTTTTATACAATTAGTACTTGTTAGTTATCTATTTTATGTATAGAAGTGTATAGATTTTGACCCAAAGCTCCTGAGTTATACCTCCCCCCTTTCCCCTTTTTTTTAACCCTGTTTATTTTCTATGTCTGTGAGTCTATTTCTTTTTGTGTATAAGTTCATTTGTATCATTTTCTTAGATACCACATATAGGCAATTTTATATGGTATATGTTTTTTTTCCAGCTGGTTTCCTTGATTTACTCGAATAACCTCTAGCTCCATCCATGTTGCTACAAGTGGCATTATTTCATTCTTTACATGGCTGAGTACTATTCTATTAAATATATGCCCCACTTCTTCTTTATCGTTTATCTGTTGAAGGACATTAAGATTGATTCCATGTCTTGGCATCTTGCCTTACAAAGCTACAATCATTCAGTTAATATTCTATTGTTTACTTTCAGAGAAGTCACAAATGCTTATCATTTTGATGCATAATCAAAGTAATAAAGTACATTTGATAGTTTGCAGTTTTGTGATTCCACCTGGTGCACTTAATTGCGTGTATCTGTGCACATTTAAATAATGTATAGTTTTGGTTTTGTATGGTTAAAAAGTGAATAATAATATTTGTTGGGCTACTGTTAAAATATAATTTGAAAGTGCATGTAAAACACTTGAAACAGAGCCTGGAACTATTGACATTGGCATGGAATCCTGTATTGGACATTTTTGATAAAAGGGGATTTTTAAGTGACTCAAAACAGTTAGGGTGCAGCGAACTACATTGAAAGCCATTGACATAGCTTCAATAATTATCTTAAAATGTAAAGACTTTCATATTCCTTTTAAGAGGTACCTCTTACTTGGTGTCTTTTCCCATTTCATCTTAGCAAATTAAAGAGGTTTGAACCTGGCTTCATCTTAGCAAATTAAAGAGGTTTGAACTTGAACACAGAGACTTCTCAGTTCTTTTTGACTCCTATGTAATCAGCGTGTGAGAAAGCAGTGGTTCAATAAATATATATTGAATGAAGAATACATGTCCATTGGTTTTTCTGGGAAAATGCTTGATTAATATGAGTGTTTGATGTGTTATTGGATTCAGAGTTGAAAAGACTGATTTATTCACCAACAATTAAGGGGAACAAAGGGAAAGTTAGCAAGAATTAAGACTTTTCATAGGTCAGAGAGCATAACTGAAATATTATGGCATGTTCATTGACATTTCCCACTTTCTCCAGTTCCCAGCAAAACAGCATGAGTAGGGAGAACCAGAGCTGATTGTCTGAGTTCCTCCTCCTCTGGCTCCCCATTTGGCCAGAGCAGCTGGTTGAGTTCCTTGCCCTGTTCCTGGTCATGTACCTGACCACAGTGCTGGGGGATCTGTTCATTATCCTACTTATCAGGCTGGACCCTGACCTCCACACCCCGTCTTTCTTCCTCAGTCACTTGATGCTCACAGATGTCTCCCTTTCAATTTTCACTGTCCCTAACATGCTTATGAACATTCAGACTCAGCAACATTAAATTACCTATGCAGGGTGCATTTATCAGATGTGTTTTTCCTTAGTTTTTGGTTGTCTTGACAATTTCCTACTTACAGTGATGGCATATGACTGGTAAATGGCCATGTGTCAGCCTCTCCACTACAGCACCACCATGAGGCAAGGGGTGTGTGTCTCCTTAGTAGTAGGGTCCTGGTTCCTCTGTTGTATCCATGCCCTGTTGCACACACACTCTTCTTGGTCCAACTATTTTTCTGTGTTGACAAAACCATCCTCCAATTTTTCTGTTACCACACTGCCCTCCAGAGTTTAGCTGTTCAGAAACATCCTTCAATGAGCTGGTCATGTTTACTGTGGAAGGAAGTTTTTTCATTCTGCCTCTGTGTAGTATCTTGGGCTCATATATTCATATAGGAATTTCTGTTCTGAGTGTCTCTTCCACCAATAGACCCTTTAAAGTTCATTCCTCCTGTGACTCCCATCTCTTTGTGGTGTCTATATACTATGGGACACTTGCTAGTGTTTCCTTTTTCTCCTCATCATGGGGCTCCAGTGACAAAGACATAATCACTTCTGTTGTGTATGCAGTAGTTGCTCCCATGCTGAACCTCTTCATCTACAGCCTCTGGAACAGAGACATAAAACAGGCCTTAGAGATATTTGCTAATAGGGCTAACTTCTTGAAGTGACAATCACTAAATCCTCTTATTGCAGTCATCAGCACAGTGAGGTAATCTCCTAAAATGATATGGTTGGCAACTCTATAACTTCAAATGTATATGCATTCATCCATCATTTATAGTTTAAATATGTCAAGAAGGACCAGTTTGTTACTTGAATTGTTAATATTCCTTATCCTTAATTTTCTTCTGCTTCTTCAACTCTCATAAAATATGTCAAAAATCATATATAAAATGTCACATAATTATGATTGTGCTTTTTTATTTTTCTCCTTTTAGATATGTCATTTTCTGCTTATTTATTTTTGATACAATATTTTTTGAGAACACACCAATTTAGCATCATGTTCTGCTCCTTGTGGACTTATTCTTCCCTGTAAGATGTGCTGAAATTTGTTGGCATTAGCTTCAAATTTATTGTGAGCATTTATTTTCAATTCTACAGTCCTCAACAACATTCTGGTGTATTGCATTCAGCCACAATGGGCATAATTACACTATGGAAATTGGCAAATGCTACAAAGTAATGCTCTCCTATGATAGTGAGCCTTTTCTTATTCATTGAACAGCACACTATTACATTTATAGTTGGGAGATTTCTCTTTAGCCATGGCTCCTACCCTCACATCTCAAATACTTCCTCTGATATTAGTTTAGATATACAGCTTTATTTAATGTAGTGTTTACATGAACTTATTTTTTAATATTTTAAACTTTCTTATGTCCTTATATCTGGAAAGTGCTAGTTCTTAGCAATATAATGCTGGGTTTTTGTCCTTTTACGTACGTTGAACATCATTGTATTTCTAGAGAATTTGATCTATTAACATCCGATAAAATTGGATTGTATTTCAATTTATGCTTTCCATGTTTCTATATGTTTTCTACTTGAGACATCTGATTTCGCATTTATACTTTCTTCTCTTTATCTCTTTTGATTATACAATACATATTTTTTTATTCCTTATCCCTGCCATTAACTTATTAATCAAACATTATTACTATTTTATATTTTTTTCTGTACTTTATGTAGAGATGATGTCTTGCTTTTTATTTTTTTATTTTTTTTTGTTGTTGTTGTTGCTATTTCTTGGGCCACTCCCGCGGCATATGGAGGTTCCCAGGCTAGGGGTCGAATTGGAGCTGTAGCCACCGGCCTACACCAGAGCCACAGCAACGCGGGATCCGAGCCGCGTCTGCAACCTACACCACAGCTCACGGCAACGCCGGATCATTAACCCACTGAGCAAGGGCAGGGACCGAACTCGCAACCTCATGGTTCCTAGTCGGATTTGTTAACCACTGCGCCACGACGGGAACTCCCAGCTTTTTCTTAATAACCATATTGTGGTAGGTATAATGTGCTCCCAAATATGAAATTTGCTATTTTAACTTTTTGAAGTATATGGTTATGGGGCATTTAGCATATTCATCTCTTCTATTTTATTCTAGGACTTCAGTGGTAACTATGGAACATGAATTCAATTGAATACTTCACAGCTATGAATAATAATGAATGGCAAACATACCTATGCATCAATATGAAGGCCTTTGAAAAATATATTATTATTTGAAAAAATCAGTGCATAAAGGAGCATATAAAGCTTGCTACTTCCTATGTGCAAATGAATGGAAAATAATATACACATGTATCTTCCCATGGAGCAAGAAGAAACACACAGGAAACTAATTTGAAACTAATGAGACTAATTACCTCCAAGGAGTGGGGTAGGAATAGGATAGAAAAAAATGGATAGATGAGTGTATTCATTTGTATAGTTTTCATTATGTTATCTTTTACCTTCTCAAATATAAAATGAAGGTGATGGAAAATAAAGCAAAACAGAATAAAATTAAAAATGAGCCTAACTATATTTTGAGTTATTACCACAATAAGTCTAAATGGGAAAATAAAGTGATTAAGTTATTATTGGACACTGAATTTTGTCTATAAACTAGTCTCACAATGATGGAAAAAAGTGTAATCATATTTTTTGGTAAGCAAATTTCTTGAGCTGAAATTGTTTTGTTATTAACAGTGGTTTCAGTTCAAGATTCTGAAATTATATGTATTCAAAAATTTAGGAAATAAGTAAACTTGTCCTGGGAAAGAGAGTGACTCATGAATGGGGGAAAGGTGTGATGTACACGGAAAAAGAGAGATTAGAAAGAACTCTATGGTCTTGAGCTAGAATAATATAACAACTTGAACTCATGGGTTGTAATGTGTATAAACAGATTGAAATTATATATCAATATCTGTCTGGTCCCATCTCCCATTCTTCCTGTCAAACTCCTTACCCATCTCTTATGGATAAATATTCCTTTAGTTTGCTTGTTTATAGTTTCTACATCCTGTGTTTCTTTTATATATGTTTCCTGGCTGTATTCTCTGAGATCACTTAGAAGCCTTGTAAACCAAAGACACAGGTAATGTCAAATTTGATTTTTGAAAATCATTGTCTTCTAACAGGAACCAAAGTGACTTAGAAAAATGTCTGATTCTAGGGATGGGTCCAGGACAGGGCAAGACCAGGGAAATATTGCTGAGCTTGAAAATGAAAAGTGCTCAATGAATCATGGGGACACATAAGCCAGCTGAAAGGGGCTCCCATTGTCCAAATCTGGAGTAATTAGACCTTCAAGATGAACAACATCAGTAATGGGTTATAACTCAAAGAGTAAATACAAATTCATGAGTCCATGATGATATAAATAAATCAATGAAAAAAAATGAATGAATGTAGAGCAAGGGAAAACTCTTTCCCATAGGAGTATACAGGCAATCAACATAGAGGAAATGATCAAATTAGAAAATTACCATTTGACCACCACATTTGCAATTGTTTATTTAATATAGTGATATTTATTTTTTCCATTATAGCTGGTTTACAGTGTTCTGTCAATTTTCTACTGTACAGAATGGTGACCTAGTAGACAGACATGTGTAGATTATTTGTTCTCAACATTATCATGCTCCGTCATAAGTCACTAGATATAGATCCCAGTGCTTCATAGCAGGATTTCTTTGCTTATACATTCCAAAGTCAATAGTCTACATCTGTTAACCCCAAGTTCCCAATACATCCCAATCCCTTCCTCTCCCCCTTGGCAGCCAGGAGTCTATAATCCAAGTCCATTATTTTTTTTTTTTCTGTGGAAACTTTCATTCAAAGAACACAAGTATTTAATGAAGCTGTAAAATTTTTGAAAAAATCTGGGAATATAAGGATTATGTTTGGTATTAATTAGGAAACATGGGTAAAGTCCTTAGCCTAGGACCCAAATGTTCATAAAAATTTTCAGCATTACAAAAAATAGTTTGTGGACTATTCCCACTTCAAGCAGCTTACTAAATTATTTATTGAAATATAAATATGATGGAGCATGATAATGTGAGAGAAAAGAATGTGTACATCTATGTATAATTGGGTAACAATGCTGTACAGTATAAAATTAACAGAACACTGTAAACAAGCCATAATGAATAAGAATACAAAATTACATAAAATGTAAAAATATTACTTGGAGGTCCTGGGCATCTCAGTTGGTAAAGCATCACACTTTTAATCTGAGGGTCCAGGCTTCAAGTCCCTGTCCAGGCACTTTGTGAAATTTAGTTTGCAAACAATATTATGTTAATTTCAGGTGTACTATATGGTGATTTAACACTTTCATACATTATGAAATGATCACCATAATTATTAATGAGTAAATCTCTGTCCCCTTAAGTTTTTACATTATTATTGATCTTATACTTAATGCTGTATATTACATCCCAACGTTTCTTTATTTTATGATGGGAGATTTGTTCCTCTTTGTCCACATCACCTATTTCATCCCTCTCCCCCAGATACTGTTCCCTCTGGCAACAACTTACTTCTCCTCCATATTTATGAGTCTGTTTTCATTTTGTTTTGTTGATTTGTTCTTTTGATTTTTAGGCTCAGGTATAAGTGAGATACCATGATATTTACTATTGTCTTTCTGCCTTATTTCACAGATAATAATAGCTGCTAGATACATCCATGATATTGGAACATGGCTGTGAACTGTCAGATGCACTTGAATAGCTTACATTGGCTACATTGTTGCTAATGAAGGTGACATTTTTGTCCCCATAATGGGATGGCACAGACAGTTGTTTTCACTTTTGGGGATTCACTTTCATGCATCTGTGTGTGGATAACCAGTTTCCCAGCTGCATTTATTGAAGAGACACACATTTTCCTTTTGTGCTTTTTTTTGTCTCCCTTGTCAAAATCAGTTGATCATATATGTGTGGGATTATTTCTAGGCTCTGTATTCTGCTTCATTTTTTATATGTGTACATTAATGTCAGTAACATACTGTGTTGATTTCTAAAGGTTTTATGTATAGTTTACAATCAAGGAATGTGATGCCTAGAGTTTTGTCCATTTTGCTCAGGATGGCTTTGGTTTTGTGGGTCTTTTGTGGTTTCACATGGATGCAATAAATGATGGTGATGGGATGTGAATTCCAACAAATTTCAGTGTCAGTGGTATGGGATCTCAGGATCTGGTGTTACTCTGTTTGTTCCTTTCTGCAGTAAATGGAGTGGCAGATTCCATTATAGGTTCTTCAAAGTTCAAGGGTGTTAATGGCCTCTCCTTCTCATGAGTAGGTTGAGGGAAGACCAATGTGTCACTGACATTGGAGACTCCTTCTGGTACACCTGTAGTTCACTCCTTTCTGTCCCTGCACTGTATCCATCTCCAGAGGAAGGCAAGAAATTGGACAATTAACTCAGTTGTATTCTCTAATCAGAAGTTTGGGTGTATGTTCCCTGGGGTCACAATCCCTTTGAGAAATATGGGTCCTGCTCATTGTTTATGTTGATGTAAACAGGTGGGAAGTGCTAAATATCCTTAGACTATGGAGGCATAAGCAATGCATCCTCAGGTCTGGACCAGCACAGATCTGAGCAAGGTGGGGAAACATCACTGGGCCTAGATGTGTGTGTTGATGTGAGGACTAGGAAAAAGATGCAGATGAAATGTTTGTTTAAATTGCTTTTATAAACATTTGTTTAAGTGGTGGATTCACACACTGACCTACATGGTGCCACCAGGCTCCAGTGGCCATAACATTAAAATTAATTAAAATGGCCTGAAATTATAATTTGGGTTTCTCAGTTGCATTAGCTATATTTCAAGTCTCCAGTAATAACAGGATAATGGTGCTACTGTATTGGACAACACAGCTATAGAGTATTTCCTTCCTTATTGTACAGTGCTAATAATAGACCATGAAGGCTGGAAATCTGCTATACACGTATGTGTGTGTTTGGATTGCTGTGTGCAGGTTGCTTTTTTTATGTTATTTGTGTGTAAGGTTTGACCAAACATAATTCTTAGAATTTGTAGTGGATTTTTTTGTGTGTAAGTGTTTATGGTTTCTGAGTTGTGTGAGCAATTGGATGTGGTCTTTGCATATTTTTTAAACAGCTTGTGAGGTGTAATTGATATACAAAACTTGCACATATTTAATTTACATAATTTTAGGAATCTGAACATGTGCACACACTTGTGAAGCTACCACGACCTTCAAGATAATTAACATATCTATCTCCTATCACAATGTCCTAGTGTCCATTTTTATGTGGTAAGAAAACTTAACATGAGATCTACTCTATTAAGGAATTTTTAGGTGCAGAGTATAGTATTTTTGTCTCTAGGCATTATGCTGTATAGTTGAATTCTAGAACTAATTCATTTTGCATAAATGCAATTTTATTTCAATTAAATAGCAACACTACTTTTCCCCCTCCCCCTAGCCCTTGATTACTGCCATTTTTCTCTGCTTCTATGAGTGTCTCAATGTGACATTATGCAATATTTGTCCTTGTAGGACTGGCTTATTTCACTTAGCCTAACACCGTCCTGTTTCATATATGTTGTCACAGATGGCAGGATTACCTTTTTTTAAGGCAAAATGGTATTCTATTGTATTCATATATTACAATTATCCATTCATTTTCGATGGGCTAGCAGCTTGTTTCCATAGCTTATCTATTGCGCACAGAGCTGCAATGCATATGGGAGAGTAGATATGTCTCTGAGATCCTGATTCCAGTCCTTTCTGGTCTACACACAGAAGTGGGATTACTGTATCATGTGGTAGTTATATTTTTAATATCTTGCAGAATATCCATACTGTTTTCCATATTGTTGGCACAAATTTACATCCCCACCAACAGTGTAAAAAGTTCTTTTTTGCAAGCTTTTTAAATCTTGCATGACAAAAGATTTCATTTTAAAGTTTTAAGCATGTTGGTATGAATCCATGCAAAACTCACTTCTGACTAGAATGAGTTTGGGTTGGAGATGGCCAAAGAAGCACCTGGGGTTTTGTTTTTTTGTCACTATGTGTCATGCTTGGTGTCTGTTTCTGTGTACTAACATACTTACAATCTACTTCTCTTCTCATTGGATGGCTGTAGAGCAGAGAACACTTCATGAGGGGTTGGAAATATGTGTATGCATTTGATCTTGTCAGTCAGCCTCTTCCTTTGTCTCAGCTCTAGACATAAACAGGCAACAAACAAAGTCCTCTTTTTGCTAAGTTGGTGGCACTATGTCAAAATGGTTTGAAGGATGCTGAAGATGTTGCAGTGTTCCTCATTGATGCTTACTGATTTCCACATTTCCATTCTGGGGAACAGTGTGGGATCAATTTTGGAACCATGTATAGTTAATCAGATGACTGTGAATTCTGATATAGGTCCTTGGTCTTACAGCATCTGTAATATCTTGGCTCTCTGGTCACCTCATCAGGAAAATTCTCATGTCACTCATTTTGCACATATGCTCAGAACTGAGCAATTTTAAAGCCATGGTAATGGGAGGGGAGAGCTTGACAATGGCAGATATGAAGGAAGCTATTTATTGGAAAATTTATAAAAAATGCAGTGAGTCAAGTGCTGTGGACCAACTAATCTTCATGGGCCATTCATTGTCTGGGCCTGTACTGTTTCCTGGATGTGAGAGCAAGACCTCAGAAGTAAACACACACTTCCAGCAACCTACTTGATCTTGCTTGATGGTCTCATATATCTTTGTCATCTTTAGTTCCTGATATCTGCTTACGCATCCTGCCCAAATAATGAGCTGATTTATTTATTTTTGTGGTCAGTTTCTTTTTGATTGCTATTTTAGTCAATATTTATTGACATATGTTTCCTAAATTAAATTTTTTTATTGTGCTAAAATATATGTAAGAAAATTTAACATTTCAAAAATTTTGTTTACATTTCTCTGGAACTGAATAATTCATTTTTTTTTGTCTTTTTGCCATTTCTTGGGCCACTCCCATGGCATATGGAGTTTCTCAGGCTAGGGGTCTAATTGGAGCTGTATCCACCAGCCTATGCCAGAGCCACAGCAATGTGGGATCCAAGCCACATCTGCAACATACACAACAGCTCATGGCAACACTGGATCCTTAACCCACTTAGCAAGGCCAGGGACCAAACCTGCAACCTCATGGTTCCTAGTCAGATTCATTAACCACTGCTCCACAATGGGAATTCCATTCACATTTTTTTAAAACAATCACCACTATCCATCTGCAGAATTTTTTATCTTCCCAAATGGAAACTCTGTACCCACTGAACAATAACTCCTACTTTTCCTTGCCACACCAGCCCCTGGCAGTCACCATTCCATTTTTTGTTTCTTTTAATTTGATTCTTCTAGGAATCTCATATGAATGGAATCTAACAGTATTTACAATTTTGTGGATGATTTTACCTACCATAATGTCTTCAATGTTCCTTCATGTTGTGGCTGTATCAAGATTTCTTTCCATTTTAAGGCTGAAGTGTCTTTCTCTGTAGGTATAGACCACATTTTATTTATTCTTTTTAAAAAAATGATTTTTATTTTTTCCATTATAGCAGATTTGCACTGTTTTGTCAATTTTCTTCTGCACAGCAAGGTGACCCAGTTACACATACATGTATACATTCTCTTTTTTTTTATCACATCCTAATGCTCCAGCCAAGTGACTAAACATAGTTCCTAGTGCTATACAGCAGAATTACATTGCTTATCCAAGCCAAATGCTGTTTCCTAAAGGACATGGGTTGTTTCCACCTTTTGACTACTGTGAATAATGCTGTTTTAAATATGGGTGTATAAATACTTCTTTGCCACTGCTTTCCATTATTTTGGGTATATAAGCAGAAGAAAAATTCCTCTATCATATGTAAATTCTATTCAATTTTTTTGAGGACCTTTCTTAATATTTTTCTTTTCCTTCCCTGCTCTTCATCCCTCTCTTACTCCTTTCGTTCTTTCCTACCTTATTTCCTTCCTACCTTTTCTTTCCTTCCTTCATTTGTGGCTTCCTCCTTCTCTTTCTTTCTTTTGTATTTCTTATAGACATTTTAATAATAAAAAGTAAGTTTATGTGTTGAACTTTATTTTTTACATGGTACATTAATCTTCCAAATAATGCTTTAAGTGGTATGTGTCTGTGTGTGTATGAGTGTGTGTGTGTGTGTGTATGTGCATGTGTGTATGGCAGACATAATACATAAGCAGTCTGAGAGTAGAGCCAAGGAAGGGACTGTGTTTATTTATTACTACCTCCCTAGTGCCTATCATGATGTCTCTACTCTGTACAAAAGAGAATGAGCTGTTCTCTATTTCCAGTGAAGGGTTTGATTGAAGTCTTACACTTTCTCCATGTGACTATGTCATTATTCAGACAGACCAAGTTGTATTCCTCTCACCAGACTGGATGTTGTACCAGAGTGTGAGTGCAGTGCAGTGAGACCTGTCTGTACAATGACTCGGTCAATCAAAGAAACATGTAACCACTTGGTAACTGATTTGCTCAGTACTTCTAAATTCAAGGGATTTCCCATTTCTCTTCACTCCCAGAAGAGAGAGAAGCAGCATGAGGAGGGAGAACCAGAGAAGTGTATCTAAATTCTTCCTCCTGGGGCTCCACATACAGCCAGAGCAGCATTGTGTGTGCTTTCCCTGTTCCTGGGGATGTACCTGACCACTGTGCTGGGCAACCTGCTCATCACCTTGCTCATAAGGCTGGACCCTCATCTCCACACCCCCATGTATTTCTTCCTCAGCCACTTGGCCCTCACAGACATCTCCTGTTCATCTGTCACTGTCCCTAAGATCCTGATGAACATGCAGACTCAGGATCAATCCATTCCCTATGCATAGTATGTAACACAGATGTATCTTTTCAAATTTTTTGTTGCCATTGATACCTTTCTTCTTGCAGTGATGGCCTATGACAGATATGTGGCCATTTGTCAACCTCTATGCTACGCCACCATCTTGAGAAAGGAGCTGTGTTTATGTCTGTTGGTCATGTGTTGGCTCCACTCCTGGACCAGTGCCCTGACCCACACACTCCTCCTGGCTCAACTGTCCTTCTGTGCTGACACCATCATCCTCCAATTCTTCAGTGAACTTGCTGCCATACATAAGCTGTCCTCCTCAGACACCTCTCTCAATGAGCTGGTCATAATCATTGTAGGGTCTGCAGTTGTCATTTTTCCTTTGAGTGACATCCTGGTCTCTGTGGCTCCCACCTCTCTGTCATGTCTCTATTCTATGGGATAATTATGGCAGTATAGATTTCTTCCACATCATGCCAGTTCCATGACAAAGTTATCATTGCTTCCATGATGTACACAGTGGTCACCCCATGCTGAGCCATTTCATCTACAGCCTGAGAAGCAAAGACATGGGGATTCTTCTCAGAAAGAGTAAACTTTTATCCAAGTGAGAATCAAATAACCACATTATTCTTTCACTCAATTCCCTTGGTAGAAAAGCCTTTAAAAGTTGTGTTTGTTCACCCATGTCTCTAGCACTTTTTCTTACTGCCTTTTAAAAAAAATTATATAGTGATTTTTATATTTTTCCATTATAGCTGGTTTACAGTGTTCTGTCACTTTTATACTGTACAACATGTTGACCCAGTTACACATAAATATATACGTTCTTTTTTCTCACATTATCATGCTACATCATAAGTGGCTATATATAGTTCTCAGTGCTACACAGCAGAATCTCATTGCTAATTCATTCCAAAGGCAATAGTCTGCATGTGTTAACCCACACTCCCAATCCATCCTACTCCCTGCCCCTCCCACTCTCCCTTGGCAACCAAAAGTCTATTCTCCAAGTCCATGATTTTCTTTTCTGTGGAAAGATTCATTTTTGCCATATATTATAATTCAGACATGACTGATATCATGTGTTATTTGCCTTCTTCTTTCTTTTTTTTTTCTTTTGTCTTTTTGCTATTTCTTGGGCTGCCCCTGCAGCATATGGAGGTTCCCAGGCTAGGGGTCGAATCGGAGCCATAGCTACCAGCCTACACCAGAGCCACAGCAACACAGGATCCGAGCCGTGTCTGCAACCTACACCACAGCTCACGGCAACGCCGGATCGTTAACCCACTGAGCAAGGGCAGGGACCGAACCCATAACCTCATGGTTCCTAGTCGGATTCGTTAACCACTGCGCCACAATGGGAACTCCTGCCTTCTTCTTTCTTACGTCACTCAGTATGAGAGTCTCTAGTTCTTAACATGTTGCTGCTAAAGTCATTATTTCATTTTTTTTTATTTCTGAGTAGTATTCAATTGTATATATATACAACATCTTCCTAATGCAATCATCTGTCAATGGACATTTTGGATGTTTCCATTTCTTGGCTATTGTGAATAGTGCTACAATGAACATGAGGGTGCATGCGTATTTTTCAAGGAAAGTATTGTCTGCAAATATGCTCAAGAGTGGGGTTGCAGTGTCATATGATAGCTCTATGTATAGATTCCTAAGGTACCTCCATACTTTTCTCCATAGTGACTGTACCAGCTTATATTCCCACAAACAGTGCACGAGGGTTCCCTTTTCTCCACACACCCTCCAGCATTTGTTGTTTGTGGACTTATGAATGATGGCCATTCTGACTGGTGTGAGGTGGTATCTCATGGTGGTTTTGATTTGCAATTCTGTAATAATCAGGGATGTTGAGCAATTTTTCATGTGTTTGTTGGCCATCTGTATATCTTCTTTGGAGAAATGTCTATTCAGGTCCTTTGCCTATTTTTCCATTGGATTGTTGGCTTTCTTGCTGTTGAGTTGTGTAAGCTGCTTTTATATTCTAGAGACTAAGCCCTTATCCATTGCAACATTTGAAACTATGTTTTCCCATTCCATAAGTTGTCTTTCCTTTTTGGTTTCCTTTTCTGTGCAAAACTTCTCAGTTTGATTAGGTCCCAATTGGTTTATTTTTGCTTTTCTTCCTATAGTTTTGGGAGACTGATTTAGAAAACATGTGTAAGGTTGATGTCAGGGAAATTTTTGCCTATTTTCTTCCAGGAAATTGATGGTGTCTTGTCTTATATTTAAGTCTTTCAGCCATTTTGAATTTATTTTGGTGCATGGTGTGAGGGTGTGTTCTAGTTTCATTGATATGAATGTAGCTGTCAATGTTTCCCAGTGATACTTGCTGAAATGACTTTTTCCCATTTTATGTTCTTGCCTTCTTTGTCAAATTATTAATTGACCATAGGTGTCTGGGTTGATTTCTGAGTTCTCTATTCTGTTCCAATGGGCCATATGTCTGTTTTGGTACCAGTACCACACTGTCTTGTGACTCTAGCTTTGTAATATTGCTTAAAGTCTGGGAGAGACATACCTCCTGCTTGGTATTTGTTCCTCAGAATTGCTTTGGCAATTCTGGGTCTTTTGTGCTTCCATATAAATTTTTGGATTGTTTGCTCTCATTCTGTGCAAACTGTCCTGGGTAATTTGATAGGGATTCCATTGAATCTGTAGATTTCTTTGGGTAATATGGCCATTTTTACAATATTAATTTTTCCAACCCAGGAGCATGGAATATCTTTCCATTTCTTTACATCTTCCTTAATTTCCTTGAATAATGTTTTATAGTTCTCAACATATAAATATTTTCCCCTTTGGTCATGTGTATTCTCAGGTATATGCTTTTTTTGTGTTCAATGTAAAAAGGTATTGTATTTTTTATTCCTTTTTCTAATATTTTCTTATTAGTATACAGAAATGCAACTAATTTCTGAATGTTAATCTTATATCCTGCTACTTTGCTGAATTTGTCAATCATGTCAAGCAGTTTTTGGGTTGAATACTTAGGGTTTTCTATATATAGTATAATGTCATTTGCATACAGTGACAGTTTTACCATTTCTCTTTCTATTTAGATGCTTTTTATTTCTTTTGTTTGTATGATTGCTGTGCCTAGGACTTCCAGTATTATGTTGAATAACAGTAGTGACAGTGGGCATCCCTGTCTTGTTCCACATTTTAGTGGTTAGAATTTCAGCTTTTCTCCATTGAGTATTATATTTTCTGTGGGTTTGTCATAAATGGCCTTATTTATCTTAAGGTATGTTCCCTCTACACAGACATTAGTAAGATATTTGATCATCAATGGATATAGAAATTTGTCAAATGTTTTTTCTCATCTATTGGGATTATCCTGTGGCTTTGATTTTTCTCTTGTTAATACAGTGTATCACATTGATTGATGTTGTATATTTTGAAGCATCCTTATGCACCTGGGATTTATCCCACCTGGTCATGGTGTATGTTTTTATTTTATGTTTTTTGATTTGGTTGCTGAAATTTTGTAGTGAATTTTTGCATCTATATTCATCAAAGATCCTGTCCTACAGTTTTAATTTTTGGTGGATCTTTGTTTTGTTTTGGAATTAGGGTGATGGTGGTGTCATAGAATATTTCTGGAAGTGTTCTTTCTTAAACCATTTGGAAGAGTTTAAGAGAAAGGTTATAGATTCTGCTTTGCCTGTTTGGTAGAAATTGCCTGTGAAGCCATCTGTTTCTGGACTTTTATTTGTAGGAAGTGTTTTTATGACATATTCAATTTGATTTCTAGTGACCAGTCTGTTCAGGTGATCTATTTCTTCTTGATTCAGTATTGGCAGGCCTCATGTCTCTAGAAAGCTGTCCATTTCTTCTAGGTAGTCAAATTCTTTAGCATAGAGTTTTTGGTATTATTGCTTTTTTTTTTGTATTTCCATAGGATACATTGTGACTTCTACTTTTTCTATGTTTTCACCCCCACCCTTTGTTTTGTTGCAATATGTGTATCTAGACAAAGTTCTCAATGCTACTCAGCAGGATCTCCATGTAAGTCTAAACTAAGTTGTGTCTGATAACCCCAAGCTCCCAATCCCTCCCACTCCCTCCCTCTCCCATCAGGCAGCCACAAGTCTTTTCTCCAAGTACATAATTTTCTTTTCTGAGGAGATGTTCATTTGTGCAGGATATTGGATTCCAGGTATAAGTGATATCACATGGTATTTGTCTTTGTCATTCTGGCTCATTTCACTCAGGGTGAGATTCTCTAGTTCCATCCATGTTGCTGCAAATGGCATGATGTCATTCTTTTTGATGGCTGAGTAGTATTCCATTGTGTATATATACCACCTCTTCCAAATCCAATCATCTGTTGATGGACATTTGGGTTGTTTCCATGTCCTGGCTATTGTGAATAGTGCTGCAATGAGCATGCGGGTGCGTGTGTCTCTACTGAGTAAAGTTTTGTCTGGATATATGCCCAAGAGTGGGATTGCGGGGTCATATGGAAGTTCTATGTATAGATTTCTAAGGTATCACCAAACTGTTCTCCATAGTGGATGTACCAGGTTCCATTTCCACCAACAATGCAGAAGGGTTCCCTTTTCTCCACAGCCCCTCCAGCACCTGTTATTTGTGGAGTTATGAATGATGGCCATTCTGACTGGTGTGAGGTGGTATCTCATGGTAGTTTTGATTTGCATTTCTCTCACAATCAGCGATGTTGAGCATGTTTTCAAGTGTTTGCTGGCCATCTGTGTATCTTCCTTGGAGCACAGTCTATTCAGGTCTTTTGCCCATTTTTCCATTGGTTGATTGGCTTTTCTGCTGTTGGGTTGTATATGTTGCGTATATATTCTAGAGATTAAGCCCTTGTCAGTTGCATTATTCGAAACTATTTTCTCCCATTCTGAAAGTTGTCTTTTTGTTTTCTTTTGGGTTTCCTTTGCTCTGCAAAAGCTTTTCACTTGGATGAGGTCCCATGGGTTTCTTTTTGCTCTAATTTCTCTTGCTTTGGGAGACTGACCTGAGAAAATATTCATGATATTGATGTCAGAGAGTGTTTTGCCTATGTTCTCTTCTAGGAGTTTGATGGTGTCCTATCCTATATTTAAGTCTTTCAGCCATTTGGATTTTATTTTTGTGCATGGTGTGAGGGTGTGTTCTAGTTTCATTGCTTTGCATGCAGCTGTCCAGGTTTCCCAGCAATGCTTGCTGAATAGACTTTCTTTGTCCCATTTGATGTTCTTGCCTCCCTTGTCAAAGATTAATTGACCGTAGGTGTCAGAGTTTATTTCCGGGTTCTCTCTTCTCTTCCATTGGTCTGTCTGTCTGTTTTGATACCAGTACCACACTGTTTTTATGACTGTGGCTTTGTAGTATTTCTTGAAGTCATACGGTGTGGTTTCTCTTCAGATCACATAAATCTTTTGGTTTTCCCTCTTTCTTTCTTTCATTCTTCTTTCTTTTTTGTATTTCTCACATTCACTCTAATGATAAAAATGAGATTTTTGTTTAGCACATTACAATGTACATGGTACATTAATCTTCTGAATAATGCTTTAAGTGTGTGAGTGTGTGTGTTTGTGTGTGTTAGACAGACACAAGCACATATGAAATCTGACAGTAGAGCCATGGAAGTTATTCTGTCTTATTTATTACTCCCTCCTGACTATCATGATGTCTTCATTTTGTAAAAAAGCTAGTGATCAGTTCCTGTTTTTCATTGAAGCATTTGATTGAAATCATACAATTTCTTCATGTGACTGTGTCAGTATTCAGACAAATCACATTTCATTCCTCTCACCAGACTGGATGCGGCACCGGTGTGTGAATGCATTGCAATGGGATCTGTCTGCACACTAACACTGTTACTCCAAAAAATCATCTGATCATATGGTAACTGCAATGCTCAGTACTTCTACGTTCCATGAAATTCTGATTTTTCTTCATACCCAAAGAGATTACATCAGCATGAGGAGGGATAATGAGAGCCATGTGGCTGAGTTCCTCCTCCCGGGGCTCCCCATCCAGCCAGAGAAGCAGGTTGTCTTCTTTGCCCTGTTCCTGGGCATATACCTCACCATGGTGTTGGAGAACCTACTCATCACCTGCTCATCAGGCTGGACCCTCATCTCCACGCCCCCATGTACTTCTTTCTCAGCCAGTTGGCTCTGACAAATATCTCCTTCCCTTCTGTCACTGTTGCTAAGATGCTGATGGACATGCAGACTCAGGATCAATCCATTCCCTTTTCAGGGTGTGTTACATAGACATACTTTTTCATAAATTTTGCTTTCATTGATAACCTTCTTCTTTCAGTGATGGCCTATGACAGGTATGTGGCTATTTGTCACCCTCTATGATATGCCATCATCATGAGAGAAGACTGTGTCTTTGTCTGTTGGCTGGATCCTGGCTCTTATCCTGTGCCTATGCCCTAACCCACACACTCTTCCCACTCAATTGTCCTTATGTTCTGACAACATCATCCCTCACTTGTTCTGTGACCTTACTGCCCTGATGAAGTGGTCTGCTCAGACACGTCTCAAAATGAGCTGGTCATATTCACTCTAGCACCCACAGTTTTCATTTTTCCACTGAGTGGTATCCTGGTCTCCTATGGCTGCATTGGGGTCTCCATTCTTAAGGTCCACTTTACTAAAGGGATTTGCAAATTCTTGTCCACTTGTGGTTCCCACCTCTCTGTGGCATCTCTATTCTGTGGAACAATGAAACCCCTGTACATTTCCTCCTCATCAGGCCAGTCCCATTATAAAGACATCGTTTCCTCTGTGATGTACAAAGTGGTCACCCACAGGGTGAATCCTTGCTTCTAAAGCTTGAGAAACAGACACATGGCTTTGTCTCTGGGGATTCTTTTGAGAAACAGTAACCATTTTGACAATTGAGAATCATGTAACCATGTTCTTATTTACTCACTGACCTTGTTAGAAATGCCTTAAAAAGTTGTGTGTTGGTCACCCATGTCTCTAGCACTTTCCTCACTGTCCTTTAAGTGGTCATTGCTATTGGATAAATCTCTTTCCCTTTAGTCATAGCTCTTGTAAATTTATTTTTCCATAACTCTAAATATGACATTACCCACAATACACATTTTACTGTGATCTTCAATGCAACAAACTCCTTTGTGTACATGTGTAAATACGTTTAATTTTTTCCATATATTGTATAAATATTAATCTTGGCTGCTTAACAGCTTTTTAAAGTATATACATATTTTAAATTTTATTGTGGTTATCTGTACCTGGGCAGTGGTTTTTCAACTTTTTAATTGATTAAACAAGTAATTATTTGGAAGTAGAGTTGACCTAAAATTTTGTGTTGGTTTCAAATATAGTTCAAAGTGATTAGATCTTTTATATAGTATGTAGTATATATGTATGTTTTCACAATATGAGTACAGTTCATGGGCTATACAATTAGTCCTTGTTAGTTATCTTTTTTATATACAGAGTGTGCATATGTTAATCCCAAACTAATAATTTGTCCATCCCCCCTTTCCCCTTTAGTAACCATAAGTTTGTTTTCTATGACTCTGTGTCTATTCCTGTTTTGTGTTTAAGTGCATTTGCATCCATATATATATATATATATATATATTTGGATTTTTAGGGTCACAACTGCAGCATATGTAAATTTCCAGGCTAGGGATCAAGTCAGAGCTTTAGCTGGCCTACCCCACAGCCACAGAAACATGGGATCCAAGACATGCCTGTGACATATACCACAGCTCAGGGCAATGCTGGATCCACAACCCAATGAGCAAGTCCAGTGATTGAGCATGCATCCTCATGGACACTATTCAGATTCATTTCCCTATTGCCACAAGAAGAAATATACGTATCATTTTTTTTCATATAACACATATAAGCAATATCATATGATATACGTCTGTCTGTGTATGGTTTACTTTGTTTAGTATCATAGTCTCTACATCCATGTCACTATTTCATTCGTTTTACAGCTGAACAATATTCTATAAAATAGCTGTACCACATCGCCTTTATCATTTATCTGTTGGTGGGCATTTGGGATGCTTCCACATCTGGCTTATTGCCTCCCAAAGCTAAAAACATTCAGTTAAGTGTCTAATATTTTGTTTTAGTATACTAAAGTCCAAAATGCTCATATTTTCAATGCCATATTAAGTACATTTGGTACTTTTGATGGTTTGCTAAACCAAAATAAACTTTAGTTTGATTGTGCTTTTGACAGTAAGGGAGCACAGAATAGTCAAGCCAATTACCAAATTTCCCCATCACAGGAAGACTAAATTTCTCCCCATAAACTGGATGTTTGTGTTGAGACCAGCCTACAGGTATTGGATTTATTTTAATATTGGAAATGAGTGTTGTATTTTCATCACATATTTCACTTCTAATTTGAAAAAGTGTTAAATGTCTTATTTTACAATTTTTGCACACAAAAATAGCTATTGCATTACTACTAAACGCAGGCAATTTTCTATATTCCGAGAATACAAGTTTAAAAAAGTATCCCCTTGTAGAGTTTACATTCCAGCACTCCTGATCCAGCTCATCATGCTCCTTTTTTTTCCATAGCAAGATTTAAACTTCTAACACAATGTAAACATAACTTATTTTTAAAATATGTCATCATAGAACTGGGCTGAATGTTCTATAATATATGTATTTCTATGTATGAAATGAAGTCTGCATTTGTGGTATGTAAAAATCTATAAATAAAGATGGCCTAAAAGGGGGAGCAAGAACTTCCTGTTGAGGCTCAGTGGTAACATATCTGACTAATATCTATGCGAACACAGGTTTAATCCTTGATGTCACTTAGTGGGTTAAAGATCCAGCAATACAGTGAGCTGCAGTATAGGTATCAGCTGTAGCTTGGTTTCAATTTGTTGTGTCTGTGGTGTAGTCAGAAATCTAGAGCTTGAATCCACACCTAACCTGGGAATATCCCTATGCCCCAAGTGTGGCCCTAAAAATAGAAAAGGGGGCAAGAGTGCTGATGTTGGGTTAATAAATTCACACTGTGTTTTCTACATAGAGCTTATTGGAAAGGTAATATCCAAAGACATTAGTGAGGACAGGGAAGTGAGCCAGGGGTGCTGCCTGTGCCAAAGCATGGAGATAAGCACATAGAAATATTCTGAGCAGACAGCACCTCCAGCCTCTTAGAGGAGACTCTGCAGCCCAGAAAAAGCTAGAACAAGCTTGGCTGGACCGTGAAAAGATCTGCCTAAATCTCAGACAGTCCTTTCAACTCAGGCTGCCCTGGGGAAGAGCCTCTTGGGTTCGCAGAGGCCCAGGTAGTATTTGTTGTATGTATCTGGGTGTTCCTGTATTTGGGGCATATATGTTGATGATAGTAACATCCTCTCCTTGGATGGATCCCTTATTCATTAAATAGTGTCCTTCTTTGTCTTTCTTTATGTCTTTTGGTTTAAAGTCTATTTTGTCTGCTATGAGTGTTGCAACTCCTGCTTTTCTGTCATGTCTATTGGCATGAAATCTTTTTCCCACCCCTTCACTTTCAATCTATATGTAACCTTTGTCCTAAGGTGAGTTTCTTGTAGGCAGCATATTGAAGGATTTTGCACTTTTATCCACACAGCCACTCTGTGTCTTTTGATTGGAACATTCAGTCCATTGACATTTAAGGTGATAATTGATACATGATTATTTATTGTCATTTTGAACGTCGTGTTCCAGTTGATTCTATGGTTCTCCATTCTTCCATTCTTTTTTTTTGTTTGTTTGGATAGTCTCCAGATATTATCTGCTTGAGTGTTTTTTTTTTTCATATTTTGCAAATGCAGTGTTTGCTTTTGGCTCGTGGTTGCCCTGTTTTTTAATTATGCTAATCCCTTCCTAAAATTGAGTGTTTTAGCCTGATGAAATTGAAAAAAAAAGAAGTCCCAGAGTCGTATTTCTGTATACCCACAATGAAAGATTAGAAAAGGAATGAAAAACACAATACATATTCAAATTGCACCTCACAAAATCAAATACCTCGGAATACACTTGACCAAGGAGGGAAAGAGCTTATATGCCAAGAACTATAAAACTTTAATCAAAGAAATCAAAAAAGAAGTAAAGAAATGGAAAGATATTCCACGTTCATGGATTGGAAAAATCAACATTGTAAAAATGGCCATACTACCCAAAGCAATCTACAGATTCCATGCTATCCCTATCAAATTACCCAGGACATTTGTCACAGAACTAGAACAAACAATCCAAACATTTTTATGCAACCAAAAAAGACCCAGAATCACCAAAGAAATCCTGAGAAACAAAAACCAAGCAGGAGGCATAACTCTCCCAGACTTCAAGAAATACTACAAAGCCACAGTCATAAAAACAGTGTGGTACTGGTATCAAAACAGACAGACAGACCAATGGAAGAGAAGAGAGAACCCGGAAATAAACTCTGACACCTACGGTCAATTAATCTTTGACAAGGGAGGCAAGAACATCAAATGGGACAAAGAAAGTCTATTCAGCAAGCATTGCTGGGAAACCTGGACAGCTGCATGCAAAGCAATGAAACTAGAACACACCCTCACACCATGCACAAAAATAAAATCCAAATGGCTGAAAGACTTAAATATAGGATAGGACACCATCAAACTCCTAGAAGAGAACATAGGCAAAACACTCTCTGACATCAATATCATGAATATTTTCTCAGGTCAGTCTCCCAAAGCAAGAGAAATTAGAGCAAAAAGAAACCCATGGGACCTCATCCAAGTGAAAAGCTTTTGCAGAGCAAAGGAAACCCAAAAGAAAACAAAAAGACAACTTTCAGAATGGGAGAAAATAGTTTCGAATAATGCAACTGACAAGGGCTTAATCTCTAGAATATATACGCAACATATACAACCCAACAGCAGAAAAGCCAATCAACCAATGGAAAAATGGGCAAAAGACCTGAATAGACTGTGCTCCAAGGAAGATACACAGATGGCCAGCAAACACCTGAAAACATGCTCAACATCGCTGATTGTGAGAGAAATGCAAATCAAAACTACCATGAGATACCACCTCACACCAGTCAGAATGGCCATCATTCATAACTCCACAAATAACAGGTGCTGGAGGGGCTGTGGAGAAAAGGGAACCCTTCTGCATTGTTGGTGGAAATGGAACCTGGTACATCCACTATGGAGAACAGTTTGGTGATACCTTAGAAATCTATACATAGAACTTCCATATGACCCCGCAATCCCACTCTTGGGCATATATCCAGACAAAACTTTACTCAGTAGAGACACACGCACCCGCATGCTCATTGCAGCACTATTCACAATAGCCAGGACATGGAAACAACCCAAATGTCCATCAACAGATGATTGGATTTGGAAGAGGTGGTATATATACACAATGGAATACTACTCAGCCATCAAAAAGAATGACATCATGCCATTTGCAGCAACATGGATGGAACTAGAGAATCTCACCCTGAGTGAAATGAGCCAGAATGACAAAGACAAATACCATGTGATATCACTTATACCTGGAATCCAATATCCTGCACAAATGAACATCTCCTCAGAAAAGAAAATTATGTACTTGGAGAAAAGACTTGTGGCTGCCTGATGGGAGAGGGAGGGAGTGGGAGGGATTGGGAGCTTGGGGTTATCAGACACAACTTAGTTTAGACTTACATGGAGATCCTGCTGAGTAGCATTGAGAACTATGTCTAGATATGCATGTTGCAACAGAAGAAAGGGTGGGGAAAAATGTAATTATAATGTATACATATAAGGACAACTTGATCCCCTTGCTGTACAGTGGGAGAAAAATAAAAAAAAAGAAAATAAAAATGAAATACTCTGAGGATAGATGATACCTGGCAAATTCCAGGGACATTAATTGGGCCTCTGTTGCTGGACAGGATTAAGTGAGGTAGGGGTGGGGGTGATTACTTCATATATATCAGAGGACCAGATTTGCAGGGCACTTAATGTCGTGGTAGGTATATTAGTCAAGATTCTCTAGAGAAGTATAATTAATAGGGTGTGTGTGTGTGTGTGTGTGTGTGTGTGTGTGTAAATAAAGGAGATTTATGTAGATCCTGTTGTGGCATTATGAGATTGGTGGTGTCTCTACACTGGGTTAAGGATCCTGTTGCCACGGCAGTGAAGTAAGTGGCTATTGAGGGTCTGATCTGATGCCTGGCCTGGTAACTTCCATATGCCACCAAAGAAAAGTAACCTAAAAGAGAAAGTTTTATTTTACAAAATTGACTAACGTAATTGTGGAAGCTATCAAGTGTAAATTCTTCAGAGTAGGTTGGCAGGCTGGAAACCCAGAGAAAAGTTGCAGTTTGAATCTGAAGGCAGGATGCTGACAGAAGTGCCTCTTCTCTGTGGGAGGTCATTGTTTTTCCTAACTGACTCTATAATGAGCACCCTCATTATGGAGGACAGTTTGCTTTATTCAGAGTCTTAAGATTACAATTTTAATCTCTTCCATAAAGATACTGGCATGGAAATACTTGATGTGTGTTTGACTGAATATCTGGGTACTGTATCTAGCCAAGTTGACATATAAAATTAAGCATTAATAGTTGAGTATTTAGTTCTCAGTCTGATTTGGGAACCCACTGGATGGGATTCCATAGGGGAATAACATGGGCATACTTGATTTTGTTATTGTTTCTTTAAAGACACCCAGAGTTTTGGAAGTATAAATGACATAAAATAAACCTCATATGGCAAAAGTATACCATTTGACTCTGAAAACTGAATATAGAACTACTATATGATCTAGCCATCCCACCCCTGGGAATATATCATGATAGGACTACAATACAAAAAGTTATATGCACCCCTATGTTCTTAGAGGCACTGTTCACAATAGCCAAGACTTGGACATAATCTCCATCATGATGAATGGATACAGATGATGTGGTACACATAGAGAATGGAATGCTACTCAGATATAGAAAAGAATGCAGTAATGGCCTTTGCAGGAACATAATGCAACTAGATAGACTCATGCTAAGTATAGTAAGTCAGAATGACAAACATGATATGATATCACTTACATGTGGAATCTATAATATGGCACAAATGAACCTATCTACTGAGAGGAAGCAGACTCATAGACATAGATAAGAGACTTGTGGCTTCCAAAGGGGAAGAGAGGAGCATGGGATGATGGGGAATTGGGGTTACTAGATGCAAACTTGAATTTAGAATGGATAAATGATAAGCTCCTACTGTATAACACAGTGAACTATATCCAGTCACTTGGAATAGAAAATTATGAAAGATAATTTAAGAAAGTTTATATATATATATATATATATATATATATATATATATACACACACACACACAGAATGTGTCACTTTATTATACTACAGAAATTGGTACAGTATTGTAAATCAACTGTATTTTAATTTTAAATGCAGTTAAAAAATTACACCATTTAACCATGTAACATATGTTTTGACATATATACACACCCGTGAAATTATCACCACAGTCATCTAGATCAGGAATTTCCCTGATGTCTACTCTCCTACCCTCTCTTTGCTCCTCCCAATGTCCTTAGGGGAACCATTATTCTGTTTCTGTCACATGGATTATTTTGCATGTCCTAGAGCTTATTTCAATGGAATCATACAGTGTGTATTCTTTTATTGCTGTCTTCTTTCACTGAATGTGACATTTTGGGATGCATTCATGTTCTACTGTGTTCCAGTAGTTCATTCTTCATATTTCATTGTATGGATTTACCGGGGCTGTTGCATCCACATACATTAATTTTTTTAATTATTATATTATTTAATTTTTTTTGTCTTTTTGCCTTTTCTAGGGCTGCTCCAATGGCATATTGAGGTTCCCAGGCTAGGGGTCTAATCGGAGCTGTAGCCGCCAGCATATGCCAGAGCCACAGCAACGCAGCATCTGAGCTGTGCCTATGACCTACACCACAGCTCACAGCAACACTGGATCCTTAACCCACTGAGCCAGGAATGGGATTGAACCCACAACCTCATGGTTCCTAGTTGGATTCGTTAACCACTGAGCCACGGCGGTAACTCCTTATTTTAAAATTTTTAATTATTTCATTTTTGTTTCTGCTTAACTTTTTAAAACTTTCATTAGACTTTATTTTTAATAAAAGTGTAGTTCAATTACAATGCTGTGTTATTTTCAAATAAAAAACAGTGATACAGTTATACACACACACATGCATATACTTCTCAGATTCTTTTCCCTGATAGGTCATTACACTATTGAATATAGTTTCCTGTGCTACATAGCAAGTCCATTCATTACTAAGAATAAATTCATTGGCAAATATTTGGTGTGTTTCCAACTTCTGGCTATTAAATACATTTCTTATGAACGTTCTTGTATAAACCTATGTATAACTTAATTTAAACTTTTACCTTGGAGAAATACTTACTCACATGTTAAGAATATGCTTAACTTTTTTCAATTGTTCAAAATGTTTTGTATTCCCATGAGCATTGTATGAGTGTTGCAGTTCCATCACATCTTCAGTGACACTGAGAGTAATATTCTTTTCAATTTTAGCCAGTCTAATAGGTGAATAATGGTGCAAACTCATTATATACCTGAAGCCAATTGATTGAAGTGGTGTCTGTGATTCTTTGGAGAAGAATCCTATAGCCCTTGAGTATTTTTTAACTCTTTCAATCTCCCAGCACCATGCATGATTCTTATCATTCTGAAGCACACATCCCAATTTACCTGCCATTCATTTTGCCTTAATTTCTTTTCTGCATCACCTACCACTTGTATGTGTGTTGTTAGGGATTTCTGATTTTATTATCGGTTTTATCTCTAGAAAATATATCAGTATTACATTTGTGAGGCCTTAATGATTATTTCAGTGAATGAGTGAATAAATGAACAGATGAATACATTCAACAGTTACCAAACACAATTGCATCTTGGGAGCCATATCTGATCTCTAGTGATACAAAGACATTGACAATAAACCTTAATATTTAGTAAGCTTTCATTGGGCTCTCATTTAATCATTCTTCCAATTCACACAGACTATGATTACTATTTCCACTTTATAGAAATTGAGTCACAGTGGCCTTGGATAAATTGCTCAAGTATGCTCACTTAGTAGGGAATGAATACAGCACCTTTCTTCCAGAGTTTTATATTCAATCCCCCTTCTCCTGAACAAGGAATAGACTGTGTCCTACATCTTCCAGGGAAGTGGGGATATATGTACATTTTAAGGGGTTTTGTGTTCTAATAAAAGTCCTTGTAGGTGTTGGGGAAACTGCACAAGCCCTTGCACTGCTGTTGGGAGAAGCTGTCCTCATTAGACAGAGGCCATAGCAAACTCCTCCTGCTTCTCATCTGGAGAACTGTCCAGAAGCCCAGAATACTACTGATATCGAGGACACTTTTTCCTGTGAATCGTGGTGCAACTCATCACTTGTGGTCCTTAATCGTCCTGCTTCCCCAGGAGGTAGAAGAAGTTGGGCAGTTGCCCCAGTGGACTGCCTCTCTAGTTGGGGACTGGGATGGATCCCCTCCAGGGTCTCTTTAGGATAGAGAAAAGGAGATCTCTTTGTGCATCATTTTTAAGCTGGAGAACCAACATGAGATTCTGTAAGGTGCTCAGGCCACCAAGGTTTGCTTGTGTTCTTTGGACTCTGGGTCTTATTGATAGAAAGTGAGGATTCAGGTAACAGAATGAAGCAGAGGGTGTTTGAACTCATAGCACAGGTGTGGCTCAAAAGGAGCCCAGAAACCACCATAGCTGTGCATGTGTGTCTGTGTGTAAATCTGTGTGTGACCATCAGAGAAGTTATGTGTAGTTTTGTGTGTGTGCATTGTGTTGTTCAAGTCTATGTGTGTATGTATAACTGACAAACACACTGAATGACAGACACTAGGATATACGGAGGTCAGAGAATCCTGGAAATTTCCCCATTGTGTTCTTATTCTTCTTGCACCTGCTGCTGGTGTGCTATGTATAAGACCTTGTGCACTGCTCATGATTCAGATATGAATTTCTTGTGTCAACAATGTCTCTGGTCTAGGATGCTTGACAATTCTGTGTGCATAACTGTGTTATGCATGTGTATTTTCTTTGAGAATTTGTCATAGATTTGTGTGAAGCTGACTCACACCCTGACTGTATTTATCTACTGAGAGTATAAGCCAGATAAATCCATAAATAATTCTATAAGTATATAAATAAATCTATAAATATATAAATAAATATCCACTTGACCATTCTATGAAGACTTTTGTATAAATATCCCACACCTTGACTTCTTCACACCAAATATATAAGCATCTGTGTGTGTGAGATATTCTCATATTTTTACTCTTCACCTGCCTGAGACCAGAATCCACACAGGTAGCTCCACAGGAAATGTAATTTGTGGAGATATTGGCATCCATTTTTCTTTGTTTGGATGACTCCTAAAGAGCCCAGTATTTTGAAACTCTGCTTCAATTTTGGTCAGTTCATTTAGAAATGAAATGCTCATTTCTGGAATCACATCCTTCGACACTCAGATATTTACCATTTCCCCACTTACTATCTTGGTGGCCTTGGGTTTGTCAGTGCTGAGTCTCAGAATCCGGTGCTCTTACATGGAATCATGCCTTTGCTGTAAGATCTTATCTGCAAGGTTCCGAGGAAGCTAGGCACATTGCAAGCACCTAGAAAACTGTAATCTGGTGGAGACCCAAACCCCTGACTCTCCATGTCCTGATTGTGCAAGGGATGGTATTTGTTTTAAGAAAGTAAAATCAGCCCCATCCATACGCTCTCTCTCTCTTTCACTCCCGGAAGTCACACACTGTCTCCTCTTCACTACTGAGCAATTCCCCAGCCACCTCTTTGCACACAGTGTTGATGGAACCAAATTTTCCTGTCTGTATTCACCTCTTTTCACATTGCTGTTCCTGGGTGTCATTAGAAGCTATGGTTCTCCTGCAGGAGATCTGTGAGATCCTGGGCTAAGTCTGACCCAACAGCTTGCAGTAAGAAGCCTGTGTTTGGCAGGAGGACCAAGTGCCTGGTCCCTCCTTGTGTCCTGTGAACTGAGACAGTTATTAACTCTGAGAAACTCCCTGGTCTGGAGCCAGCATCTACTGACAGATTCTTACACAGGGTTAATGTCATGTTCCTCCCCCAGGCATATTTTAACATTTACCTTTTCACTTTTAACATTCCCCCTTAGCTTCTCCAGCCCCCTTAAAATGAGATTGGTGGATTCTCTGTGGTGAAACATGATCAGCAAATCAACATCTGAGACCAGGTTCCATTATGCAATATCTATGTGAGATTGTTAAGTAATTTCACTACTCCTGTTGGTAAAATGCAGGAAAAAAACACATCATTCTCTGCTTCCCAGAAGGAAATAAAGGATGTTGGACTGAAGGATATTGAAGGTATATGAAAGCCATTGTCAAACTCAAGGGCTGCAGGAATATGAGTGTGGACAATTATCTGTACAGGAGGACTCCTTCAAATCCCAAAATATTTATTCTTAACTTATTGCCTATTCATGTAACTAAAGAGAGGGAGGAACAGTAGAGTCATAGAAGCAAAGATTGCAGCATATATTTAAAAGCTTGGGAGAGTAATGTGCCTAGAGCTTTTACTAAATTTATGATCATGTTCATTTCCTACTCCAAGTATGTTGATGGTACAGTTGTATATTTTTTAAATTTTTATTTTTTTTTAGGTCTGCACTTGGAACATATGACAGTTCCCAGGCTAGGGATCAAATCTGAGCTGCAGCTGCTGGCCTACACCACAGCCACAGCAATGCCAGATCTGAGTTCTGTCTTCAGCCTGCATTTCAGTTCTTGGCTATGCTGGATCCTTAACCAACTGAATGAGGCCAGAGTTCAAACTGGTATCCTCATGGATAGTAGTTGGGTTTTTAAACTGCTGAGCTGCAATGGCAACTCCCAAAAGGGAAGTTTTAATTGCATCCCTTCTAGGACTAAGGAAAACTTTCAGTGAGGCAATGATGGAAAAATGTATTTGTCTGCCATTGTGTTCATTAACTGCCAGTTATTATCAGTATGAAGATCAGTATTGGAGATAGTGCTGGTCAATAAGGAAACTGAATTCTAAGAGACACCCCAATCCTACAGTATCTCACAACTCTCAGACCTCATCTCAGATCTCAAGTATCTTCCTAATGATGAACATCCAGACCAGTGCAAACTTGGAGGATCAGATGGAGATGGAGATAGATAGAGGTCCATGCACTGAAGTAAGGTTTATTTCTTGGCAAGAAGATAAATATGCATTAAGACAAGTTCCAGAAAGGAACTTACCCCAGTGATAGGATATGAGCTCTGAAACTCACCTGAAGAGTGTGAGAACTAAGATAAGTTAGTATATATTTTAGGTCAGTTTCTTTTTGCTTTATGGTGACCACCTCATAATAATGTTGTATTAAATTCCTAAACTCGATACTTTTGTGGGTTGTATACAGATATTATATTAAAATAATATATGCAAATTTTGGTGTTTATTTTATGCAGGAAAATGTTCTTAGATATTAATGCCTAATGGATTATAATCTTTTCTTTTTAAATCTTTGAAAGTGATATTGGTATCTTCACATTTTAGAGAGATAACATGAGGCCAAAGGAGAATTAGCATCCCAAGTCCTAGAGCAAAAAAGTGGTGGGAAGAAAATCAAACACAGCAAATTTGGCTTCAGTTCCTAACTTAGATAATCCATGGTCAGGTGTGCCCTTGAGGGTTAGTCTTCTGAGGGAAGAGGATCTATATATCATATTTATTCGTCTATATCCAATTAGTGGCTTAAGTCAGAAACATGGTTAAAAATAAGAAAAAAACATGAATTCAGTAGTTTTCATCCAAAGGAATCATGCTGAGTGTTGACAGTGTGTCACTTGCTTTGGAAAAACTATGTAATAAAAAAATGCAGGCAGTTATTCTTTTTCTCCCTGACAAAATGAGAGACCTAGAGTGGTGGCCACAATCATGAAAATTGTGACTTCAATATCAATGACATTTTCCACTCACTTCCTTCCCCAGCAGACAGGAGAGGAGCATGAGGTGGGAGAATCAGAGCAGCATGTCCATGTTCTTCTTCCTGGGACTCGCCATCCAGCCAGAGCATTTTCTTTAACCTGTTCCTGGACATGTACCTGACCATGGTGCTGGCCAACCTGCTCATCATCCTGCTCATCAGGCTGGACCCTCACCTCCACACTCCCATGTACTTCTTCCTCAGCCATTTGGCCCTCACATACATCTTCTTTTCATCTGTCATGGTCCCTAAAATCCTGATGAACATGCAGACACAGGATCAGTCCACTCCCTATGTGGGATGTGTGACACAGATATATTTTTCATATTTTTGCTGGCCTTGATAACTTTCTTCTTTCAGTGATGGCCTATGACAGATATGTGGCCATTTTTCACCCTCTACACTATGCCATCATCAAGAGGGATGAGTTGTGTCTGTGTCTGTTGTCTGTATCCTGGCTCTTATCCTGTGCCTATGCCCTGACCCACACTGTCCTTCTGACTCAACTGTCTTTCTGTGATGACAACATCATCCCCAAATTTTTCTGTGACCTTCCTGCCCTGCTTAAGCTGCCTTGATCAAATACCTCCATCAAAGAGCTGGTCATGTTTACTGCAGCGTCTGCAGTTGTCATTTTTCCACTGAGTGACATCCATCTCTCTTATGGCCACATTGGAGTTTCCATTCTGAGGGTCCCCTCTACTAAAGGGATCTGCAAAGCCTTGTCCACCTGTGGCTCCCACCTCTCTGTGGTGTCTCTGTTCTATGGGACAATGATGGCAGTGTATTTTTCCTCCTCATCAGGCCAGTCCCATGACAAGGACATCATTGCTTCCGTGATGTACACAGTGGTCACCCCCATGCTGAACCCTTTCATCTACAGCCTGAGAAACAGAGACGTGACATTGGCTCTGGGGAGTCTTTTCAGAAACAGTAAACTTTTAGCCAAGTGAGAATCACCTAAACTTGTGCTTATTTCACTCACTGACCTTGTTTGAGAATCCTTAAAAAGTTGAGTTTTGGTCAGCCATGTATGTAGCACTTTCCTCTCATTTAAATTTTCATTTTATTGGATTAATATCTTTCCCTTTATTCCTATCTCTTGCCCATTTATTCCTCCACAACCCTAAAAATAACTTTTCCCACAACACACATTGAATTTGTTGTCTTCAAAGCGTCAAACTTTTTTTGTGTTTTATATATATATATATGTGTGGTTAATTTTTTTCAGTGTGTTATATTATCATTACATTTGCCTTTTTATAGATATATATATATATATATATATATATATATATATATATATGTATGTATATATATTTGGTCTCCTTATGGTCATCTATTGGGCATTATTTTTTCAATTTTTAATTTAATTATTAATTTGAAGTATAGTTGAATTACAATATTGTTATAATTGCAGGTGTAGAGAAACGTCATTCATTTTTAGCATATCATATAATATATATGTTTTTAAGGGTGTTTTCCTTTAAATATTATTACAAAATATTGGGTATATTTCCACGTTCTTTATAATTGGTTTGTGTTAGTTATCTATTTTATTTATAGCAGTGTGTATATTTTAACACTAAATCCTAATTTTCACCTCCGCCTTTCCCTTTTTGGTAACCATAATTTTGTTTCTGTGTCTATGTGTCTATTTCTGTTTTGTGTTTAAGCTCATTTGTACCATTCTTTTTGGATACGACTTATAAGTTATATAACATGATGTAAGTATTTTTCTATCTGGTTTACTTCATTTAGTAAGCTAATATCCAGCTCCATCCATGTTGTTACACATGGCATATTTCTTTCTTTATATGGCTGAGTACCATTCTATGAAATACATCATTCACTTTATCATTCATCCATTGATGGACATTTTGATTGCCACCATGTCTTTGCTTTGTGCCTTCCAGTGCTACAAACTTTCACTTAAGATTCTAATGTATACTTTTAGTAAAGTCCTAAATGCTTATCTTTTCAAGGTAGTGTCTGCTTTATAAAGTACTTTTGATGGTTTGCTATGTTGTGATTCTATCTGTTGCACTTAATTGTCTGTATCTTTGCATATTTAAATAATGTATACATTTGTCTTCTTATGGTTAAAATGTGCGAAAGAATATTTACTTGGGTAGTTCCCATCATGGCTCAGTGGTTATAGAGTTCCATTTGTGGCTCAATGGTTAACAAATATGACTAGTTCCCATGGAGATCAGTGTTCAATCTCTTGCCCTGCTCAATAGGTTAGGGATGTGGCTTGCCATGAGCTGTGGTGTGGGTTGCAGATGTGGCTTGGATCCCACATTGCTCTGGCTGTGGTATAGGTTGGCAGCTGCAGCTCCAATTCAACCTCTAGCCTGGGAATCTCTTATGCCACTCGTGTGGCCCTAAGAAGAAAAAACACATACACACAAAAAAGAATATTTATTTGGGCCAATGTGAAGATTTAATTTGAAAGTGTGTATAAAAACCTGAGAACAGTGCCTGTAAATATTTAAGCTGGTTTTGAAGCCTGGATTGGACATTTTGGATAACAGGGGATTTTAAATGATTAAAAGCAGGTAGGATGTACAACACTGTACTGAAAGCCCATGATACAGTTTCAGCACATAGTTTCAGCGACTCTCTTAAAATGTAAGGAGTTTCACATCCATTTTAAGAGGAAAGGAAGGATCACTAACTCTTACCTGGTGCCCTTTTCCCACTTTACATTTGGGCCAGTAGCTGAGGAATAGCAGGCATCCAACAGAGAGAGGTTGCCCGGGAAGAAGTACATGGTTGTGTGGACCTGGGTGTCCATGCAGATCGGCAGCACCGTCCCCATGTTTCCCAGAAGGCTCACCACATAGATGGGCAGGAAGCCCAGGAAGGGAGTGACACTCATGGCCCAGTGATCTGTGATGCCCAGAAGGATGAATTTCAGCAGGGGCACCCCTGGCCCAGGTGAAGTTCTCTGGCCTCATCCTGAAGGACAGAAAGTGAGGAGGGACAAAGCAAAGGGAGGTAAGGGCAAGGTCATGACCACCATGGGGGAGAAAGCACTTTGTCCAGATATCAGGACTTGGGTGTTAGTCCTATTTGGTAACAAAATTGCTGTGTGATCTTGGACAAGCCATATCACCTCTCAAAACCTTAGTTTCCAATGTTGAGAAATCTCTGCCATTTAAGCTTCATGAGGGAGGAAATCTTGATTGTTTTAATCAATTTTGTATCCACAGCACTGAGAACATAGCCTGGTACATAGTAAGTACTCAATTTTTATTGCACTTTGCTTTATTAAATTTGCTTTATAATGCTTTATAGGTAGTGCATTTTTTTACAAATTAAATGTTTGTAACACAATCTTTCTTTTTATATTTAAGTAGTTTTTAAAAAGTTTTATTGAAGTATAGTGAATTTCTGCTACACAACAAAGTGATTCAGTTAGACATATACACACATCCATTACTTTTCAGATTCTTTTCCCATATAGATTATCACAGAATACTGGGTAGAGTTCCCTGTTCTGTATAGGTCCCCATTGGCATGGCATCATTGTTCCAAGAACACTTGCTTACTTTGAGGCTCCTTGTCACATTTTGGTAATTCTCACACTATTTCATTATTATTATCTTTGATATTGGTGATTTTTGATCAGTGATCTCTGATGAACCACCTTCAGTTTTTCCTGGCAGGCTTAGAGGATGGTTAGTATTTTTTTAGCAATAAAGAATTTTATTTATTTATTTATTTGCATATGGATTATCCCAGGTTATGGGCTGAACTTGGAGCTACAGCTGCTGACCTATGCCACAGCCATAGCCACAGCCACAGCCACATCAGATATGAGCCTTGTCTGTGACCTACCCTGCAGCTGTGGTGATGCTGGAACCTTAACACACAGCGTGATTCCAGGGTTCAAACCTGCATCCTCACAGAGACTATTTTGGGTCCTTAAACTGCAAAGCTCAAGGGGAACTCCCAAAGCTCATGATTCTATGTGCCTTCTCCTCTCCAGATTCCCAATGAGGAAAAGAGGCAATGAAATGTGCCGAGTTTCCTGATATAAAAAGTAACTAGGTATGGGTGTTGAAATATGCTTGGAAGTCATATTCCCACCGGAGTAAGAGGTGGGAAGGGATAGTACAGTAGTGGATGGCATCTGGGGAAGATGGGCAGGAGGGGAAAGAATAAATTTTAAAGTATTCCAGGACTGATCTCTTCTTCTTTCCAAGCCTCAATTTTCTCATGTGTTTAATTATGAAAACAAAGCTGTAAGGATTGGATGAGATAATGCATGTAAAGCATCTCACACAAAGCCTGGCACACAGCAGGGTTTTCATGGAGGATCAGTAAATGAAGTGAATTGAGCTATATGTTTTGCCTTGATCCTGGAAGGAAGCAACTTGACGGCAACCAGAGGTACTCTAGTTTCCAGAAAACATAATGTTGCTTCACCCTCCTGTGCCTTTTTGCTTGTTCCTATTGCCTAGAACCCATTTCCTCCTTTCGTGTTTGACAAAAACTATCTTGGATGTAAAGCCTTCCTGCAAATGAATCAGAGGAAAGTAAACATCTCCCTTCAGTGTGCTGGCTTCACTGGAGTTTATGTCTATCACAGTGTTTCCTCATTCTATTGTAAATATTACTTATATGACTTTGTGGACTGTGATCATTGAAGTATTTGGTTCAATATGGATTCAAAAACTTTTTTGAGTCCTTGTATGTGCTAAGTATGGCCCTGTGATTCATTTTTCTCCCTCCAGGGTCTGGTATGTGACCAGTGCTCATAAATATTATTTTAATATATGAAATTGAAAAGAATGTGAAAATTAATAGCATGCAGACTTGGCTGTAAGTCTTGGTTCCTCCACTTTAGGTGTGTAACTTGGGGCAGGTCACTTCACCTACTCTAGGCTGTTTTCTCTTGTCAAGTGCAAGATATAATATCTCTGAAAGAGACAAGCAAAATGTGCAGCACCTGGAACTGAGTAAATTATCTTTCTCCTTCCTTTAAGAGGAGTTTAGGAGTTCCTTGGTGGCTCAGAGGGTTAAGAACCTGGTGTTGTCACTGCTTTGGCTTAGGTCGCTGCTGTGGCACAGGTTGGATTCCCAGCCTGAGAACATCCACATGATGCAATTGTGGACAAACAAACAGACTAGTTTAAATGTTTGGGACCTTACCAGTGGCTAGTGAGAGTGACAAAGAGCTTCCAACAGAGGACAATGTGGATAAAATTTTGATTATATTGAGCTCCTATCATGGCTCAGAGATAACAAACCCAACTAGTATCCATGAGGACTTAGGTTTTATCCTTGTCATTGCTCAGTGGTTTAAGTGTCTGCTCTTTCCATGAGCTGTGGTGTAAGTCACAGACATGGCTTGGATCCTACATTGCTGTGGCTATGGTGTAGGCTGGCTGCTGTAGCTCTGATTCAACCCTTAGCCTGGGAACTTCCATACACTATTTGTGTACTTATAAAGATAGATAAAATATTGTTTATATCATATATCAGTGAGGTTTTGCTGGTAGAATATAAAGTGAGAAATTTGGAGGAAAATTTGGCAATGAACTTCCCAAAACCATGCATACCATATGTCTTAGAATGCTTGGGATGCTGTCAGAAGTTTCTATAGACTGGTTGGCTTAGGAAACCGACATTTAGGAGTTCCTGTCATGGCTCAGGAACTAACAAATCTGACTAGGAACCATGAGGATGCGGATTTGATCCCTGGTCTCACTCAGTGCATTAAGGATCCAGCATTGCCAGGAGCTGTGATGTAGGTTGCAGAGGCAACTTGGATCTGGGAGTTGCTTTGACTGTGGCATAGCCTGGCACCTACAGCTCTAATTAGACCCCTAGCCTGGGAACCTCCATATGCCACAGGTGTTGCCATAGAAAGACAAAAAGAAAAAAGAAAAAGAAAAAAAAAGGAAACAGACATTTATTGCTTGCAATTCTGGAGGGTGGGAAACCCAAGATCAGGGTGGCAGCATGGTTGGATTCTGGTGAGATCTCAGTTACAGACTTGCTGATGGCTTCCTTCTGACTTTATCTCATTTGGTGGGGAGAGACAGAGCAGGTTGTCTAGACTCTTTTTCTAAGGTCACCAGTTCCATCACGAGGTCCCCATGCTTCTGACAGAATCTAAACATAACTATCTCTCAAAGGCTCCTCTTCCAGATACCATTACTTTGGGGGTTAGGGCTTCAACATATGAATTTTGGGGGGGTGGGGACACATTCAGTACATAATAGCTAGTAACTCCACTTCTTAGTGTTTTTAAAACTCTCCCACATGTACACAACTGGAAATATGCACAAGGGTGCCTGCAGTCTTCGACGGTTTGTAATGGCCAAACACTAGCCAAACTTAAATATTTGTCTGCAGGATCATGGGAGTTAAATGTTGATTAAATATCTATGTATCAATGTGCAGAAATCTCATAAACATATTGAGATAAAATCCTAATTTGTGGGAAAATATGTAGATTAAAGTAAAAGCACAAAATAACATATGGCTGTCTTTGTACATCTAATGTACTGCTGGTTGCTCCAACCAGAGATGGGGTCCCAGTTTAAAGGGCCTAAGGGCATCTCAAAGGGTTGCACTAGCTTTGACTCATCCCTATATTCATAGCTGATCCTTCTTAACTGTTTTCCTTTTGTTTTATGGCCACATCTTTGGAATTCAGAAGTTCCCTCTTCAGGAGAACCATGCCACAGTAGTAACTTGAGTCACAGCAGTGACAACTCTGAATCCTTAACTGCTAGGCTACCAAGGAGCTCCCTTCTTGTCTTTTAAGAGTCAGCTCAGGGGTCATCATCTTTTCCCAGGAGACTTTATCTGAACATCCAACCACATAGCCACTCATTATGAAATCCAGCTCACTGGGTTCTCTCTTTATAACCCTGCTTTATCATTTTATAATTACTTATGTGATGTTCTCTCTCACCTAAATGAACATTTGTGACCGTGCCCAATTCTTTCCTCTACTCTTCATGATGCAGAATTTTATAAAAAAAATTTTAGGGGTCCTTCCCTCCACCTTGATGGGGATCACTGCTAGATGTGAGACAGTGTCTGGGGGTAGAAAGCTGTGGACCTTCATCTCCACTCAACCTCACCTTCTCCATGAATGAAATCAGCTTGCTGGCTGAAGTCCTGCATCCAGAACCCAGCTGGTAGCAAAGCCCTTGTGTGTTTCCATATATTCGCATGGAAGCGAACACTACTTACTGTCACAAAATGAGGAGCAGGATTGCTTTAATCACAGCTCCACTTCTTCATCTGGAAAATGAGGACCATGAGATTTCAAGGCTTTGAAATTGCTTTGAAATTTGGGGGTGCAAGGATCCCAAAACATTAGATAAGCCGTTACTATGGAGTGTGTGTGTGTGTGTGTGTGCACAAAACATAGTGATTTCTCCAGTAATTTCTCTCTGTTACCTAATGCCCATGAGGAGTAATCCTGACATTCAGGAACATAATTATTTTTTTCCTTGAAGGAAAGAAGATGGAATTCCAAAGAAGGAAGGAGATAAGATACACAGTTATGAAGATGTGGAGTTGGGACTCGAACTCAGATCTGGCTTCAAACCCAATTTTCTTTGTCTCTAGGCAGAGACCCCAGTTAGATCTGTTACAAGATTACCAAGTTAGTGTTGCCACTCTCTTGCCTCAGTCCTCTCATCTTCAAATGAAGCAGACTGGGCCAGATCAATTATTTTTGGTATACTCTGTGGACCTCTGTCACTGGAATTACTGGTGGAGCTTTGTCAAAAATTGTATGGGTCTACACACTGGTCAGAAACTGATCTAAGCTGCATCTGTGACCTACACTGCAGCTCACGGTAATGCCAGATCCTTAACCACTGAGTGAGGCCAGAGATCAAACTGACATGCTCATGAACCCCATGGTGGGTTTTTAACCTACCAAGCCACAGCAGGGACTATACAGGATATTACATCTTAAGATTCTAGCTTGCTGGAGGGTTCTCAGCCTCCTCCTCATAGCTCCTTTCTCTCTACTTATGACTTTGTTTACACTTCTCCCCCCTTCCCAGGCCCTACTAAACTCATGAACACTTTTTTAGTCTAGTGAGGCTGGACTCCTAGTATTTATCAGGATGTGGCCTCCCCAGTTCCTGAGGAGCCCCTGTTCTTAACTCATTCCCCCTCAGCACACAGACATTTGATATGTCTCAGGCTGCTGTTACCATGATGGTGAAGGATTAGGGGGTTTGTAGGACATTCCTAGAAGGTGGAGGTGAGTACGGCATTCTTCCCACAGAGCAGCTTCAGTTCAGCCATGGGGTGATGATGGCAGGGGGAGGTGGAAGGGACATGGCCGACCCCAGATGTAAGAACTTGGGGCTTCTATTCTCCTTGGGCCCTGATGGAATTTTCTCTATTTTCCTGCCAACCCCTATTTCACCCTCTGCTTTCCTGAACTCCAGGGAGGCTCCCTCTCCACAGCATTTGAGGACTCCATGATAGCTGGTGGCAGGGGAATGCCATACATAATGCACTCTTTGGAGCCTGGGAAGGTTGGAAAAGTGTGGCTGGGTAGATCCCCAGGCTCTAAGTGGGGATAAGAGTAATGCTGCTGGTTTAGATGCATCCCAGGGCTCCTTTTCCCCACCTGAGCTACCCATCCCACCCCCTCTCCAATCCATTCTTGGGACTCCATATTTTCTTATTTGTTATGACATTTTACCCAAGGAAAATTCTTTCTGGGGGTCTCCTAACACTTCACATTTTCCTCTTGCCTGGAATACCCAGCCTCTTTCTTTTTCTTTTTCCTTTTTTGTCTTTTTAGGACCACACCCATGACATATGCAGCATATTGGAGTTCCCAATCCAGGGCTCTTATCTAAGCTGTAGGTGTCAGATTACACCACAGCCACAGCAATGCCAGATCATTAAGCCACTGAGCAAGGCCAGGGATCGAACCTGAATCTTTATGTATACTAGTTGTGTTTGTAACCTGCTGAGCTACAATGGGAACTCCAATGTTGTGTTCATTCCTAAGTAAAGAAAAGTGATTCCGTTATACATATATACACATTCTATTCCATTAGTTTATCACAGGATATTAAACATAGTTCCCTGTGGTATGCAGTAGGACCTTGTTATTTATCTATTCTATGTATAATTATTTGCATCTTCTAATCCCAAACTCCCAATCCATCTTTCCTCTAGCCACTTCCCCCTTGGCAGTCAAAAATCTGTTCTCTATGTCTATGAGTCTGTTTCTGGTTTGTAGACAAGTTCATTTATGTCACATTTTAGGTTCCACATTTAAGTGATATCACATGGTTTTTGCCATTCTCTTTAGGACTACTATTGATTCATTTGATATTACCAGTATTGATCCAGAAACCTGGCCGGGGGCACACACAATCAATAACTTTCTGCATGAATATTCTTTTTATGTCAATCCTAGTATACAGACAAACCCCCAAACTGCTGACTGGGGAAGTTCCATGGTGGTTCATCAGGTTAAGCAACTGACTTTGTCACTGCTGTGGCATATACCAGGCCTTCCCCCCCCCCATAAAAAATGATGGCCTGGACAACATTATCACTACCTTGCAAAGAGGCACTTGTGCTGTTATCCAGAGTGTTGTGTTTTTATACTTGATGAGTATATAAATGTATCAATTTATTAAATCACATGAGGGCACAAGTGACTATCCTGAGTTCCCAGGCTGTGGGACTTGGTATGTGATTAAGATCATGGGCTTGTGGTGGAAAAAATTGTTACTTATTTGGGAAATCATCATCCTAAATTGTGTTTTTTTCTTGCATGACCCTGCACTTTTGCTGTGAAACCTGCCTCCAATTGAATCCAGAAAACTACCAAACCAGCCACCTCCAAGCCAGTGACACCCCTTGCTGGCTATTCAGGGAACATTGCGGAAGAGGGAGACATGTGAGACCATAGGAGCTTGTCACCAGAGTGTTGGCGTCACCAAGCCAAATTTCGGTATGTTCACCTGCGTGCAGTAAACCATCTCCTGACACTGGGTTGTGGTGAAGGAAAGGAAAGCATTTTTTGCAGGGAGCCAAGGTGGCTAATGCTAAAAATACTTAATGGCTTTCATGGAATGTTTTTTAAAGACAGGGTGAGGGAGAGGGTTGCAGGTGCAGAATTAGATTGACCAGCTGGTGGACATTCCTCTGATTGGTTGGTAGGGAGGTAATCAGGAGTCAACATCATCAGTCCTTGGGTTCCACCCAGTCCATGTGCTTGTGGTTAGCAAGCAGTTAACACTTTCCACCTGGTAGGGGTTTCAGTTTCTTGCCAAACAGCTTAAAGATTAAGGCTCAGAATATTACCTGCAGCCCTTGAGGAGGAATTAAAAGTTCTTGACTTTGTTTTGTGGCTAAATTATTCTTTATTTCTCAAACCAAAAGATTGGCTTGATTGCTTCCCTTTCTGTATTTTTTTTCACTTAAATATATTCTTTGTAACTCGGGGAAGCCCTAGGAGGCTAACATTTGTCTACAAACCAGCAGCAAGCCTAGGGCCTGGGGAGGAACAAGGGAGGTTGTGGCGTTTCCTGGGAAGACCCCTTAGGGTCCTGTTGAGTTACATCCAGAGAGGTTAGGGAGAGAACAGGGAAGAGGTAACTGCTGATTGACCTGCAAATTGGACTTGGCTGATTGGAGGAACCTTGACCTTTCCTGTGTCCTTGAAATGTACACTCTGCAGTACATTGGTTGCCATGCTGGGAGCCATTTTTGAGGAGGCAGCCTTGAAGGAACTGTGTGTCTCTGAGACTCTCTGGACAACATGCGTGTCTGAACCCACTGAAGACCTCTGTAAAGGCTTTCAAGATCCTGGCCAGCAGAGGTGGAGAGCTGCTTTTGGCTACCAAGACAAGCCTGGTAAGTAAGTTTGCTTGCTTATTAAAACTGCCTTCTATCATTCAGGGGTGGGGGGATGGTGGCTGGCTCTTTTTTCAGGGGCCTGTTTGTGAACAGACAGCTCAATTTTCTGCCCCCATCCTCCATGGCAAGTGATTTATGCTTTTTGTGAATGGAGGGGCTTGTGTGTTGGTGTCTTTCCTATGCTTTTTATATTTCATAAGCATTTTCTGTAACATATTTTTCCCCTAATTAGGCTTTGGCTTTTGTTTATTGTGGGCCTGAACTGATACTACAGTTAACAGAAAATTTTCAGCAATCGTCTGCTTTATTGCGTGGTTTTCCTCTCTTTGGTTATTAAGAATAATGCTTCTATGAACCTTCATGTACAGGCTTTTACATGGATGTAGATTTTCTTAGTTATATGCCTATGAATGGAATTGCTGCGTGGTTTGGTAAGTCTGTGTTTGATGATTTTGAGAATCTTCCCACGTTTTCCAAATTGGCTGCATTATTTTAAGTTCTTACTCCCAATACAGAATGGTTCACCCTCCTCTCATTCCTTTAACATTTTTATATTGTGTGGTAAATTTTTAAAAAAATGTAACCACCCTAGTAGAAGCAAAGTGGTATTTAATTGTAATTTTGATTTGTATTCCCTGATGATTAATGATGTTGAGTATCATTCATGTGATCATTGGCCAGTTGTATTTTTTTAATTTTGAAATATGTCTATTTAAATCCTTTGCACTTTTTAAAATTTAGTTTTTTGTCTTTTGTTGAAGTGTAAGAATTCTTCATATATTATGCAAATATCATATCAGCTATATGATTTGCATATATTTTCTACCTTTTTGTGGGTTGTCTATTCACTCTCCTGATGGTATCTTTTGAAGTACAAAATGGTGATCTTGATCAATTCCTGTTGATCCATTTTTTCTATTACTTCTTGTGCAGACAAGCGGTTTGGTGTCATATCTAAGAAAGCATTGCCTAATCAAATTCTCACTCCCATGCTTTTCTCTAAGTGTCTTATAATTTAAGCTCTTACATTGAGTCCTATCATCCTTTTGAGTTAATTTTTGCATGAATTGGGAGATGAAGGTCCAGATTCAGTCTTTTCTTCTGGCTATTTATTTGTCTCAGCATGGTTTGGTTTGTTGAAAACACTATTCCTTCCCCCTTGAATTGCCATGGAAGCCTTCTTGAAAACAAATTTCCCATAAATGTGAAGAATTATTTGTGGACTCTCACTGTTATTCATTTGTCTAGGATTATGCTAGTATGGCATTGTCCTCTTAAATTGAATTCTAGTTTCTATATGACAATTATATAACTTACAGGTGTACAATATAGTGACTCATCATTTTTAAATGTTATACTCCATTTAGAGTTATTATAAAATATTGGCTATATTCCTCATGCTGTACAATATGTCCATGTGGCTTATTTTATACCCAATAATGTGTTACTCTTAACCTTCTGAACTTTTCTTGCCCCTCCCCCTTCCCTCCCCTAATTTGTTCTCTATATCTATGTCTGCTTCTTTTTTGTTATGTTCACTACTTTGTTGTGCTTATAAGAGATATCATATATTAGTTGTCTTTTTCTTCCTTTTTTCATTTATCATAATGCCCTCCAATATCATCCACGGTGATGAAATTGGCACAATGTCATTTTCCTTATGGCTGAATAATAGTCCACCTGTTGATGGAGACTTAGGTCACTTCCATATCCTGGCAATTGTAAATAATGCTGCTATGAATACTGTAGTGCATATATCTTTTTGAATTAATGTTTTGCTTTTGTTTTTTTGGGGGGAGGGATTATACACCCAAGAGTGGAATTGTTGGGTCATATGGTAGTTCTATTTTAGTTTTTGGAGAAATTACTATATTGTTTTCCATAGTGGCAGTACCAAATTTCAGTCCCACCAACAGTGTACCAGGGTTCCCTTTTCCCACGTCACTGCCAACATTTGTTATTTATGTTCTTTTTGATGATGGCCATTCTGACAGGTGTGAGGTGATATCTCATCACAGTTTTATTTGAATTTCTCTGATGATTGGCAATGTTGAGCATCTTTTCATGTGATGTACTAAGCATGAATTAATACTTAGTTTGCAGTAAGTTTTGAAATTTGGAAATGTGAGTCTACTAACTTTAGTCTTCTTTTTCAAAAATGTATTGGTTATTATGGTTCTACTGCATTTCCATGTGAATTTTAGGATCAGCTTGTTATTTTATGCAAAATATAAAGCTGAGATTTTTAATGGGGATTGTATTGAATTCAGGCTGTTTATTATTTCTACTAGGTTTTTTGGGGGGTTGATTTCTTAAGAATTAAAAAATATACAGTATCTTCCATTTGTAAGTAGAGATAATTTTCCTTCTTTACAATTCTGAGGCCTTCTTTTCATTTTCGTGGATGTGCTTGTTGGAACCTCTAGTTCAATATTAAATGGAAGTGGTAAAAGTTATTGTTATTCTTGATCTTAAAAGGGAAGGAATAGGAAGACTAGCTAAAGGGATAGTGGAGCTCTCAAGAAAATGAGATCCTGTCTGATGAATAGAGTGGGATAGTGTGAGAGGGTACTATTTGAAGATCACATGGCACGTAAATTAGGTGCGCTTGCTGTAAGGTGCCACAGAGGAGGAAATAATAGTATAAAGGCCCTGAGGGAAAATGCACATGGTATATATGAGTGAATGAGAGCTCCATTGTAGTCAGCATCCTGGTTTTGAATAATTATGGGACCTGAAATGGAGAGGAAACTCTTTTTACTTTGGCCACACCTATGGCATGTGGCAGTGCCTAAGCCAAGGACTGAAGCTGTGCCATAATTGTAACCTGTACCACAGCTTTGGTAAAGCCAGATCCTTAAACCACTGCACCATGAGGGAAGTTGCAGGACATTCTGGAAGAGAGATGTGTAAGGAGGATAACCACTTAAATATTTAATATCATTCTAAAAGTCATGTACTGTTTCAGTAAATAATAATAATAATAATAATAATAATAATAATAATAATAACAACAACATGCTGGTGTTCCCTGGTGGCACAGTGGGTTAAGGATCCAGTTGTCACTGCTGTATCTCACATCACTCCTGCACCATGGGTTTGATGCCTGGCCTGGAAACTTCTGCATGCTGCAGGTAAAGACAAAAATAAATATAAAACACACCACATACCAAAAGCCACAGAATTATAGATATTAAAATGAATTTTATGGTGTATGAATTACATCTCAGTAAGACTTCTTAAAATATAACACATCTTACTGAAATGAAAAAAAATTATTACTCAGATGAACTTTACACAGAGAAGAATTTCCAATGATAACTGGCAGAAGAATCAGAAGGAGGAATTTTTTTATCAGTTTAATTTTTATAAATTGAAAACCCACTTAGGTAAACAAATCAAAGTGAACCTAAAAGATCAAAGGTGACTGGGGACACTTTGCACTAGGAGTAGGAGAGTCCAAAGTTTAAATCTTTAATAAAAAGTTTACAGTCTTTAAAAGAGTCAAACATGAATAAATGACTAATAAGAATAAACAAAATGTATTTACAGGGATTTCCCATCATTATACAGCAGAAACTAATCTGACTAGGTACCATAATGTTGTGGGTTTGATCCCTGGTCTTGTTCTGTGGATTAATGATCCAGCATTGCCGTGAGCTCTGGTGTAGGTCTCAGACGTGGCATGGATCCTGCATTTTTGTGGCTGTGGTGTTGACCCCTAGACTGGGAAGCTCTGAATGCCACCAATGTGGCCTTAAAAAGAAGCAAAAATATAAAAAAAAATGTATTTGCAAACTTAGGAAAACAATCAGTAAACAAAAAATGCAAACAAAGAAAAGCCCATGATTTTCTTTTCTGCGGAAAGGTTCATCTGTGCCATATATTAGATTCCAGATATGTGATATCATGTGGTATTTGTCTTTCTCTTGGGCTTGTAGAATATACTTGTCATTGCAAAGGGGGAGGGGGAGGGAGTGTGGTGGGGTTCTTGGGGTTAATAGATGCAGACTATTGCCTTTGGAATGAATTAGCAATGAGATCCTGCTGTGTAGCACTGGGAAATATATCTAGTCACTTGTGATGGAGCATGATAATGTGAGTTAAAATAATGTATACATGTGTGTGTAACTGTGTCACTATGCTGTACAGTAGAAAATTGACAGGACACCGTAAACCAGTTATAATGGAAAAAAAATAAAAATCATTAAAAAATAAAAAAAGAAAAGTTGCACCATTTTTGACTTATGATAATTGCAACAGTTTAGTCAAAAATTGAACACAAAGAATGCAGAGAAATTATCACTCCCATAAGACCATCAGTTGGAATGTAAATCGTTAACTGTTTTTTTTCTTCATTAACAGTTTTGTAAACTATTTTAGAAACATGTATCATGAGACTGAAAAATGCTCCACACAGCAACTCCATGTCTTCAAATTTATTGTGAGGACATGGGAAAATCTCTCTCTCTCCATGTTTTTTTCACATTGATCTTCACTGCATTATTGCTTATAACATTGCTGATAAATAAAATGATCTAATTACCCCAAATGGAAGAAGATTGTATTAAAAACATAAGCTGCTTCTGCTATAGTATTAATTATGAATTTGATTGTAAAAACTTATACCAGTGTGGATAACAATAGTGTAGAAAACATTCATGCTTTAAGATTATGTGAAAAATTATCATCTTAGCAATATGAAATAAATGCAATAAGGACCATAAGAATTTGTGTATAGTATGCACACTGGTTTCTTTCAAGAAAGGATTTGAAAAAAAATAGTTATTTATTTATTTATTTATTTATTTTTGCCTTTTGCCTTTTCTAGGGCTGCTTCCCAGGGCATATGGAGGAGATTCCCAGGCTTGGGGTCTAATCGGAGCCACAGCCACAAGCCTACATCAGAGCCACAGCAATGGGGGATCCAAGCCGTGTCTACAACCTACACCATAGCTCATGGCAATGCTGGATCCTCGACCCACTGAGCAAGGCCAGGGATCAAACCCTCAACCTCAAGGTTCCTAGTCAGATTTGTTAACCACTGCAACACAATGGGATCTCTGTAAAAAAAGTTCTTTATATTTTAGACATTCATGATAATGACATGAATGATTTTTTAGTTGGAGGAAAAAAAAATGAACCAGAGTTTAAAAGAAAAAAGATTGATCACAGCTAACAAAAAACAAAATCACTTACCAGAGACAAAGATCTAAACACAGATATACGATCTTGGATACATCTCTTCATCTTTGTTTCCTTTTCTAGACTATTCTGGCCCACCCAGGCCACACATAGATTCTACCACTCAGTGTGATATTCTCCATGTTGATGCAGGTCCTATGAGTGAGTTTCTTCTGAGGCAGGGTCAGAATTTGTTTCAAGCCCGGTGAGTTGGCTGAGGTCCTGACATGCCTAGTCTTGCCAGAATTTGTGGTCTTGGGGAAGAATTTATAGTCCTACACGGTGCTTCTATTGGGCTTTCTTCTAGAAGCCAGCTGTTTGCTGTCATTTTGATGTTCCCAACTCTGGGTTGAGTCTTCCTGGATACATATACCTAAGCATCAAGTCAGCTGGTAGGGACTGCTGTTCACTCCCTCTCTTCAGAATGCAATTCTGGCCTTGGTCATTTGGCCCTATTTCAGTCCTGTGAAAGTCTAGGACTTCATTTGCTTGCATTTCTTGGAAGGCAAAACATCCTCTCTTGAATGAGCTTTTCACATTTATAGTGGACACATGGAGGAAAGAAAGCACACTGAAAGTCTTGGCCTCTCATTTAGGGAAGGACTTTTTATGGGGGGGAACATCTTCCACACCCAAAAAATATGCACAAGTCCTCCATGTCCCTCTTCCTCAGGCTATAGATAAAGGGGTCAGCATGGGGGTGCCTGTCATGTATACCACAGAGGCCACCATTCCAGTGTCTGCAGAGTAGGAGGAGGAGGCCTGGAAGTACACCAGAAAGAGGGTCCCGTAGAAGAGAGGGATGACTGTCAGGTGAGTGTCACAGGTAGAGAAGATTGTGTGTGTTCCCCAAGGAGAGGGGACCCTGAGGATAGGGTGGATGATGTGGGCATAAGATACCAGGACACAGGTGAGAGGGACCATGCCTGAGAGTGATCCTGCTGCAAACATCATTACTTGAAAAATGTGGGTGTCTGAACAGGCAAGTTTGAGGAGTGGGTGAAGATCACAGAAGTGTAGGATGGAATGAGAGGATCAGAAGGAGAACCGAGACATGAGAGTGAGTGAGCAGACCATGGGATGGTTGCAGAATCAAGATGTGGTGACCAGCATCAGGCACCACTGGGAAAAATGGTCAGGGTGTAGTGGAGAGGCAGATGGCCATGTAGTGGTCATATGACATCACAGCCAGCAGGAAGTCACCCAGCAGGGTCAATGCTATGAAGAAGTACATTACATGAGGAACCCAGTGTAGGAGATGGTGTGGTGCTGTGTCTGGATGTTGACCAGCACCTTGGGGACAATGGTTCAGGAGAAGCAGGTGCCAACAAAGGATTGGATGGCCAGGAGTAAGTACATGGGGGTGTGGAGGTGAGGGTCAGAGCCAATGGCCAGGATAATGATCGGTTCCCCAGTACAGTGACCAGGTACATGGCCAGGAAGAGCCCAAACAGGAGAGGCTGCTGGTCTGTGTGTGGAGAGAAGCCCAGCAGCAGGAGGTGAGAGATGCTGGTTTCATTTCTATTTTTGTTCTAAGTTAAAGAAATTAGAGCAGAATCTTTCTTAAATAAAGATAGGCTGTCAATGTTAGCATCCAAGGACATTGATTTATTTTTCTCTTACCCTTGAAAAGGTCACTGAGATTCACTAGTATGTATAACTTTTTATTTGCAAAATATACAAACAGTACAGTGGACTCTGATAATAATTCATCAGGGTAGAGTGTAATTTGAGGTTTGGACTCCTGTAATATGGAAGGTTTTCCCCATGGATGTTCTGAGTGAGACTGGCCTGGTGTTCATCTGGATAAATGTTTCCAAATTCAATTCACTTTAAAAAACTTATAGAACACTCATTTAAATATCTTTTCTTATTGCTATGCTCACCTGTGGTTCATGTATATACTATGATTTGTTGGGCAAAATCAGAAGCTGTGTGTATGTGAATGTGTGTTCACAAGCACACACATCAAGGGAGATGGAGGAAAGAATAGTTTCTTCAGAGAGGAGCCAGCTGGGTCTTAGTGGTCTCTGGCTGTGCTGGGAATGCTCTGGCCCCCTTTGCTCTGAAGACCCTTCCCGTGAATATGTGTGGCTAGGAGAACAGTGCGAACTGAAAAGCACTTTATCATGAAAGGCACACCATTTTCATTTTTATCATCAACTTCCTCCTCCTCATATTTTGTTTGAATACCTAGGCTTTGGCCTCTGGAGATGGGATGGGAATCATTTTTCCGTTCCTTATATTCATTCTGTCTTTGGTTAATTACTTCCCACTGAATCTCTGATTCTGGATTTGTACCATATGTATCTACCTCGTAGACTCACTGGCATCATTCCTGAGATAATGCATGTGGAGGGCAGGCCGTGAGCAAGGACAGTGATGTTACTGTCACTGTTAGTCACAGGTGATGAAATGTGAATGAGGGACACAGGATGTGGTGACAAATCTCTGGCTTACCTGCTCTACTGCTCTGTTCCTCATGTTCCTTTTCAATTGGGGGGAAGTTTTAGTCCCTTTGAAATTTGCTTTTCTCCTCTGTAAGATGTAGATAATATCCCTACCTGATAGGATTGCTGAAGAGACCAAAGGCTGAAACTCATGTCAGTTTCTTCATGAATCATGATTGCAGTTAAGATGTGGAATTCAAATGACCTGTGTGATGGTGTGGGGGGATAATGTGATCAGTCAGTGGTAGCCATGTATGTTTAGGGTTGTGAGTTAAAATGTAAGATATCTCTGGAGTCTGCAAGTTTCCATACTCTTTACACTTGAGATCTTGAGAAAGTTAGAAATTTTTCAGGTTTAGTTTCTTCATTGGCTCAATAGAATAATGCTGGTATTCATTGTATAGATTGATTATGAGGAGTAATTTGATAATGATGATATAATATTTAGATCAAGACTGACAGTGGTTAAGGAATCCGACTAGGAATGATGAGGTTGTGGGTTTGATCCTTGGCCTTGCTCAGTGGGGTAGTATCCAGCATTGCTGTGAGCTGTGTTGTAGGTCATGGATGCAGCTCAAGTCTGGCATTGCTGTGGCTCTGCTGTAGGTCAATGTCTACAACTCTGTTTAGATCCCTAGCCTGAAGCTCCATACACCACAGGAGCAGTCCTAGAAAAGGCAAAAAGATTTAAAAAAAGCAAATACTAAGCACTCATTAAATATGATCTATTATTACTATTTATTATTGGAAAATATTTTAATATTATTAAAATACTTAATAATTGAAATATTTAATTATTATTATTATTAAACATTTTTTAAATTAAGCTCTTCTGTCATTTTTGTGGCCCTGGTCACTGCATCATCATCACCATTGTCATCAGCCCATCAACACCACACTGGAAAGCTTTAGACCCTACTTGGAACTATGCATCAAAAAGGATTATTTTGGCATCAAGAAACCAAGTCACATTTACTGGGTTGAATAACATAATTATAAGAGACTCCAACTTATTAAGTATATCATAGGAATAAATAACTCTATCTTAGATTGTTATTTGCTAGATCAAATTTTAAGAAAAAGAAAGGATGTGAATGAATTTGATAAATGTTAAATATAAGTAGAGGCATAAGTTAGTGGTATTGACTTGGTGTGGTGGCTGAGAGTGATACTGGAAAGCATGCTTTTTCCACTGGACTGAGAGTGAATTATGCTCTGTGATTGCACAGGTGCCATGTCCTGTTCACTGATGGGACTCATGGAAGAGTGGTCTGAGACCCATTGTCCACAAAGTTCAATCCATGTTGCTTCAAATGGCATTATTTTGTTCTTTTTATGACTGAGTAGTATTGAATTGTGTATATATACCACATCTTCCTAATACAATCTGTCAGTGGACATTTGGATTGATTCCATGTATTGGCTATTGTGAATAGTGCTGCAATGAACATGCTGGTGCATGTGTTTTTTTAAGGAAAGTTTTGTCCAGATATATGCCCAAGAGTGGGACTTCTGGGTCATATGGTAGTTCTATGTATAGTTTTATAGTGTACCTAAATACTGTTCTTTATAGTGGTTGTACCAGCTTCCATTCCCACCAACAGTGGAGGAGGGTTCTGTTTTATCCACACTCCCTCCAGCATGTTATTTGTGGACTTATTAATGATGCCCATTCTGATGGTGTCAGCTGGTATGTCATGGTAGTTTTGATTTAAAATTTTCACTGATTAGGGATGTTGAGCATTATTTCAAGTGCTTGTTGGCCATCTGTATATCTTCCTTGGAGAAATGTCTATTTAGGATTTTGCCAATTTTTTAATTGGGTTGTTGGATTTTTTGCTGTTTAGTTGTATAAATTGCTTGTATACTTTAGAGACTAGGCCTTTGTCAGTTGCATATTTGAAATTATTTTCTCCCATTCTGTACATAGTCTTTTTGTTTTCTTTTTGGTTTCCTTTGCTGTGCAAAAACTTGTCATTTTGATGAGGTTCCATTGGTTTATGTTTGCTTTTATTTCTGTTGCTTTGGGAGACTGACCTGAGAAAACATTTGTGAGGTTGATGTCAGAGAATGTTTTGCCTATGCTCTATTCCAGGAGTTTGATGCTGTCTTGTCTTGTATTTAAAACTTTCAGCCATTTGGAGTTTATTTTTGTGCATGGTGTGAAGGTGCATACTAGTTTCATTGATTTGCATGCAGCTGTTCAGGTTTCCCAGCAATTCTTGCTGAAGAGACTTTCTTCCCATTTTATACTATTGCCTCCTTTGTCAGAGATTAAGTGATCAAAGGTGTCTGGGTTTATTTCAGTGTTCTTTATTCTGTTCCACTTGTCTCTCTGTCTGTTTTGATACCAGTATCACACTCTCTTGAAAACTGTGGTTTGTAATACCACTTGAGGTCTGGGAGAGTTATACCTCCTACTTGGTTTTTGTTCCTCAGAAATGCTTTGGCAATTCTGGTTCTTTTGTGGTTGAATATAATTTTTTGGATTGTTTGATCTAGTTCTGTGCAAATTGTCCTGGGTAATTTCATAGGGGTTGCATTGAATGTGTAGATTGCTTTGAGTAGTATAGCCATTTTTAAAATACTAATTTTTCCAAATCAGGAGCATGGGATATCTTTCCATTTCTTTACATATTTTATTTCCTTGATTAATGCTTTATAGTTCATGGCATAGAATCATTACCTCCTTGGTCAGGTGTATACCCAGGTATTTGATTTTTTGGGGTGAAATTTTAAAGGGTATTGTATTTTTGTATTCCTTTTCTAATATTTCATTTTTAGTATTCAGAAATGTGACTGATTTCTGAATGTTAATCTTATATCCTGCTACATTGCTGAATTTGTTGATGAGTTAAAGTAGTTTTGGGGTTGAATCCTTAGAGTTCTATGTATATATTATCATGTCATCTGCACACAGTGACAGTTTTACCTGTTCTCTTCCTATTTGGATGCCTTTTATTTTTTTTGTTTGTCGGATTGCCATGGCCAGGTCTTCCAATACTATGTTGAATAATAGTGCTGAGAGTGGGCATCTGTGTCGTGTTCCATTTTTTACTGGGAAGCCTTTGTCTCCATTGAATACTATATTTACTGTGGGTTTGTCATAAATGTATTTGATTATCTTGTTATATTCCTTCTATACCCACTTTGGAATGAGTTTTTTATAATGGAGGGATTTTGGACTTTGTCAAATTCTTTTGCTGCATCTATTGAGATTATCCTGTGGTTTTTGGCTTTTCTTTTGTTAATGTGGTGTATGATGTTGATTGATTTGCTTATGTTGAACCCACCTGGTCATGATGTATGATCTTTTTGATATGTTGTTGGATTCAGTTGGCTAAAGTTTCATTGAAAACTTTTGCATCTATATTTATCAAGGATATTGGCTGATAGTTTTCTTTTTTGGTGGCATCTTTGTCTGGTTTTGGAATTAGGGTATTGGTGGAGTCATGGAATGTCTTTGGGAGTGTTCTTTCTTCTTCAACATTTTGAAAAAGTTTAAGAAGGATGGGTAGAAATATCTCTTTGTATATTTGGTAGATTCACCTGTGAAGCCATCTGGTCCTGGACTTTTATTTGTAGGGAGTGTTTTTATGACATATTCAATTTCGTTTCTAGTGATGGGTGTGTTCAGTTGATCTATTTCCTCTTGATTCAGTTTTGGAAAGATGAAGGTCTCTAGAAAGTTGTCCATTTCTCCTAGGTTGTCAAATTTGTTGGAATATAATTGTTGATAGTATTCTCTTATGTTTTTTTTTTTTTTTTGTATTTCTGTGGTATCCATTTTGACTTCTCCTTTTTCATTTCTTATTTTTTATTTAATTTTTTCCCTCTCTTCTTGGTGAGTCTAGCCAGAGGTTTCTCAATGTGTTTTTACCTTTTCAAAGAACCACCTCTTGGTTTGATTGATTTTGTCTACTGTTTTTTGAATCTCTGTTTTATTGATTTCCTCATTGATCTTTATGATTTCTTTCCTTCTGCTGACTTTAGCTTTCCTTGATCTTCTAAGTCATTTAGGTGGTGGGTTAAGTTGTTGATTTGAGATTTTTCTTCTTTTTTGAGGAAGACATATATTGCTATGATTTCCATCTGAGCACTGCTTTTGTGGCCCCCATTGATTTTGATTGGTTATGTCTTCATTATCATTTGTCTAAAGGTATTTTTTAATTTCTTTCATGATTTCCTCATTGACCCATTGGATTTTTAGTAGCATGCTGTTTAGTCTCCATGTAGTAGGTTTTTTCTCACTTCTTGTCCTGTGGTTGATTTCTAGTTTCATGTCACTGTGGTCAGAGAAGATACTAGAAACTCTTACATTTGCTGAGGTTCACTTTGTGCCCCAGGATGCGATCAGTTCTTGAGAATGTTCCATGTGCACTTGAGAAGAAAGTGTATTCTGATTTTTTTGATGTAATGTCCTGAAAATGTAGATTCAGTCTAACTTTTCTATTGTTTCCTTTAGGATCTTTTTTCCCTCATTGATTTTCTTGCTAGAGGATCTGCCATTAATGTGAGTGGGCTGTTAAAGTCTCCTAATATGATTGTATTCCCATAAATTTCTCCTTTGTTGTCTGTTAGTATTTTTTGTAGGTATCTGGGTGCTCCTATATAGGCACATATATATTGACCATTGTAATAGCCTCTTCTTGAATGGATCCTTTAACCACTAAATAGTGTTTTTCTTTGTGTTTCTTTATGGCCTTTCTTTTAAAGTCTATTTTGTGTGATGTGAGTATTGCAACTCCTGGTTTCCTGTCTGGTCCATTGGCATGAAATTCCTTTTCCCATCCCCTCACTTTCAGTCTGTAAGTGTCCTTCCCCTAAAGTGAGTCTCTTGTATGCAGCAGATTGAAGGTTTTTGCTTTTTTATCCATTCTGCCACTCTGTGTCTTTTGTTTTGAGCGTTAAGTCCAGTGACATATAAGGTGATTATTGATAGATATTTATTTATTGCCATTTTAAACCTTGTTTTCCAGTTGATTCTATGTTTCTCTTTTCTTCATTTCTGTTTTTTGTTGGATGATTTCCATTTATTTTATACTTGAGTACTTTTATTTTCAGCTTTGTGAATGTATGTTTGGTTTGATTTGTGGTTGCCCTGTTTTGTATGTATGTTAAACTCTTCCTATATCTGCTTGCTTTAGCCTCATAGTCATATAGGCTCAAATACATCATTAAAAAAATTAAAAAATCTATTTTTTTCTTATTTCATTGCTCAAAGTTTATGATTTTGACGCCTTTTTTTTTTAGCATCTGCATGTTCCAATCTGTATGCTGGCTTATTTAAGTGTCTGGTTTCCAATTGTGGTTTCCTCCATCCTAGATATTCCTTTTTTTTAGTGTTAATTATAAGGGAACACCAATAAGACTATCATATTAGCTGATTTCTCTACAGAAACACTACAAGCCAGGAGGGAGTGGCAAGATATATTTAAAGCACTGAAAGGAAAATATCTGAAACCTAGAATGCTCTGTCTGGGTAGAATAGGATTAAAAATAGATGGGAAAATGAAGAATTTTTCCAACAAACAAAAACTAAAATAGTACAGCAATACATAACCCATTCTAAAAGAAATACTGAAAGGGCTTCTCTAAATACTTAGTTTTATTTATTTTTATTTTTTTGTCTTTTCTAAGGCCACACTCAGGGCATATGGAGGTTCACAGGCCAGTCTATCAGAGCTGTAGCCACTGGCCTATGACACAGACACATCAGAGCTCAATCCAAGCCTCATGTGTGAACTACACCACAGCTCACGGTAATGCCGGATCCTTAACCCACTGACCATACCAGGGATCAAACCGACAACCCCATGGTTCCTAGTCATGTTTGTTAACCACTGAGCCACGACAGGAACTCACAAAATTATTTAAATTATAGTTAATTTACAATTTTCTATTTCTGCTAAACAGAGAAGTGATCCAGTAATACATGTACATATACATTATATTTCTTATGGTATCTTCCATCATGATTCATCACAAATGATTGATATATCACCCTGGGCTATACAACAGGACCTCATTGCTTATCCATTCCAAAAGCAATAGTTTGCATGTACTAACCCCAAATTCCCAGTCCTTTCTCCTCTCTCCCCCTCCCCCTTTGGAACCACAAGTTTGTTCTCTATGTCCATGAGTTTGTTTCTTCTCTGTAGAAAGTTTAATTTATGCCATGTATTAGATTCCACATAAAAGTGATGTTATATGGTATTTGTCTTTTGCTTTTCTGACTTGTTTCACTTAGTATGGTCTAGTTCCATCCTTGTTGCTACAGATGGAATTATTTCATTCTTTTTATGGCTGAGTAATATTCCATAGTGTATATGTAATACATCTTCTTAATCCATTCATCTGTTGATGGATGTTTATGTTGTTTCCATGACTTGGCTATTGTGAATAGTGCTGCAGTGAACATAGGAGAACATATATCTTTCTGAATGAAAGTTTTATTGGTTATGTGCCCAGGAGTGTGATTTCTGTGTCATATTGTAGTTCCATGTTTAGTTTTCTGAGGTACCTCCATGCTGTTTTCCTTAGTGGTTGTACCATTTACATTTCCACCAACAGCATAGGAGTTTTAATTTTTCTCTACAACCTCTCCAGCTTTTGTTATTTATAAATTTATTAATGATAGCCATTTTGACCATTGTGAGGCAGTACCTAGTTGTAGATTTTATTTTCCTTTATCTAATAATTAGTGATTTTGGACATTTTTTCCTGTGCCTGTTGGCCATTGGAATGTCTTCTTTAGAGAAATATCTATTCAGGATTTCTGTCCATATAATAATTGTTTGTTTATTTACTTGTTTGTTTTCTGCTATTGAGTTTTATGGATTGTTTATATATTTTGGAGATTAAACCCTTGTTTGTTGCATCATTTAAACTAAACTATTTTCTTCCATTCTGTAGGTTGTTTTTTTGGTGTTTTTAATGGTTTCTTTTGCTGTGCAAAAGCTTGTAAGTTTGAGGAGGTCCCATTGGTTTATTTTTGTTTTTATTTCTGTTGCTTTGGGAGATTGACTTAAGAAAACATTTGTATGGTTCATATCAGAGAATGTTTTGCCTATGTTCTCTTCTAGGAGTTTTATGGTGTCTTGTTTTATGTTTAAATCTTCCAGCCATTTATATTTTATTTTTGTTCATGGTGTGTAGATGTGTTCAAGTTTCATTGATTTACATGCAACTGGCAGGAGACAGTCATTTCCCCATTTTATTCTTTTCACCTTTGTCAAAGATTAATTGACAGTAGATGCCTAGGTTTATTTCTGGGTTCTCTATTCTGTTCCATTGGTCTGTATGACTGTTCTGATAGCAGTAAAATACTGTGTGATTTCTGTAGCTTTGTTCTTCAAGATTGCTTTCACAATTTTTGGTCTTTTATCATTCCATAAGAAATTTTTTTAATTAACAAATTTTAACGCAATATTTAAAAGTTCCTTTCCATTTATAGTTATTACAAAATATTGGCTATATTCCCTGAGCTGTCCAGTACATTTTTTAGCCTATCTTACACCCCAAAATTTGTATCTCTCATTCCCCCACCTCACCAATTCAACCCCTCCTTATCAGTAACCCCTAGTTTGTTAGCTATATCTGTGATTCTGAATTTTTTATTCATTTGTTTATTGTATTTTTAGATTCCACATAAAAGTTATATCATAGTGTTTATCTTCCTCTGCATGTCATATTTGTCTCAGCAGAATGCCCCCAAATTATTAGAAACCATTCACCTGTGTATTATTTCCCAGATTTAGGAGGAGAATATTACTACCAGCAACTGAATCTCCTTTTGCGTATCCTGTTAGTCATTCCTCTTCTCTCCTTCTCAAAGTAAAATAATCCTTACTGTCTTAAAATATGTTATTTTTTTTTGCCTGTTTTAGAAGGTTATATTAATGCCCTCAGACCTGATGTATTATTTTTCTGGATCTTTTGTTCAGTCTTACATTTGCAAGGTCATCTAGGTAGTGGTATGGAGTGGTAATTTGTTCATTTCTTTTTTTCTTTTTTTTTTTGTCTTTTGTCTTTTTTGTTGTTGTTGCTATTTCTTGGGCCGCTCCTGCGGCATATGGAGGTTCCCAGGCTAGGGGTTGAATTGGAGCTGTAGCCCCCGGCCTACACCAGAGCCACAGCAACGCGGGATCCGAGCTGCATCTGCAACCTACACCACAGCTCACAGCAACGCCGGATCCTTAACCCACTGAGCAAGGGCAGGGACTGAACCCACAACCTCATGGTTCCTAGTCGGATTCATTAACCACTGCGCCACGACGGGAACTCCAATTTGTTCATTTCTATTGCTGAGAGTTACCCCATTGTAGGATGGTCTCACTCATTACTTATGCAACCTATTCTTGATAGATAATTTTGGAGGGTTATTAGGGATAATGCTGCCATTATAATTCCTATATATATTTCTTGGTGCACATGTGCATTCCCTTCCCTTTCCTACATATCTAGGAGTGGAATTTCTTGGTTTTAGAAGGTTCCCATCTTCTATTTTACTCCACTCTGTGAAATTGACTTCCAAAGAGATTGTACCAAGTTGCACTTCCATCAACAATGTGTGAGGGTGTGGTTGTAGCTCATTCTTACCACACTTGGTGGTGCCAGCCTTTTTCATTGTACTCATGTGGTGTGTGTATGCTGGGAGGAACATTTCCTGGTGGTTTGACTTTGTATTTCAGTGAGTAATCATGAGATTAAGTACCTTTTAAATACTTACTAGCATTTTTATTTCCTAATTTTGAAACTACTTGTCTAAATTTTTATTTTTCCAAAGTTCCCGTTGTGGTGCATCAGAAATTTCTTTCCTAATTTCATCTTGGTTTAGTCTGGAAATTGTAAATTTCTAAGAATTTGTCCATTTATTCTGTGTTTTATAATTTTATTGGTGTATAGTTGCCTATAGTAGCCTCTTATGATCCATTGTATTTCTGTGAATCAATTGTAACTCCTCCTTTTCCATTTCTAATTTTATTGATTTGAGTCCTCTCTATTTTTTTCTTTATATGTATGCCTAAGGGTTTATCAGCTTTTTTGATCTTTTCAAAGAACCAGCTTTTCATTTCATTGATCTTTTCCATGTTTTTTTTTTCATTTCTATTTAATTGCTTTCTGCTCTGATCTTTATGATTTATTTCCTTCCACTAACTTTAGCTCTTGTCTGTTCTTCTCTCACTAGCTGCCTAAGATGTCAAGTTATATATTTTTTTTAGCTTTTTCTTATTTCTTGAGGTAGGCTGGTATTGCTACAATCCTCCCTCTTAGAACTGCTTTTGCTGCATCCTGTAGTATTTGGAGTGACATATCTTTTTTGTCATTTGCTTCTAGGTATTTTTTAACTTCCTCTTTGATTTCTTCAGTGACCCATTTGTTCTTTAGTAGCATGCTGTTTAGTCTCCATGTGTTTGTGGGTTTTTTTGCAGTTTTTTTTCTTGTTTTTGATGTCCAGTCATATAGCATTTTGGTCAGAAAAGATGCTTGATATGATTTCAATTTTCTTAAAGGTAATGAGCCTTGGTTTCTAGCCCAGGATGTGATCAATCTTTCAGAATGTTCCATGTGCACTTGAGAAGAATGTGTATTCTGTTGTTTCTGGATGGAATACCTATTATGTCCATCTGGTCTAATGCTTCATTCAGTGCCTGTGCTTCCTGTTGATTTTCTGTCTGGATGATCTGTCCATTGCTGTAAGTGGGGTGTTAAAGTCCCCCACTATTATTGTGTTATTGTCAATTTCTCCTTTTAAGGTTGTTAGCAGTTGCCTTATATATTGTGATGATCCTATGTTGGGTGCATATATTTTTACAATTGTTATATCTTCTTCTGAGACTAATCCCATGATTAGGGATTAGGGATTAGGCAGTGTTCTTCCTTGTCTCTTACATATTCTTCATTTTAAAGTCTATTTTGTCTGATATGAGTATTGTTACTCCATCTTTCTTTTGATTCCTGTTTGCATGGAATATTTTCTTCCATCCTCTCACTTTCAATTTGTATGTGTCCCTAGAAGTGAAGTGAGTCCCTTGAAGACAACATATATATGGATCTTGTTTTTGTATCCATTCAGCCAGTCTATGTCTTTTGGTTGGGGTATTTGGCCCATTAACTTTTAAGGTAATTATTGATATGTATGTTCTTACTATGATTTTATTAATTGTTTTGGATATGTTTTGTTGCTCTTTTTCTTACCTTCTTCTCTGTTCTCTCCTCTTTTAGTTTGATGACTATCTTTACTGTTGTTTTTGAGTTGATTTTTCTTATTTGTCTGTATATCAATTGTAGCCTTTGGTTTGCAGTTACTGAGAAGTTTTGATGTGAGTCTATATATATATATATATATATATATATATATATATATATGATTGCTTTAACTTGTTGGTCTCTTAATTTCAATTGTATCACCAGTATCCTGCATTTGTAACCTCCTCTTCTCATGATTTCTGATTTGGGTAGTATAATTATTCATGGATGATATATCTTTACTGTATATATACCTTTACTGGTGAGGATTGACATTTGCGGTATTTTTGTTTCAGGTTTCAGACTTTTATTTTCTGCCTAGAGAAGTTCCTGTAGTACTTTTTGTAAAGCTGGTTCAGTGTTGCTGAATTATCTTAGCTTTTGCTTATCTGTAAAGCTTCTGATTTCTCTTTCAAATCTGAAAGAGAGCATTGCTGGGTAAAGTAATTTGGTTGGAAGATTTTTCCTTTCATCATGTTAAGTATATCAGGCCACTCCATTCTGACCTGCAGAGTTTCTGCTGAAAAATCTTCCAATAACCTTATCAGGGTTCCTTTGTATGTTATTTGTTTATTTTCTCTAGCTGCTTTCAATGTTTTCTATCTGTCTTTCATTTAGGTCAATTTGATTAATATGTGTCTTGGGGTGCTCCTCCTTGGGTTTATTTTGTATGGTACTCATGCTTCCTGGATTTGAGTGAGTGTTTCCTTTACCATATTAGGGAAGTTTTTGGCTATTATATCTTCAAATATTTTTTATGTCCCTTTCCCTCTCTCTTGTCCTTCTGGCACCCCTATAATAAAGATGTCAGTGTGTTTAGTGTTGTCCCACAGTTCTCTGAGGCTGTCTTCATTTGTTTTCAATCTTTTTTCTCTTTTCTGTTCCACAACTGTGATTTCCACTAATCTGTCCTCCACCTTATTTATTGGTTCTTCTGCTTCTTATATTCTGCTCTTGGCTGCTGATGATGAATTTTTTATTTCAGTTACTGAATTTTGCATATCTTCTTGCTTAAGTGTTATATCTTATATTTCTTTGCTCAGTGTTTCCTTTAAACTATCCATCTTTTCCTCCAGTTTATTTACAATGTCTTGCATCATCTTCAGTATCCACATTCTAAAATATTTGTCCTGTAGGCTGAGAATCTCCTGATCACTTAGTTGTTTTTCTGTTTTTTTTTTTCTTTCTCCCTTACCTGAGTTATAGTTCCCTGTCTTTCCACTTTAAAAAAGTTTTTGGTGTGGTGACCTTTTTTCAGAGAGTAGAGTTGGAACCTCTCTTACTTCTGTTATCTGATCATTTGTGTCTGAAGTTGGTACAGGGGCTTGCTGATGGGAGAAACTGGTGCCTGCCCAATGGTAGGTGGGGCAGATTCTGATCCCACCTGGTGAGTGGGGCTTTTTCTTTGGATGACATTAGAGGCTGCTCTGTAACTGGGGGGTCTTTAGGCAGCCTATTTGCTGATGAACGTGGCTCTGATCCCACCTAGATTATTGTTTGGCCTGGGGCTTCTCAGTTCTGATGGGTGGGTCCAGGTTTTCCCAAAATGGCCACCTACAGAAAATGCATGGTGATGAATATTCCCTGGAGCTTTGTCTCCAATACCCTTCCCCCACAACAAGCCACATTCACCTCCTGTTTTCCCAGGATATCCTCTAGGAACTGCAGTCAGATCTTACCAGATTCCTATGGAGACATTGCTTTGCCCTGGGAGCCAGTGCATGTGAAAATCTGTGTGTGCCTTTCAAGAATGGAATCTCCATTTCCCCCAGTCCTGTAGCACTTCTGTGCATAAGCCCCACTGGCCTTCAATACTAGGTGCTCCAGGGTCTCTTTCTCCCAATGCCATATCCCCAGGTGTGGAGATTTGACATGTGGCTCAGGACTTTCACTCATGTAGGTGAGTCTCTGTTTTAGAGATACTTTCCAGTCTTTGGGGCTTCTCACCCAGCCAGTATGGGGTTTCTTATAGCAAATAATCACCACATCCTACATTTTGGTGTGGCCTCCTCTTTATCTTCTGGAGTAGGATGTTTTTTGAAAGTTCCAGTCCATTTGGTTGACGATTGCTCAGCATTTGGTTGTCATTTTTGTGAGAGAAGTTGAGCTCCAGTCTTTCTATTCCTGACTTTTTAATACTGTTGCATTTTGTGTAAGTTATACCTTCATACTCCTTAATTTACTGAAACCAAGTTAAAAAGATAAGAATTCTCTAATGTGATATGTTCCTTTTCTTTAGAATAGGATTCCTTACAGTTGAGTTAGTATCTAGGATGTTGGAATATTGTTTTAGACAAATAAACCGTCATCAAAGTAATGAAGATGAAATTTAATGATAATCCATAGTGTATATCTATATGTAATCAGATAGCAAGAAACATTTTTTTGGTTTGTTTGTCATCTTTTCTATCATTTTCTGTAGGTTTAGAAAGTAAATGTTACTTACAGTAATGAAGCTGAAAATGTTTGCATTAATGAAGTTGCTAGTAGTATATTGTCTGATTATTTCCTAAAATCTAAATGTATTGCAAATGTTTTGGCTTGATTTTTCATTCTTAATCTTTTTTTCTGCCTATGACAACAATCCAGTAGAGGAGTATAGGGGATTGAACCCCATTTCCAAATTTGATATTGCAATGTGGGATGTATTCCTAATTGGTTCTTTCTTTCTGAGGACAGCCTGCTTAATTTTAGATTGTTAACTTGAGTTATTGTTTGCTTCACATACAGCAAGAACTGATTTTCAGATAAGACAAAGCTAAATGTATATATAGGTAATTCATTCTGGCAAATATTTTTATGTGTCTACTGTGTTTATGGAAATTTTTAGAAGTGAAAAAATCAGACAAAAATATTTCTCCTTTATTGAGCTTAAATATTAATGGGGAGAGAATAAACATAATATGTAAGTAAATGTCATGGTATTTAAGTGGTATAACAAGCAGCATTGTGAGGAAATCAAGAATGAGGGGGATAGGTTGCAATTTTTTTTTTTTTTTTTTTTTTTGCTATTTCTTTGGGCTGCTCCCACGGCATATGGAGGTTCCCAGGCTAGGGGTCGAATTGGAGCTGTAGCCACTGGCCTACGCCAGAGCCACAGCAATGCAGGATCCGAGCCACGTCTGCAACCTACACCACAGCTCACGGCAATGCCGGATCATTAACCCACTGAGCAAGGGCAGGGACCGAACCCGCAACCTCATGGTTCCTAGTCGGATTTGTTAACCACTGCGCCACGACGGGAACTCCTAGGTTGCAATTTTAAGTAGCATGGTGCGGATTGGTATCATCAAGAAGGTGGTATTTGAAAGAATTGAAGGCACCAAAGGAGAGCCATGGGGATATATGCAAGAAAACTATTCCAGGGACAGAAAACAGCAACTACAAAAGTCTAAGATGTAACATTGTCAGTTAGGTTTCAGGAACTGAAAGGAGTTGGGGTGACAGGAGGGGAGGAGAGAAGAGTAGTGTGAATCATTTCAACACCTTTGTGGAACAAGGTCCCCTAATCTTTACAATTTGCAACTTACTGTGAATTATGCATGTATGTGTTACTCCTGCTCTTCAGAACAGGAGTAACATGTTCCAGCTCTACAAGGGATCAGGGTGACTGATATAGAGAAGGGAGCTTGTTGGAAGCAGAAAGACTGTCTAGGAGCTCAAGCAACTGTGCCAATAAGAGATTGATAGGCTAGGATAATAGCAGAAGACACAGTATTTAGAGAAGTGTATTTGGTTGTAAGTCTAAAGCAACAAGATTTCCTGATGTGTTGAGGGAAAAGATAGGAGTAAAGGATTCCTATATTTTGATTTGAACAGATGGAGATATCACTAACTACAGTGGTCATGAAATAAATGGTGTCTGCTTGTGGTGAGTCTGTAAAGAATAATGAGAAAATAACCAGTGTTTTTGAAGACCTTCAAAATGTCAGGCAATATTCTAAGCATATTAGGTGATTTAAACACAAAAGACCCAGCACATCCAAAGCCATCCAGAGAAAGAAAAATGGAGCTGGAGGATTTGGCCTCCCTGACTTCAGACTATAACAAAGCTACAGTCATCAAAACCATATGGCAGAAGCACAAAAACAGAAATACATATCAGGTGAACAGTATAGAAAGCCCAGAATTAAACCCATGCACCTACAGTCAACTAATCTATGACAAAGGAGACAAGAATATACAATGTAGAAAAGACTGACCCTTCAGTAAGTGCTGCTGGGAACACTGGACATCTGCTAATAATTTTAACTTCCATGAGCTATAAATATTTATTTGAGAAAATTCAGACATTCCAAATATGTGTGAAGAAGTGGAAATTGTCTCCCTCTCTGTCCTCCTCTGTCTTTCTCCTATTCCAGTAACTACACAGATATATATTCATAAAACCCAAAGATTAATCTTCATATTTTTATACTTTGTTCTACATCTTATTATTCTATTTAATGAATTAAAAAAATATCTTATCTTTCAGCCTGCTTTAAATTTTTATATTCTATGTAATTAATCAAAATAAATTTCATTCTTTCCTCTTGGTAGGATTAGATTGTTTGCCAATTTTCATTTGTTATAAAGCTGGGAAGTTCCAATTTTCATGCCATGGACATGAGTATTACTAGTATCTATGAGGATACAGGTTCAATGCCTGGCCTCATTCAGTGGGTCTGGGATCTCCATTTTCTGTGAGTTGTGGGGTAGTTTGCAGGGGTGGCTTGGATCCTGCATTGCTGTGGTTGTGTTGTAGACCTGCAGATTCCCCAGCTATGAGTAGACCCATACCTGGGAATTCCATATGCTGAAGGTATGGCCTTAAGAACAACAAAAATAAAAAATAAAAAAAATAAAAAAGCTGGATTTGACTAAAAGAAATTCTCAGTACTCAATGTACATGTATGATCACATTTCTCTAGGTTAGACTCTTAAGAGTTGCAGAGCCTAGATGCTGGAGTCCAGCTCCAGCAGCCAGGGAAGGCACTTCCTGAAGGAGAGGGACAACGCCAGCGATTGCACTCAGAGACAGTCTCTTTGTCCCTTCTTTCAGGGTGGTGAACTGCTCAAATTTAATTGGTATAGATGACAGTTAAACAGACAGTTGTTTAACTACAGATTACACCACAGTGTTAAAAGTACATTGGTTAACTTTTACATGGTACAGCAGCTATACATCACGTTCTAAGATCTTTATCTTAACTAAATTTAGTGAGTACAATTTAAGGAAAATTAGGTATAATATATCATGTGGAAAGGAGGAGACTCAGTACAAATCATCCCATGGCCAGCCAGTCTTTAAAAGTTGAAGAGGTCACGGACACAGGAACCTGGCATTCATATATCTTGTTTTCAGACTAGTGTTTATCTTAAAAGCAGTATGGCAGGGAGACAGTATAAGAAAATATAAACCAACTTAACTAGCTATCACTTAAAAGCTTCTATAACTCATAGCTAGGTGTCTTTTGGTCATGAATAATATATGTCTAACTTCTATGAACCTCATTAAAATCTAACTCTAAAGTTTACTGTATAACTAGTTAGTAGATAAACACTGTTTTAATTAAGTTGGATATGAATAGGGAAAAGTCCTTCAGAATGAAATTCTTATTATCTTATTGTTGTAACTTTGTTAAATAACAAATCACCACAGGAAAATAAGAATGGAAAATAAGAATAATAAGCAAATAATCAGGAAAGACTGAGGAAACTGAAGAACAAGTGAATAACAGAAAAAAACTAAGTCATCTATGGGACAATTCCCACTCAGCAACACAAAATGGAAATTGTTTCCCAGAAAATTCAGTTCCACACCAATGTCAGTGGGTGAGACTTTATTGTCTTCTAGGGCCTGTCCTTGGAAGTTAACCATACAGGCAGACATCTCCTTGTTTAGGAATCTGCCCTGGGAATTGCACCTTTCAGATAGGCTCCTTTTCCTGATTAGGAGCTTGCCCTCAGAATGAAACCATTCAGGCAAGCTCCCTTCCTTGGCTCTTTGTATCTTCTTGGATCCCTGCATCTAGAATAGTTTTAAGTGATATATTTTAATCACATAACTTCAGGGATAGAAGGTATGAAGAAATATTTCAACGTCTCCACTATGGGATGGATCATTTCTTAGTTCTTCTTTCTCTGGTCTCTAGTGATTTTTAATTATATGGTTAAAAATGAGGAAATTGAAAAGGAGTAAAACCATAGAAATATAAGGAAGGAAGATAAAGTTAAGAGTAAAAGTAAAAACTTAATTTTTAAACACACACACAAAATTATTTTGGTCACGCCTGTGGCATGCAGTGTTTCCTGGGCCAGGGATTGAATCTGAGTCAAAACCAAAGACACAATCTAGAAAACACTGGATCCTTAACCTTCTAAGCCAACAGGTAATTCCCAAGGAAAATATTTAAAGGATATAAATGAGGAATTATAAAAATCATCTAGTGAAAATTAACTAAAATATACTCCTCGTCCTCTTCCCCCTCTCAAATGTTTGCAAAGACATTCAACTGCTAAAAACTCAATAATTATTTTCAGTAATATACTGAAATGTGAGGGATTTTTGAGGATAAGTCTTCATGAAATTTGTTCAGGAATTGTCTTTGGGAAAAGGATTAAAGCAGTATCTGGAAGATGAGTAAGAGATGGCACTTCCTAGAAAAGAGGAGGAATAGTGAGGGAGTGAATCATGAACTAAGCAGAAGCAGAGTAAATTGATGAGTCCTCAGCCCTGGATGTAAGTGCCCACAGCAACTTTGTCTCATTATGGGGCAACCTCCAAAAACTTGATTGTTATTCAAGTACATAGAAAACATATTCCTGTAGAAAACACTTCTTTGGTGTTAATCAAAAGGATACTGCCTGGAGTTTCCTCCTGCCCACCTGCTTCCTCAGGCCTTGTTTCATGTCTTTGTTTCTCAGGTTGTAGATGACAGGATTTAGTGTGAAGGTTAGAAGTGTGTAGACAATTTTTTCCATGTTGTCTGTGACAGTGTTGGAGGACACAGGCTGTAAATAAACATAGAAGATGATTCTGTAAAAGAGTGTTACCATAGTGACATGATGACCACAAGTAGAGAAAGCTTTGGGTTTGCCAGCAGCCGGGGGACTTTTGCAAACCACAGTGACTACTCATATATAAGAGAAAGCAATGCATTGAAAGGGGGTCCCCTGAAAAACAGATCCTTTTTCATCATTAAAACTTCATTGGCAGATATGGACAAACAACACAATTTCACTAGAGGACTGAAGTCACAGAGAAAGAGATGGATAATGTTAGAGCCATAGAAAATGAGCTCATTCAGCAGAATTACAGGTAGGAGTGAGTGGAGGTGAGGCAATGAGCAGGAGAAGGCCACCAGCAGGACACACATGTGGTGGCACATGACGGTGACATGGTGGATGGTATGGACACATAGTGGTCAAAGGCAATGACTACTAGAAGGCAACTGTCACTGTAGACCAAGGCATATATAAAATATATCTGAGTCAAACACCCAACATAAGAGATGGTCTTATGGGACAGCAAAGTCAGTAGTATCCTGGGGACAATAGTTGTTCTGAAGCCAATATCAGTGAAAGACAGGAAACTCAGGAATAAATACATGGGGGTGTGGAGCTGGGGTCCAAGCAGATGGCCAGGATGATGAGCAGTTTTCCTCTGATGGTGAGCAGGTACATGCTGAGGAAGAGGATAAAAGTGGCTTCTGGTCCTCAGGCCGGGAGGAGAGTCCCAGGAGGATGAACTCAGAGACACTGCTGATTCAGTTGACTCTTTCCATTGACATGGGTCTAGTTATATAGAAGAAGTTTTGTTTTTAAACATGCTCCAGTTCCACAACCCAAATCATGGGAACTCAGCAAGTTTTTGTTTCCTCTATTTAGTCACAAATAGCAGGTGTGCAGGGGAATGTTGTAAGCTTCCTGGTGCTTGATGTGGTCCTTCCTTCCCAAATCCATGGGTATCATATGGTATGAAATCTGGAGAGACAGAAGAGGTGTTTTCCTATAGAAGCCATCATGGGTGGATCTCTCTGATTCCAGATTTTTAGTTCCTCTTCTGAGAAAACTCTGTGTCCTCCTGAGAACATAGCATAAAGCAGAGAAATATTTGCTTTTGTGTAGTTCGGATTGTAGTTTTGGAGCTAGATCATAAGCAAACAAATATGTAATAGAATATCAGGTTGGGATACATTTGTTAACAAAAGAAAGCAGTATAAGAGGATGGAGGTGACTGGGGAGTGGAGATGGAAGGATTTTAGGTAGTGAAGTCATAGGACAGTCATTCTTTATCAAAGCAAATTCAGTTTTTATAATACCAGGGTTAATTTTTGCATTGTCTTGGATGGAAATCAGCATTGGCCAAAATAACCAGCAGGGCAAATCTAACAGGATAGTTGAATCTAGTTCAATAGTGTTTCTTTCCTCATCTGCGGACAAAATGAGAGGTTCATCTTCCTTCACTCATGGGATGCTCTCTTCCTCAATTTGTGCATGTCTCCCTTTTTGGTAATTTTTTTCTTTATCCCTTGTCCTAAATCATATGTGTACTGGATGGGTGTCCATTGGTGACTATTCAAATCATGTTTTAAAAATTATTATTTCATTTATGTATTTATGATATATAGATGTGTATATTCATGACGTATATTTTCATGTGTATATATACATATACACGTATTTTTTCTGTCTCTAATTATCTAGTGTTTCTTGCCACCATAAAAAATTCTGTAGTAACAGATCTTGTATTACCTAAAGTGATTTAAATCAATTTTTAGAGACAGCATATTCAACCATACCTTGTGAATTACATATTACACAGAAATTTTCAAACATTTTAAGACATTGCTTATTTATATATTCTTGTGTACCATTAAAATCTACAGTAAAATATGTATATTACCAAAGTGTTTAAAAATAATTTTTAGGGAGCAGCATGTTCTTTCATACATTTTATAAAGTATTTTTGTTTTTTTGTTATTTTTTTAATTTTTATTTTTAGGGCTGCACCTGTGGCATATGGAGGTTCCCAGGCTAGGGGCTGAATTGGAGATGCAGCTGCTGGCCTAAGCCACAGCCACAGCCACAGCAACACCAGATTTGAGACACATCTGTGACCTATACCACAGCTCCCTGCAAATCTGAATCCTTAACCCACTGAGCAAGGCCAGGGATTGAACCTGGATCCTCATGGATACTAGTTGGGTTTCTTGCTGCTGAGCCACAAGAGGAACTCCTCTTTCATACATTTTAAATGGACCTATTACATTGGAGTTTTTTAATGAATTTCAAAAAAAATCTTAACACATATATATATATATATATATATATATATTATTAATTCATTTAATAAATGCTTACATTTTAGTTCAGAGTTACTATACTTTTCAGACCTCAGTTTCCCCAAGTGTAATAATGGATAAAAATATCCTCATTTTCATGAGGGCTTCATGAGATAACACAGTGAACATGCTTAGAAAAGAGATAGGCATTTTGTAAACACTCAGGAGAAGCCATTGATCCTCATCAGGCCCTGAGTTCCCTTCCCTTATCTGCTGTTTCTAGATGTTCTCCAAATCAATTAATTCACATTATTCATTGCCAAATTGTCAGGCTAATTTTAGGATTTTGTGAGGAATATTTTTTAGACTTTGACCTCTGAGTAAATCAGTAATTAAAGTTTAATGTAGTCAATATTTATTGAAAATTTATTACATGTCATACTTAAGTTAAGCATCTTACTAAATCACATACTAAGGCATTGTGAGGCATGAGTTTTAGGAGAATTATATTTACAGTGGTAAAGGGGTTTGCTTAAGGTCACTAAGGAAGTGAATCATGGGCAGGATTTGAAGCCCACTCTGATTTCAGTCTCACTCTGAACTTATGCTCTCAAGCATTATGCTAACCATTCCTCTGGTTTTGGTATATTTACTGCCTGTCTCAATCATGCAAGGCGCTGTTTTCTTCAGTTTGATAATTTCTTTCCATTCCCCTTAACTGACAAACTTTCTTCTCCCATATTCAGGATCACTCCTTGTAGTTGACTGAGAGGTGACTTATCTCTCTTTGTTGTGGAGATGGTGGGATATGAAAACTTGAATATACATGATTAATTGGCCCAAATCAGGCAGGAATAACTGGACATGCATGTCCAGGGCATGTCTGGTGAGCAGAGCCATGGTCATTAAGTAGACACTGCCTGGACTGAAGTTGAAAAGTAGGGGTTGGATTTGTCTTCCACCACCTGCTCCCATGCAGGCTCCTGATGTTTTATGAATAAGAAGGAAGATACCATGTATGTAAAGCAGTTTATCACACACAGATAAATACTCAAAGATGAGTCATTTGTGAAAGGGCTGCTGGGGGAAAGTTGATTACAAAACTTAGTGGTGATTTGGTGAATTAATGAGATTGGATCTGGGTTGAAGATGTCAGGAATACCTGTGCTGACAAGGGGCAAAAAGCTGGAAGATTTTGTATCTTAGAATCAGGAACAACAGTTCTAAAAGCACAGGGTGAGAGGCTGGGAATAATTTATTTTTTGTTTATTTGTTTGTTTTTCTACTGATGGGTTTTGCTTCCATCAAAACATATAGTACAGGTGGCCTAGAGGTTAAACTGGGTAGACCTAAAACCAAGTGTCAAATGGAAATGTTACTTGTACTTTATTTATGACTTATCAATCCATGAAATATTTGAAATTATCAAGGAAAAAAGAGTAAGGTACCAATTTGATTTAGGGAGCCTCTGGGTGGCCAACTCACTGAAGCTCACCTCCATGTGCAGATATTTTCTTTTTTTTCTTTTTATTTTTTTAATTTCTTATACTGCTATTTGAGAAATCCTCATCCAAGGTACTAAGCCTCATCCCAGGCTTAGAGCTTCTCTATTTGACTATTTATTTATTTATTTATTTATTTATTTATTTATTTATTTTTATTTTCCCACTGTACAGCAAGGGGGTCAGGTTATCCTTACATGTATACATTACAATTACATTTTTCCCCCAGCCTTTCTTCTGTTGCAACATGAGTATCTAGACAAAATTCTCAATGCTATTCAGCGGGATCTCCTTGTAAATCTGTTCTAAGTTGTGTCTGATAAGCCCAAGCTCCCGATCCCTCCCATTCCCTCCCCCTCCCATCAGGCGGCCACAAGTCTCTTCTCCAAGTCCATGATTTTCTTTTCTGAGGAGATGTTCATTTGTGCTGGATATTAGATTCCAGTTATGAGTGATATCCTATGGTATTTGTCTTTGTCTTTCTGGCTCATTTCACTCAGGAGGAGAGTCTCTAGTTCCATCCATGTTGCTGCAAATGGCATTATGTCATTCTTTTTTATGGCTGAGTAGTATTCCATTGTGTATCTATACCACCTCTTCCGAATCCAATCATCTGTGGATGGACATTTGGGTTGTTTCCATGTCCTGGCTATTGTGAATAGTGCTGCAATGAACATGAGGGTGCACGTGTCTCTTTTAAGTAGAGTTTTGTCGGGATAGATGCCCAAGAGTGGGATTGCGGGGTCATATGGAAGTTCTATGTATAGATTTCTAAGGTACCTCCAAACTGTTGTCCATAGTGGCTGTTTACATTCCCACCAATAGTGTAGGAGGGTTCCCTTTTCTCCACAGCTCCTCCAGCACTTGTTATTTGTGGATTTATTAATGATGGCCATTCAGACTGGTGTGAGGTGATATCTCATGGTAGTTTTGATTTGCATTTCTCTTATAACCAGCGATGTTGAGCATTTTTTCATGTGTTTGTTGGCCATCTGTATATCTTCTTTGGAGAAATGTCTATTCAGGTCTTTTGCCCATTTTTCCATTGATTGATTGGCTTTTTTGCTGTTGGGTTGTATAAGTTGTTTATATATTCTAGAGATTAAGCCCTTGTCGGTTGCATCATTTGAAATTTTTTCTCCCATTCTGTAAGTTGTCTTTTTGCTTTCTTTTTGGTTTCCTTTGCTGTGCAAAAGCTTTTCAGTTTGATGAGGTCCCATGGGTTTATTTTTGCTCTAATTTCTATTGCTTTTGGAGACTGACCTGAGAAAATATTCATGATGTCAGAGAGTGTTTTGCCTGTTTTCCAGATATTTTCTTTCCTTGCCAACCTCCCCAGAAGATGATGGGCACCACATCTGATCAACAGGTGCACATCTACTTCTCAGCCAAAGCTCAGCTTCCTCCTGTGTCTCCCATGGAATCCTGGGCTGATTGGAAAGAGAGAAGCAGGAAAGGAGGAAGGAGCTTCTGTCCTCCTCCAAAGAAATGACATTTATCCTCCCCTGTTCTCAGACACTCATTAATTTCCTGCTGTGTGGTCTCCAGAAGACTGCTGCTTCTCCCAGCTCCAGATCTTAGGAGGCAGAGATACTCTGACTAAGCAGGGAGGGTTATCCTGGTTCTGGAAGTCCTTCTGGCTTCCAAGGAGTTGGAGGTCAGCTCTGCTGACCTCTTGGGGTATTTGTTAGGCTGAGGGTGCTGTGGTGTGATGATCTCTCAGAGGAGTTTGTCCTGGGATCTCTCCAGGCAGAGAAAGCAAAATAGGAATCACAGTTAACATAGCTGACTCCAAGGGGGCAAGTGGATCCCTGAGGCTTCCTGTTTAGATGTTGCGATGAATCTCAGAGCATCTCAACCCCATGGCAACATTTCACGGGCATGCTTCCACTGCCTCAGCTGTGAACTGGCAAGTGTGAAACAATACTTATGTAGGTGAATATTTTCATTTTAGGGGATTCCAATGTGGACCAAGTTATATTCCGGAATCAGGCAGGTCCTAAGTCAATATGGGGAGGTTGCAGTTTTCAGGGGATTCAGTGGGGGTTTATCAATGGCGTGTATGTGCTTTGCCGTGTCTGGGGAGGTTTGTGGATAAGGTTTTTTTTGTATGTGGTGTGAGGTTAATACTATTCTATGTATGTTTAAAGCACAGGGTTAGGCAAAGTGTATTGTCACATATAGGAAAGGAGCTTTGGGAAAAAATAATGCATGTTTTTTAAGAGTTTAGGCTCAAACAGTGTTTTGAAGTTTAATGTGGAGGAAATGAGATTCCCATTAGAAAGCTGGCCTCCTTACTTAGCAGTTTCTTTTATCAAGTTACTGAGCCTCTATGAGCCTCAGTTTTTCATCAGCTAAATGAGGAACGCAACTCCTCTCTGCACTAAAATGAAAAAGAAAAATTTGCTTTGAATTTTATAGAGTTTATTTTATATTATGTTGAACATCATCCACAATGTTATAGGAAGTAAATCACATTCTGCTAGTGTCCTCAGGAGAAATCAGTGTCTTGTACAACACACGTGTACCTGTTTCCTTAGTCTTGAGTTAATTTTTAATATTTACATATTAAGATGAAATACTATGGAGAGAGGAAAGTCCTGTGTTTGAGACCTGCCCCCTCCAATTACCCTTCACATGGCCTTGGTCTTTCCATTCATTTATTCAACAATTTTAAAAAAATTAGTTCCATGGAGTTCCCATCGTGGCGCAGTGGTTAACGAATCCAACTAGGAACCATGAGGTTGCGGGTTCAGTCCCTGCCCTTGCTCAGTGGGTTAACGATCCGGCGTTGCCGTGAGCTGTGGTGTAGGTTGCAGACGCGGCTTGGATCCCGTGTTGCTGTGGCTCTGGCGTAGGCCGGTGGCTACAGCTCCGATTCGACCCCTAGCCTGGGAACCTCCATATGCTGAGGGAGCGGCCCAAGAAATAGCAACAACAACAAAAAAAGACAAAAAGACCAAAAATAAATAAATAAATAAATAATTAAAAAAATAAAAAAAATTAGTTCCCACCTGTACTGAGATGTAATCCTCATATAACATTGTTTAAGGTGTACAACCAATTTTTTGAGAGATGTTTTTATTGCAAAATGATTAGCACTCTAATGTCAGTTAACACATGCATTTCTTCACATAGCTATAACATTTTTTTGTAGTGACAAATTTTTAAATCTGTTGCAGAAACTTTAAAACATGCAACATAATCTTGTTAACCCTAGTCACCATGTAGTATGTTACAACCCCAGAATTTATGTACCATATGTCTGAAAATTTGTACCCTTGACTCCCTTCACCCATCTCTCCCACCCAGGACTCCTCTCTCATGGAATCCACTCCAAGTTCTTTTTTTTTTCACTTGCACATATAAATGAGATCATACAGTGTTTTTCTCTGTCTGACTTCCTTAACTGACATAATGTTTTTCAGGTTTCAATGCATTGGTATTAATAAAGATGGCATAAAATGGAGATCAAGAATTTCCTGATGAGGTTCAGTGTAACAAATGTGAGTAATATCAAAGAGGACAGAGGTTCAATCACTGACCTCAATTTGTGAATTAAGGATCCAGCATTGCTGTGAGCTGCAGTGTAGGTGTTAGTTGCAGCTGGGATCTGACTTTGCTGTAGCTGTGGTGTAGGCAGAAAGCTACAGCTCTGAATCTCCCCCTGGCCTGGGAATTTCCATATGCTCCATGTGTGGCCCTAAAAATCCAAAAAGGGGGGAAGGAGTGCTGGTATTGGGTTCATAATTTAATATCATGTGGTCTAGGTAGAGCTCATTGGGAGGATAACATCCAAAGATGTTAATGAGGACAGAGAAGTGAGCCATGGCTGCCTGTGCAAAAGCATGGAGGTCAGCACCTGCAAATACTCTGAGGGGAAGTGGTGCCTGGTCTATCCCAGGGACATTAATTGAGCCTCTGTTCCTGGGCATGAATAAGAGGGGGAGGGTTGGTAGTTGATTAGATCAGAGGTACCAGAGGACCATATTAGTAGGGCACTTTTAGTCATGGTAGGCATATTAGTCAAGATTCTCCAGGGAAGTAGAATTCATATGGTGTGTGTGCATAAGAGAAAGAGATTTATGGATTTCCTGTTGTGGAATTATGGGATTGGTGGTGTCTATGCAGTTGGTTAAAGGATCCTTTTGCCACAGCAGTGGCGTAGGTGGCTACTGTGTGTCTGATCTGATCACTGGCCTGGGATCTTCCATATGCTACAACAGAGAAGAAACAAAAATGAGAGTGAGAGTTTTATTTTACAGAATCGTCCAACATAATTGTGGAGACTAGAAAGTGTAAAGTCTGCAGGGTAGGTTGGTAGGCTGGAAATGGAGGGAATAGTTGCATTTGGAGACTGAAGGCAGGTTGTTGAGAGAAGTGCCTCTTCTTTATGAGATGTCACTGTTTTTCTTAAGGTTCTTAGCTGACTGGATAATGGGCACCCTCATTATGGAAGACAGTCTGCTTTATTCAGAGTCTGCAGATTGAAATATTAATCTCATCCATAAAGATACTGGCATGGAAATATCTTGTGTGTTTGACCAACTATCTGGGTACTGTATCTAACCACGTTGGCATATAAAACTAAATACTATATTTGAGTTTTTTGTTCTCAGTCTGATTTGGGAACCACCTGGAAGGGATTCAATAGAGGAATAATATGACCATACTTTATTTTGTTATTGCTTATTTAAAAACACCCAGAGTCATCAAGATCAGGAATTTCCCTGATGTCTACCCTCCTGCCATCTCTTTGCTCCTCCCATCTGTCCTCAGGGGAACCACTATTCTGTTTCTGTCACATGGATTAGTTTGCATGTCCTGGAAGTTTACTTCAATGGAATCATACAGTTTATGTTCTTTTCTTACTGTCTTCTTTCACTGAGTATAATGTTTTGAGATGCATGCATGTTTCACTGTTCCAGTAATTCATTCTTATTGCTGAGTAGTATTCCATTGTATGGATATACCAGGGCTGTTGCATCCACACACTTTAAAAATATTTTTAATTATTCTATTATTGAAAAAGTTTAAATTATTTTTAATTTTTAATGTTTGTGTTTGTCTTTTTAAACTTTCTTAGACTTTACTTTTAATCAAAGTGTTGATCATTTACAATGTTGTGTTAGTTTCAAATGTACAACAAATTGATACAGTTATGCAAACACACACATACACACATATATATCTTTTCAGATTTTTTTCCCTGATAGGTTATTACAAAATACTGAGTATAGTTTCCTGTGCTACATATCACATCCATTCATTATTAACAGTAAGACTATTGGTGAACATTTGGAGTGTTTCCATCTTCTGGCTATTAAATAAAGCTCTTATGAACATACTTGTATAAACCTATATATAACTATATACATTCTTTTACCTTGGAAAAGTACATACTCATATGCTAGGTATATGTTTAATTTTTTAAATTGTTCCTACTATTTTGCATTCCCATGAGCAGTGTATGAGTGTTCCAGTTCCATCATATCTTCAGTGACACTGAGAGCAGCATTCTTTTCTATTTTAATCAGTCTAATAGGGGTGTAGTGGTGAAACCAGTTTATAGTCCTGGAGCCACTTGACTGAAGGGTTTTCTGTGTTCCCTTGGAAAAAGAATCCTGTAACACTGGGGTATTTTTTTAACTTCTTGATTCTCCCTAACTCCATGTCTGATTCTTATCATTCTGCAGCACTTGTCACCATTTAGCTGCCATTCATTTTGCCTATTTTTTTTCTGTGCCACCTCCATTATGGATGTGTGTTTGAAGAGAGGGATTTCTGTTTATTTATTATCTGTTATGTCTCTAGAGAATATAGCAGTATTAGATTTGTGGGAACCTTCATGATTATTTAAGTGAATTAGTGAAAGAATGAACAAATGAATTCATTCAACAGTTAGCAATCACAGTTACCTGTTGTGAGCCGTAACTGTAGTGATACAAAAGCATTTACAGTAAGCCTTAACACTTAGTATCCTTTCATTATGTGCTCATTTAACCATCCTTCAAAGTCACGAAAGACTGTGATTATTATTTCAGTTTTTAAGTAACTGAGTCTCAGTGGTCTTTGACAAATTGCTCAGGAATGCTTTCTTAGTAGGTGAAGAACCCAGAGTCATTTTTTTCCCCAGAGTTTTATATTCAACCCCCACTCCCCTGAACAAATCATAGAACTTACCCTACAAAACCTTCCAGGGGAGTGGGGATATGTGCACATTTTAAGGGGCTTTGTGTTCTAATGAACCTGTGTCAGTGTTGGGTGCAGAAGTCCTTCCACTACTTGTGCCATACAGAGCCCTAGGGAGGAACTGTGCTGTGACGCAGCAGAGGCCATGGGCAGTGGGGTGACTGCTGCTTCTCATTGAAAACTTGACCAGAGTACCACGAAATCACTGATATCAGGGACATTTTCTCCTGTGACACCAGACGCAGCTCAGCCCCTGTGGACCCTAATCATCCTCCTTCCTGAGGGCCCAGGAGGGAGTTGGGCAGTTGCCCCAGTGGGCTCCTTCTCTAGTCAGGACCTGGGGTGGATTCCCTCCCAGGTCTCTTTAGGAATGAGAAAAGTAGATCTCCTTGTGCATCACTTTGAAGCTGGAGAACTGACACGAGAGTCTGTACAAGTCCTCAGGCAACCGAGATTTGCTCTTTTTCATTGGATCCTGGGTCTTCTGGACATAAAGTGAGGATTCAGGTAACAGAATGAAACAGAAGGTATTTGAACTCAGAGCATAGCTATAGCTCAAGGATCCCAGAACCCTCCATAGTCAGGCATGCATGTTTGTGTGTGTGTGTGTGTGTGTGTGTGTGACAATTAGAGACATTAGTTGTATTTGTTTGTGTTGTGTTGTAGGAGCCTGTGTGTGTGTGTGTGTGTGTGTGTGTGTGTGTGTGTGTGTGTGTGTGTAACTAGCAAACACCCTGAATGACACACACTATAATATACAGAGGTCAGAGAAGCCTGGACATTTCCTCAGTCTGTGCTTATTCTACATGCATCTGCTGCTTGGGCCCTGTTTGTAAGACCTTGTGCACTGATTGTGATTAGAATATGAATGACTACTTGTGATAAGAAGGCATCTGGCCTTGGATGCTTGCCAGTTCTGGGTGTGTAGCTGTGTTGTGCATGTGTATTTTGTTTGTGAGTTTTGCATAGATTTGTGTGAAGCTGACTCACACCCTGTATTTACTTAGAGCGTAAGCCATAGAAATCTATAAATCTCCATTTGGCAAGTGGGTGTCTGTGATAATGTGTGAATTATTTTGTGTAGGAAGCCCACACCTTGAGTCTTACAGACAAGAAATAAATATTTGTTTACATGTAAGTGTGTGACATTCTCTCATTTTTTACCATCCACCTGCCTGAAACCAGAAAACACACAGGCAGCCCATAGGAAACCAACTTTGCAGAGCTTTTCACATCCATTTTTCTGTGATTTAACTACCCGAGCAGGGCACTTAGAAGCTCAAGGCTTTTGACACTCTGCTTTACTTTAGTAAAATAGTTTAGAAACGAAATGCTCATTTCTGGAATCACATTCTTTGACACCCAGATCTTTTTCTTTTCCCCAGTTAATAGCTTTGTGGCCTTGGATTTGGCACTGGTGATTCCTAGCTTCCAGCACTGTTACATGGGATCATTCTAATTGCTGACAGATCCTGTCTGTAAGGCTCTTAAGAAGTGAGACACATCATAAGCACTTAGCAAATTGTAGCCCTTGGAGACACAAAGACTTGACATTCCGCATCCTGTTGTGCTGGGGACAGTATTTTTTACGAAAACAGGAAAATCAAGCCCATCCCTAGGGTCTCTATCAACACCACTCCCCAGGTCACACACTCTCTCCTCTTCAATACTGAGCAATTTTCCAGCCACCACTTTGCACACGGTGCTGATGGAATTAAAATATCACATCTGTATTTTTCCCTTCTGATGTCATTGGAGCTCCTGGGTGTCATTAGGAGCTCTGGATCTCATGCAGGAGATCTGTGAGATCGTGGGCTAGATCTGACCCAGAAGCTTTCAGTGAGAAGCCTGTGCTTGGCAGGAGGATCAAGTGCCTGGTCCCTCCTTGTGCCCTGTTAACTGATTCAGTTAATAACCCCAAGCAAGTCCCTGGTCTGGAGCAAGGATCTACTGACAGATTCTTACACAATGTCAAGTTTCTATCCCAAGGATATTTTAACATTAACTTCTCACATTTAATAATGACTTTAGCCTCTCTACCCCCCATAAAAAGAAATGGGTAGATTCTCTGTCTAGTGAAGAGTTGATTAGAAAATCCACCTTTGAGGGAATTCCTGCTTTAACTCAGCGGGTTATGAACCTGTACAGTATCCATGAGGATGTGGTTTTGAGTCTTTGTCTCACTAAGTAGTTTAAGGATCCCATGTAACTGTGAGCTCTGGTGTAGGTTACAGATTCTGCTTGGATCTGTTGTTGCTGTGGCTGTGCAGTAGGTGGGCATATGAATCTCCAAATTGATGTGTAGCCTCTGAACTTTAATATGCCAAATGAGCAGCCCTAAAAATCAAGCCAAAAGAAAGGAAATCAGGCTTTGAAACTGCCTCTTTTATGCAGTATCTATGTGAGATTGTTTAAGTGGTTTCACTACTCCTGTTGGTAAAATGCAGGGAAAAAGCAATGTCTTCTCTACTTTCCAGACACAAATAAAGGTTGATGGATTGAATGAAATTGAAAGGATATGAAAGGCACTGGCAAACTAAAGGGCTGCATGTTTCTGGAGGCCAGCTCTGGTGGCCAGGGAGTGTACACTTTTTCCCAAAGGAGAGGGACGGACATCAGCTTTTGCAATGGAGACAGCCTCTTTGTCCCTTCTTTCAGGGCGCTGGACTGCTCAAATTTTATTGGCATAAGTGGGTGATTATATAGACAGTTTTTCACTACAGATTAAATCAGTGTTAAACGTACATTGGTTAACTTTTACATGGTACAGCAGCTATACATCATGTTCTATGATCTTTATCTTAACTAAACTTAGTGAGTACAATTTAAGGGCAATTAGGTACAATACATCATGTGGAAAGGAGGAGACTCAGTACAAATCATCCCATGGCCAGAAAGTCTCCACAAGTTGAAGAGGACACAGACACAAGAATTGGGCATTCACAAATCTTGTTTTTAGATTGGTGCTTATCTTTAAAGTGTTGTGGCAAGGAGACAGTGTAAGAAATTATAAACCAACTTAACTAGCTATCACTTAAAAGCTTCTGTAACTCATAGCTAGGTGTCTTTTGGTCATGAATAATATATGTCTAACTTCTATGAACCTCATTATAATCCTAACTCTAAAGTTTACTGTATAACTAATTAGTAGATAAACACTGTTTTAATTAAGTTGGATATGAATAGGGAAAAGTCCTTCAGGATGAAATTCTTATTATCTTATTGTTGTAACTTTGTTAAATCATAAATCACCACAGGAAGAATAAGAATGCAAAATAAGAATAATAAGCAAATAATCAGGAAATACAGAGGAAAAGTGAATAACAAATAAAACAACAGGATAGACTAGGTCACCCAAGAAGCAATCCATGTTCTCCAGCGCAAACATGGAAATTGTTTTCCCAGGAAAGCCCCAATCCTTCCCCTTAAACATCAAAGTGAGAGCTGTGTAACCTGAGGCCTGCCCTCGGCTTGTACAGTGCAGGCAGTCTTTCATCCTGACCAGAGGCCCACCTTCAGCATGGCATGCACCATTCAGGCAGGCTTTTTATCCTGACCAGAAGCTCACCTTCCGCTTGTTCCATTCAGGTGAGCTCCCTTTCTTGGTTAGGAACTTGCCTTCAGGTTTTTCTGCCATCAGGCAAGGTCCTTGTCTTGGGTCCCTGCATTTTATCAGCTCCCCCAGCTGCAGGAATATGTGTATACAATTATCTGATCAGGAGCACTCCTTTAAATCCTGAAATAGTTCTTCAGTTCTTGCCTATTGTCTAACTAAAGGGAGGGAGGAACTGTGCAGTTATAGGAGCAAATATTTCAATATATCTTTAATAACATGGGAGAAAATTATGATTGTAACAGTTACCAACTCTATAATCATGCAAGTTTTCTATTCCTTCTGAGTATGTTGTTGATAAACTTTTGTTTATTTTTTTTAGCAGCCACACCAGGAAGTTCTGGGGCTATGGGTCAAATCTGAGCTGCATCTGTAACCTATGCCACCACTTGCAGCATCACTGGATTCTTAACCCACTGAGGTCAATCATATGTCCTCACAGTGACAAAGTCTAGGGTCCTTATCATGCTGAGACATAACAAGAAACCCCCCCTCCTTGGATTATTAAAAAATGCAGTGAGGCAATCATGAAAAAATGTATTTGTCTGCCATTATGATCATTAACTCTTATATCAGTATGAAGATCAATATTTGAAATAGTGCTGGTCATTCAGTTCACTAATTTCTAAGAGAAACCCCAATCCTTCAGGATCCCTCAGCTTTCAGACCCCATCTCAGGTCTTAGGTGTCTTCCTACTGATGAATATCCAGATCTGAGCCATGTATATGGAGATAGATGGAGGTCCATGCACTGAAGTAAGTTTTCTTTCTTGGTAAGAAGATAAACTTGCATTAAGACAAATTCCACCAGAGAACTTACCACAGTGATAGGATATAAGCTCAGAAACTCACCTGGAGAGTGTGAGAGCGCAGAGAAGCTAACACGAATTTTAGGTCAGTTTATTGATCCTTTAAGCAGACCACATCATAGTACTGCTTTATTATATTCCTGAACTTTATACTGTTTTTTTTTTGGGGGGGGGGTGTATGCAGATTCTTTCATTCAATCAACTATGCCATTTTTAGTGTTTATTTTATGCAGGACAGTGTTCTTTGACATTAATGCCTAATGAATGAGAATCCTCTATTAACTCTATGAATGTGCAATATTGGCATCTTCACATTATAGAGGAACAACCTGAGGCCAAGAGAGACTCAGCATCCCAAGTCCAACAGCAAGAAAGTGGTGGGACCAAATTCATAAAGCAGGAAATCTGGTTTCATGTTCATTTAGTTGGTCCTTTGTCAGATGTGTCCTCAATCATTTAATCATGAGAGAAGAGGCCCCATAGGCCCTATTTAATCTGTTATGTCCATTTAGTAGGGTAGTGTCAGAAACACGGTTGATTAAAAACAATAAACAATGAATATGCTCTGGTTTTCATCAAAAGGAATCATGTTGATGGTGTGTCACTTGCTTTGGCAACACTATGAGATAAAAGAATTGTAGACAGTTATTCTTTTCTCCATGAGAAAGTGAGAGACCTTGGTGTGGTGGCCATGATTGTGGCTTCAATGTCTCTGATATTTCCCACTCCCCTCCTTCACTAGCAGACAGGAGAGGAGCATGAGGAGGGAGAACAAGAGCCACATTTCCAAGTTCCTCCTCCTGGGGCTCCCCATCCAGACAGAGCAGCAGGGCGTGTTCTTTGTCCTGTTCCTGGGCATGTACCTGACCACAGTGCTGGGGAACCTGCTCATCATCCTGCTCATCAGGCTGGACCCTCGCCTCCACACCCCCATGTACTTCTTCTCAGCCACTTGGCCCTCACGGATGTATCCTTTTCATATGTCACTGTCCCTAAGATGCTGATAAACATGCAGACCTTGGATCAATCCATCCCCTATGCAGGGTGTGTAAAACAGATGTATTTTTTCATATTTTTGCCTCCATTGATAACTTACTTCTTTCAATGATGGCATATGACAGGTATGTGGCCATTTGTCACCCTTTATGCTACACCATCATCATGAGGGAAGAGAGGTGTTTTTGTCTTTTGGTTGACTCCTGGCTCCTCTCCTGTGCCTATGCACAGACCCACACCCTCCTCCTGGCTCAACTGTCCTTCTGTGCTGACAACATCATCCCCCACTTCTTCTGTGACCTTGCTGCCCTGCTTAAACTGTCCTGCTCAGACACTTCCCTCAATGTGCTGGTCATATTCACTCTAGGATCTGTGTGTTTCATTTTTCCATTTAGTGGCATCCTGGTCTCTTATGGCCACATTGGTGTCTCAATCCTGAGGGTCCCCTCTACTAAAGGGATCTGCAAAGCCTTGTCCACCTGTGGCTCCCACCTCTCTGTGGTGTCTCTGTTCTATGGGACAATTATGGCCCTGTACTCTTCCTCCTCATCAGGACAGTCCCATGACAAAATCATCATTGCTTCCATGATGTACACAGTGGTCACCCCCATGCTGAACCCTTTCATCTACAGCCTGAGAAACAGAGACATGACATTGGCTCTGGGGATTCTTTTCAGAAACAGTAACATTTTTGTAAAGTGAGTATCACCTAACCAAGTTCTTATTTACTCACTGACATTGTTAATAATGCCTTAAAAATGGTGCCTTGGTCACCATGTCTCTATCACTTTCCTCACTGTCCTTTAAATTGTCATTGTTGGAGGATCAATCTCTTCCCCTTTAGTCATATCTCTTTTCCTTTTATTTTTCCATACCCTAAATATGACATTAACCACAATACACATTCAACTTTGATGGTATTCAAAACACCAATCTCCTTTGTGTATATATGTTAGTATGTTTAATTTTTTTCAATGTGTTATGTTATTATTACATTTTACTTTTTACAAATTTTTGAAGTATATATGTTCTTGATTTTATTGTGATAATCTATTCTTGGGCATTGCTTTTTAAATTGTTTAATTAATTATTTAGAAGTACACTTGTCTTACAATGTGGTGTTTCTTTCAGGTGTAGTGCAAAGTGATTAAGTTTTTTATATAATATATAGTATATATAAATATATTTTCAGGTTGTTTTCCATTATGTGTTATCACAAAATATTGAGTACTGCTCCATGGTTATACAATTGGTCCTGTTAGTTATCTATTATATATACAGCAGTGTGTATATGTTTATCCCAAACTCATAATTTCTTCATTCCCCCTTTCCCTTTAGGTAACAAGTTTGTTTTCTATATCTGTTTTTCTATATCAGTTTTGTGTATGGGTTCTTTTGTGCTTTTAGGGCAGCAGACAAGGCATGTGGAAGTTCCTAGCCTAGGAGTTGAAACAGAACTACAGCTGATGTCCTATACCACAGCCATAGCAAGGCCAAATCCAAGCCACATCTGTAGCTATACCACAGTTTAGGGCAATGCTGGATCCCTGACCCAATGAACAAAGTCAAGGATTGAACCCACATCCTCATGGATACTAGTTGGATTAATTTACATTGTGTCACAATGGAAACTGCCCATATCATTTTTTTAGATGCCAAAATAAGCAATATCATATGATGTACATTTTTCACTGTCTGGTTTACTTCATTTAGTATGATAATCTGTAGATCCATCCATGTTGCTACAAATGGCATTATTTCATTCTTTTTATGGCTGAGTAGTATTCCATTATATATATGCACCACATCTTCATCATTCCTCTGTTGATGGGCATTTGGGTTGCTTCCATGTCTTGGCTTCTTGCCTTCCAACACTACAAACATTCAGTTAAGATTCTAATGTTTTGTTTTGGTAAAGTTCAAAATGCTTATCTTGTGATTGCAGTATCAAGTTAATAAAGTACTTTTGATGGTTTACTAAACCTAATTAAACTTTAATTTGAGTGTGCTTTTGAAAATAGGGGAGCACAGAGTAGTCAATCCAATTATCCAATTTCCTCATTCCAGGAAGACTAAATCCCCCCCCTCTTAAATTGGATGTTTGTATTGAGAACAGTCTATAGCTATTGGATTGATTTTAGTCCAGGAAATGAGGGTTGTCTTTTCTCCATATATCTTACTTCTAATATGAAAAAGCTAAATGCATGAATTTATAATTTATGCACCCAAAAATATCTAGTGCATGACTACCATGTGCCAGGCAATGTTCTATGTTTTGAGTATACAGGTTAAAAAAACGTATCCCCTTTTAGAGGTTGCTTTCCAGCACCTCTGATCCAGCTCATCCTTCCCCTTTTTTTTCCATAGATGGTTTTAACCTTCTAAGTCACCCTAAACTTAACTCATTTTAAAAATTGTCTTTGTTTCTTTCCTGGGATGAAAGTTCTATGGAAGATGGGTTTCTATGTTTAGGAAATATACAAATTCTATGTTTTTCATAAGTAAAAACTTCTGTGAATATAAGGAGGCATAAAAAGGGGGAGCAGAAATTCCTGTCATGGCTCAGTGGTAATGAACCAGTCAAGTGTCTATGAGTACTAGGGATCAATACCTGGCCTCACTTAGCAGGTTAAGGATCCAACATTTCTGTGAGCTCTGGTTTAGGTCACAGACCCAGCTCCATTCCTGCCTTGCTGTGGCTGTGGTATAGGCCAGAATCTACACTTGATTCCACTCCTAGCTTAGGATTCCATATGCTAGGGATTTGCCCCTACAAAAAACAAAAACAAAAACAAGGTGGCATGGGGGAGAAAAAATTCTGGGGTGGGATTCATAATTTAACACATTGTTGTCTAGGTAGAGCTCATTGGGAAGGTAACATCCAAAAACACTTGCAAGGACTGGGAAGTGAGCCATGGAGCTGCCTGGGAAAAGCATGGAGATCAGCACCTAGAAACACTCTGAGGATAGTTAGTGACTGGCCTATCCCAGGGACAATAATGGAGCCTCTGTAGCTGTTCAGGACTAAGTGGTGGAGGGGTGGTGGGTGATTAGTTCAGAGATATCAGAGGGCCTGATTTGTAGGGCACCTGATATCATGGTAGGTGTATTAGTCAAGATTACACAGAGAAGTGAAAAAAAATAGGGTGTGTTTGTGTGTGTAAAAGAGAGTCCCAGTTGTGGCATTATGGGGTTGGTGGTGTCTCTGCAGTGGGTAAAGTATCACATTGCCACAGCAGTGGCATAGGTGGCTACTGTGGGTCTGATATGGTCCCTGGCCTGGGAACTTCCATATGCTATAGGGTTCCAGAAGAGAAGAATCAAGAGAGTTGAGAGTTTTATTTTACAGAATTGGCTAACATAATTGTGGAAGCTAGCAAGTGTAAAGTCTGCAGGGTAGGTTGGCAGGCTGAAAACCCAGGGAAAATTTGCAGTTTTGAGACTGAAGGCAGGCTACTGACAGAAATGCCTCTTCTTTGTGGGAGGTCATTCTTTTTCTTAAGGTCCTTAAATGACTGGATAATGAGCACCCTCATTATGGAGGACAGTCTGCTCTATTCAGGTTCTGCATATCACAGTGTTAATCTCACCCACAAAGATACCTTCATGGAAACATCTAGAATTAATTTTAACCAAATGTCTGGGTGCTGTACTATCGCCGAGTTGAGTAGCCAAGTTGTCTTGTCAAGTTGACATATAAAATTAAGCATTATAGTTGATTTTATTCTTTCTTTAAAATACCCTGATTTTTGGAGGTATAAATGACATAAAATAAACTTCGTATGGCTAAAATACACCATTTGACTCAGAAAACTGAATACAGAACCACTGTATGATCCAGCCATCCCCATCCTGGGCATATATCCAGATAAAACTACAATTCAAAAAGACACATGCACCACTATGCCCATAGAAGCACTGCTCACAATAGCTAGGACTTGGAAATGACATATCTTTCCATTGAGACATGAATAGATACAAAGATGTGGTATATAGATAGAATGAAATACTACTCAGCTATAGAAAAGAAAGAATACCCTTTGCAGCAACATGATATAACTAGTTAGTCTCATACTAAATGAAGTAAGACAGACAAAAATCATATGATACACTTATATGTGGAATCTAAAATATGGCACAAATGAACTATCTATACAACAGAAGCATGTTCATAGACTTGTGGTTGCCAAGGGCAAGAAGGTGTTGTGGGAAGGGTGGGAGATTGGGGTTAGTAGATGCAAACTCTTACATTTAGAATGGATAATCAATGAGGACCTACCATATCACACAGTGAACTATACCCAGTCTATTTGGATAGACCATGATGGAAGATAATATAAGAAAAGTTATGTGTATACACATACATATATATGACTGGGTCACTTTGATATACTCCAGATATTTGCACAACATTATAAATAAACTATACTATTTATTTATTTATTTATTTGGTCTTTTTGTCTTTTCCAGGGCTGTACCCATGGAATATGGAGGTTCCCAGTCTAGGGGTCTAATCAGAGCTGTAGCCTCCAGCCTACATCAGAGCCACAGCAATGCCAGATCCTAGTCATGACTGTGGCCTACACCACAGCTCACAGCAATGTTGGATCCTTAACCCTCTGAGCATGTCCAGGGATCTAACCTGCATCTTCATGGTTCCTAGTTGGATTTGTTAACCACTGAGCTGTGACAGGTACTCCCCAACTATACTTTTTAAAAAGTTTAAAAAAAATAATCTGCATCTATTTTTTAATTTTTTAAAATGTATAGTTGATTTATAATATGCAAATTCCTGCAGCATAGCAACGTAGACATGTATATGTAACTGGGTCACCATGCTATACAGTGGAAAAAAATGAATTGGGGAAATAAACAATTTAAAAATTTTAAATAAAGTGTATGCTTTGACTAGTTTTTACCTATATACACACCCATGAAATTCCCACCACTGCTGTCAAGATTGTGAATCTCCCTGATGTCTACCCTCCTGTCATCCTTGTGCTCCTCCCAACTGTCCCCCAGGGAACCACAGACCTGTTTTTGTCACATGAATTAGTTTTCATCTCCTATAAGCTTATTTTGATGGAATCATACAGTGTATATTCTTTTCTTGATGACTTCTTTCACTCAGCATAAGCATTTTTATATGCACTCATGTTCTTCTATGTATCAGTAGTTCATTCTTTGCATTGCTGAGTAGCATTCCATTGTATGGATATACCAGGGCTGTTGCATCAATGCACATGTACAATTTCTTTTAATTTTTTTATTATTGTAAAATTTTTAATTATTTATTTTAAATTTTTAAAATGTTTCTGTTTATCTCTTTTAAACTTTCATTAGACTTTTAATCAAAATGCAGTTCATTTACAAGGTTGTGTTTGTTTCATGTGTACAACAAAGTGATGTTGTACATACACGCACAGACAAATATATTCTTAACAGATTTTTTCCTGATATGTTACTACAAATTGTGGAGTATAGTTTCCTGTGCTATATAGTAAGTCTATGCATTACTAACAGTAAATCCGTGGATGAGCACTTGGGGTATTTCCAGATTATGGCTATTTCCTAAGGCTCTAATGAACATACCTGTGTAAACCTATGTATAAATATATACAATCTTTTTACTTAGACAAATACCTCGTCATGTGCTATGTAAATGTTTAACATTAAAAAAATGTTCAAAAAAATGTTCAAACTGTTTTGTATTCCCACGAGGAGTGTATGAGAGTTCCAGTTCAATCATATCTTCAATGACACTGAGAGCAGCAATCCTTTCAATTTTAGCTAGTCTAATAGGTGTGCAGTGGTTAAACCAGTCTATAGACCCAGAGCCACTTGAATGAAGGGATGTCTGTTTCTTTGGAAAGGAATCCTGTAACACTGGGGTATTTTTTTAACTTCTTTTCTTATTTTTTTTCTATCATTTATTTATATATATATATTTTTTTCTACTCTACAGCATGGTGACCCAGTAACACATACATGTATACATCCTTTTTTCTCATGTTAAGTATTCAATTGTAAGTGACTAGGCAGAGTTCCCAGTGCTACATAGCAGGATCCCATCATTAATCCATCCCAAAGGCTAATGGAACAGAATAGAGGACCCAGAAATAAACCAAGACACCTTTTATCAATTAATCTTTGACAAAGGAGGCAAGAGTATAAAATGGGAAAAATACAGTCTTTTTTAACTTCTTGAGTCTCCCTAACTCCATGCATGATTCTCATCATTTTATAGCACTTGTCACCATTTACCTGCCATTCATTTTGCCTGAATTACTTTCCTGCATTACCACCCACTTGGATGTGTGTTGTAAGAAAGTATTCCTGATTATATTATTATCTATGTCTCTAGAGAATATATCAGTATTACATTTGTGGGAACCTTAATGATTTATATTTAAGGGAATGAGTGAATGAATGAAGAGAATAATTCATTCAACAGTTACCAATCAGAATTGCCTGTTGTGAGCCATAGCTGATCTCTAGTGATACAAAGACAGACAATAAACCTTAACATTTAGTAAGCTTTCATTAGGTGCTCATTTAACCATCCTTCAAAGTCACAGAAAGACTATGATTATTATTTCCTCTTTTTAGAATTGAGTCCCAGTGGCCTTGGGTATATTGCTCAAGAATGCTTTCTTAGTAGGGGAAGTACCCAGAGTCTTTTTTCCAGAGTTATATATTCAAGCCCCCTTCTCCTGAACAAGGTATAGACTGTGCCCTACAAATACTTCCCGGGGAATGGGGAGACATGCACGTTTTAACAGCCTTTGTGTTCTAATGAAAACCTGTGTTGGGGAAATTGCAGAAGCCCTTCCACTGCCTGTGCCATTCACTGCTGTTGTGAGAAGCTGTGCTGATGACACAGAGGCCATGGGCAATGGGGACACTCCAACTTCTTATTAGAGACTTGACCAGAAGCTTAAGATACCACTGATATCAGGGACAGTTTCTCCTGTGAAACTGAGTACAGCTCAGCCCCTTTGGACCCCAATCATCCTCCTTCCCAAGAGGCCAGGAAGGAGTTGGGCAGGTGTCTCAGTGGACTGCTCCTCTCTTTGGGGCATAGGGGGTATTCCCTCTGGGGTCTCTTTAGGATGGAGAAAAGATCTCCTTGTGCATCATTTTGAAGCTGAATAACCAACATGAGAGTCTGTACAGTCCTCAGGCCTCCAAGGTTTCCTCTTTTTCTTTGGATCCTGGGTCTTCTGGACAAAAAGTGAAGATTCAGGTAATAGAAAGTAGGAGAAGCTATTTTTACTCAGAGCACAGGAATATCTCAGAAGGAGCCCAGGAACCTCCCCAGTCATGCATGTGTGTTTATGTGTAAGTGTGTGTGTGACCATCAGAGACATTAGGTGTATTTATGTCTGTGTGTGTTGTGTTTTAAGAGTCTATGTGTGTATATTTACCTGACAAATACACTGACTGAGACACAATAGGATATACAGAGATAACAGACACCTGGACATTTCCTCGGTGGGTGTTTATTTTATGTTAACCTGCTGCTTGTGCGCTGTGTATAAGACCTTGTGTACTGCTAGTGATGCAAATATCTATGACTTCTTGTGCAAACTAGGATGTTTACAGTTCTGTGTGTGTAACTGTGTTGTACATGTGTATTTTGTTTTTGAATTTTGCATGGATTTATGTAAAGCTGACTTACGCTCTGACTCTATTTATCTAGTGAGTATAAGCCAGAGAAATCTAGCTAGTGTGTGTCTGTGATAGCATGTGAGTACTTTTGTGTAGCAAACCCACACAAGACTTTCTTCACAGAGGAGATATAATATCTGTGTGTGTGTGTGTGTGTGTGTGTGTGAAAGAGAGAGAGATTCTCTCATTTTTTACCTTCCACCTGTCTGAGACCAAAATCTACACAGGCAGCTCCATATGAACCTGACTTTGCAGAGCTGTTGACATCTATTTTTCTGTGATTTGACTATTCAAGTAGGGCCCCTGGAAGCCCAGGATTTTTGACAGTCTGCTTCAATTTTGGTCAGTCCATTTAGAAAGGAAATCCTCAATTCCAGAATCATGTACTTTGACATTAAGATCTTTATAATTTCCCCTATTAATAGCTTGGTGTCCTTGGGTTTGGATGTTGTGATTCTCAGCATCCAATGCTCTTACATGGGATCATACTAATTGCTGACAGATCTTGTCTGTACGGTGCTTAAAAAGCTTGGCACATTGTATGCACTTAGGAAATTGTAGCTTCATGGAGCCCCAAACCCATTACTCTCCATGTCTTATTTTGCAGGGGATGTGTTTTATATGAAGACTGGAAAACTAAGCTGATCCATAGCCTCTCTCAAGGCCCCAGGCCTAGGACACACACTGTCTCCTCTTCACTACTGAGCTATTTCTCACCCACCTCTTTGCACACAGTGCTGATGGAATCATAGTACTAATTCTGTATTGTTCCTATCTGATCACATTAGAGCTCATGGGTGTCATTAGGAGCTCTGGTTCTCCTGCAGGAGATCTGTGAGATCCTGGGCTAAGTTTGACCCAGCAGCCTTCAAGGAGAAGCAAGTTCTTGACAGGATTTTCAAGTCCCTGCTCCCTCCTTGTGTCCCATGAACTGAGTCAATTTATAACCCCTGGCAACTCCCTGGTCTGGAGCAAACATTTACTGACAGATTCCTACACAGTGTTAATATCACATTCCTCTCCCAGGAATATTTTGTCCTTTATATTTTCACTTTTAACATTTTAACTTAGACTCTTTACCCCCCCATAAATAGAAATTGGTGGAGTCTCTGCAGTAAAAAATAATTACAAAATCAATGTCGGTGACCAGGTTACACTGCGCAATAACTATGTGAGATTGTCTAAGCATCTTCACTACTGTTGGTAAAATGCAGGGGAAAACACTGTTCTCTGCTTCCCAGACAGAAATAAAGGTGATGGATTGAATGATATTGAAGACATAGGAAAGCCATTGGCAAACTGAAGGGCTGCAGGAATATGAGTGTGGATAGTTATCTGAGCAGGAGTACTCCTTCAAATCCTGAAATAGTTCTTTAAGTCCTGACTGTTTGTCTAACTAAAAAAAATAATAACAAAATATATAGTTGTATATACTAAAAAAAAGAGAGAGAGGGAGAAACAGTAGTCATAGAAGCAAAACTTCCAGTATATATTTAAAAACATTGGAGAGAAATGTGACTAGAGCTGTTACTAATTATCTGATCATGCTCATTTCCTAGTCCTACTAAGAATGTTGATAGTGAAGTTTTACATTTTTTTTTTTTCATTTTTTAGGAGCACACATGAAACATGTGTCAGTTCCCTGGCTTAGGTTCAAATTGGAACTGCAGCTCCTGGCCTAAACCACAGCCACAGCAGTGCCAAATCTGATCCCTGTCTTCAGCCTACCCTGCAGTTCATGGCCACCCCCCTGGACCCTTAACACATGAGGGATTCCAGGGTTTCAACCACTATCCTCATGGATACTAGTTGGGTTCTTAACACACTGAGCTACAGCAAGCACTCCCAATAGTGAAGTTTTAATAGCATCCCTCCTAGGACTCTTGAAATGTTCAGTGTGGCAATCATGGAGAAAATATATTTGTCTGCCATTGTGTCCATTAACTGTCAGTTATTATCAGTGTGAAGATCGATATTGGGAAATAGTGCTGATCAATCAGGTACTGACTTCTAAGAGACACCCCAATCCTTCAGGATCTCTCAGCTCTCGGACCCCATCTTGGATCTCAAGTATATTCCTAATGAATCTGAGACAACTTGGTGTATCAGTTGTAGATGGAAATGGATGGAGGTACAGGCACTAAAGTAAGGTTTCTTTCTTGGCAACAAGATTAACATGCACTAAGACAAGTTGGAGAATGGAACTTACCCCAGTGATAGAATATGAGCTGAGAAACTCACCTGAAGAGTGTGAGAGCTCAGATAAGTTAACATAAATTTTAGGTCAGCTTCTTTGTGCTTTATGATGACCACCTCATAATACCATTTCATTAAATTCCTGAACTTGATATATTTTTGGGGGGGGGTATGTAGATACTCTCAAAAATAATGCATGAAAGTTTTGGTGTTTATTTTATGCATGAAAGTGTTCTTAGATATTAATGCCTAATGAATTACAATCATTTTGTTAACTCTTTGGCATCTTGAAATAATAGAAGCACAATCTGAGGCCATAGAAATTTAGCATCCGAAGTACTACAGCAAGAAAGTGGTGGGACCAAAATCATAACACAGGAAATCTGGCTTCATGTTCCCCAATTAGTTAGTCCTAGGTCAGGTGTGCCCTTGAGGAATAGTCTCCTGAGGGAAGAGGTCCTGTATGTTTAATTTATTCTTCTATGTCCAATGAATAGCTTGGTGTCATAAACATGGTAGACTAAAAAGTAAAAAAATGAATTTGAAGTTTTTCATCAAAAGGAATCACGGTGAATGTTGAGGATATGTCACGTGCTTTGGCAAAACTATTTCATAAAAGAAATGGAGGCATTTATTATTTTTCTCCATGAGAAAGTGGGTGACCTAGTGTGGTGGCCACAATCATGAATTCAGGGTCTCTGACACACCTGCATGTCTTTCTTCCTCAGTCACATGGCCCTCACAGATGTCTCCCTTTCAATTGTCACTGTCCCTAACTTGCTGATGAACAGGCAAACTCAGCAGAAATCTGTCCCTTATGCAGGGTGCATTTCCCAGATATATTTTTCTCACTTTTTGGTTGTCTTCACAACTTTCTTCTCCCAGTGATGGATCATGACAGGTATGTGGCCATTTGTCAGCCTCTCCACTACAGCACCATCGTGAGGCAGGAACCGTGTGTCTCCTTAGCAGCTGGTTCCTGGTTCCTCGGTTGTATCCATGCCACGTTGCACACCCTCATCTTGGTCCAACTGTCCTTCTGTGCATAAAATACCATCTCCCACTTCTTTTTTGACCCTGCTCCCCTCATGAAGTTGAGCTGTTTAGATACATCCCACAGTGAGCTGGTCATCTCTACTATGGGAGGTACACTTTTCATCCTGCCTTTGAGTAGTATCTTGTGATCATATATTCATATGTGAACCACAGTTCTGAGGGTCTCTTCCACCAAGAGACTCTTAAAAGTTTGTTCCATCTGTGGCTTCCATCTCCTTGTGGTGTCTTTATACTACTGGACACTTGCTAGTGTTTAATTTTTCTCCTCATCCTGGGACTCCAATGACAAAGACATAATTGCTTCTGTTGTGAATGCAATAGTTACTCCCATGCAGAATCCCTTCATCTCCAGCCTCAGGAACAGAGGCATAAAACAGGCCTTAGAGGTATTTGTCAATAGGGCTTACTTCTTGAAGTGACAATCACTAAAACCTCTTATTGCAGTCATGAGCACAGTGAGATGTTTCTCTTAAAATTACCATAATTTTGGCAACTCTGTAACTTCAAGTGAATATGCATTCAGTGGTCATATATAGTTTTAATATGTTGATAAGGTCCAACTTGTTACTTGTAATGATAATATCCCTTATCATTAATTTTTTGTTTGCTTTTTAATCACCTCTCATATGATATGTGAAAAATCCTATGCTGAATATGTCACATAATTATGATTGTGGTTTTGTCTTTTTGTTTTTAGATATGCAGCTTTTGCTTATATATTTTTATACTAGGTTATTGATAACACACTGATTTAGCATCGTGTTCTGCTCCTTGTGAACTGATTCTTCTCTGTAAGATGTGCTGAAATTGGTTTGCATTGGCTGCAATCTGATTGTTAACATCTGTTTGCAACTCCAAAATCAATGACACAATTGTTGTGGACTGAAATCAGCCATGATGGGCATAATTACACTGTGGAAATTGGCTAATGCTACAAGTAATTCTCTCCTATGATAGGGAGATTTCTTATTCATTAAACAGCACACCATTGCCTTTATAGTGAGGGCAGATGTCTTTTTAGCCATGGCTTCTACACTCGCATTCCATTTACATCCTCTGATATTGTTTAGATATACCAGTTTTTTAGTTTTTTGGTTTTTTTACATGTTTTTCTCTTTATTTCCCAAATTTCTCTTAAGATCGTATAATTCTTTCACCTTTTACATGTATTTCTTTTCCATCACTTTAAACTTTCTTATGTCTTTATATCTGGAAATTGTTATTTCTTAACAGTGTAAAGTTGAATTTTGCTTTTTTTTTATGTAGGTTAACAATCATAGTATTTCTGGAGAATTGAATCTATTAACGTATAATATAATCAGAAAGTATTTGAATTATTTTCATGTTTCTATATGTATTCTAATTGAGACATCTGATTTCATATTTATTCTCACTTCTCTTATAATTTCTTATTCCATATACTCCCCATTCACTTATTATTCATACATTATTATTATTTTATTATTCTTTGCTTATGTAGAGATTATGACTTACTTTTTCTTAAAAAAATTATTGTGGTATAATTTATGGCACAACATGAAATTTACTAGTTTAATCCTTTGAGTTATACAATTAGGTGGCATTTAGTAAATTCATTACTGCTATTTTGTTATAGGGATGCAAAAGGGAACTATGGAAGATCAGTGCACTTGAGTACTTCACAGCTATGAAAAAAATATTGGCAAAGATTCCTGTGAATCAATATGGAGGGATTTCCAAGATGCATTATTAAATGGGAAAAAAAACAATGCATAAAAGAGCATCTATAGCATGCTACTTCCTATGTTAAAAAGGAGAGGAAAATAATATATACACACATATTCCCATTCAGAAGAAGAAACACATGAGTAATCAATCTGAAACTAATGAGACTGCTTACCTACAGGGGGTGGGGTGGGAATAGGAAAGAAAAAATGGGGCAATGACTATATTTATTTGTATAGTTTTGACTGTGTTATCTTTTACCTACTAAAAAATAAAAACAAAGTGATGGAACATAAAGCAAGATAGAATAAAATAAAAAATGAGGCTAAGTATATTTTGAGTTAATAATCTAAAGGGGAAAATAAAAGTGATTAATAATTGAACAGTGAATTTCATCTCTAAAATACTCTCACAGAAAAAAAAGCACATTTTTTGTAAGCAAATTTTTTGAGGTGAAGTAAGTTTGTCATTAACAGTGGTTTCAGATATATATTCTGAAATTACATATATTTGAGGATTTAGCAAATAAATAAACTTGTCCTGAAAAAAGGACTGATTCCTCACTGGGGGAAAGGTGCAATGTACATGGAAAAAGAGAGACTAGAAAGAATTCTATGGTGTAAAGCTAGAATTGAAGATATCAGTTTTAACTCATGGGTTGTAATGTGCATAAACAGATTGAAATTATATATTAATATCTGTCTGGTCCCCATCTACCATTCTTTCTGTTCCACTGCTGACCCATCTCTTATGGGTAACCATGACTTTGCTTGTTTTAGTTTATACATCCTGTGTTTCTTTTATGCTTCCTGGCTGTATACACTGAGATCATTTAGAAGCTTTATAAGCAATGAAAACATATAATTCCAAATTTGATTTTTAATTATTATTTTTAAATCATTATTTCCTCAATTCATTTTTTTCCTACTGTACAGCATGGTGACCCCGTTACACATACATGTACACAGTCTATTTTCTCACATTGTCAAGCTCCATCATAAGTGACTAGACATAGTTCCCAGTGCTACACAGCAGGATCCCATTGCTTATTTGATTTTTGAGTATTAATCTCCTCTAAGAGGAAGAAAAGTTACTTAGAAAAATGGCTGATTCTAGGGCTGGGGCCAGGGCAGGATAAGGCCAGGGAAATTTTGCTGAGCCTGAAAATAAAAAGTGCTCAACGAACCATGGGAACACAGGAGCCAGCTGGAAGGGCTCCCCTTGGCCAAATCTGGAATAATTAGAGCTTCAAAATGAATAACATCAGTAATGGGTTACAACTGAGAGAATAAATAAGAATTAATGGGTCTGTGATTATATAAATAATTCAATGAAGAAACATGCAGAGTAAGGGGAAGTTCCTTTCTATAGAGAATACAGCTAATCAATATAGAAAATCTGCTCAAAATAGAAAAACCACCATTTGGCCACCACATCTGAAATAGTTTGTTCAATATAAGAATCATCAATGACTGTTAGATATACTGGGTGAAATTGTATTAAGAAAAGTGCTGTGGTTATACAACTCAAAATATCTACCAAATGAAACTCAGTTAATTACAAATGTTAATATAGTAACTTACTGTAGAGAACCTGACAAAGACCACCTCAACCAATTGTTCAAGGGTAAACTCAGTAAAAATTGGAATTTTTTTTTTCCTTTTTAGGTCTGTACCAGTGGCATATGGAAGTTCCCAGGCTAGTGGTAGAATTGGAGCTGCAGCTGGCAGCCTACCCCACAGCCGCAGGAACACAGGATCCGAGCCACATCTGCAGCCTACAATGCAGCTTGTGGCAATGCTGGATCCTTAACCCAATGAGTGAGGTCAGGGATATTAGCTGGGTTGGTAACCTGGTAAGAAACAAAGGGAACTCTGAAGAACACAAATTTTTAATGAAGATTCTGCAATTTTTGAAACAAATCTGAGAATTTAAAGCCTATATTTGGTATTAATTAGGAAACACAGGTAAGGCCCTTATTCTAGGACCCAGATGTTCATAAAATTTTTCAGCATTATGAATGACAATTTCTGAATTATTCTAGCACCAAGCAGCTTTACTAAATTCTTTATTGAAATATAATTTGCAGGGCTTCTGGAATTCCCTTGATGGCTCATTGGTTAAAAAAACCAACAAGCATCCATGAGGAAGCAGGTTCAATCCCTGGGGTAGCTCATTAGCATAAAGATCAGCATTACTCTGAGCTAAGGTGTAGGTCACAGATGTGTTCAGATCCTACATTGCAGTACCTGTGGCATAGGCTGGCAGCTGTAGCTGAGATTTAACCCCAGCATGGGAACCTCCATAGGCCATGGGTGCAAACCTAAACACACGCGCACACACACACACACACACACACACACACACACACACACACACACAGAAAAACCCACAAAACCTAGAAGTATAATTTGGAGGGCCTGAGTAGCTCAGTCAGTAGAGAATCAGACTTTCAATCTGAGGGTCCAGGCTTCAAGTCTTGTCCACATGCTGTGTGAAATATAGTTTGCAAACAATGTTATGTTACTTTCTGGTGTGTTACATGGTGATTTGACATTTTCATACATTATGAAATGATCACAATTATTAATCTAGTAACTCTCTGTCCCCAAAAGTCTTTACAGCATTAATTATCATATTCTTTATGCTGTATATTGCATCCCATAGTTTATCACTGGAGTTTTGTTTCTCTTCATCCACATCACCTATTTCATCCCCATCACCTATTTCATCCCTTTTCCCAAGATATTGTCCCCTCTGACAACCACGTGTTTCTTCTCTGCATTTATGAGTCTGTTTTCATTTTGTTTTGTTGATTTGTTGTTTTGATTTTTAGACTCCAGATATAAGTTAGGTATCATGATTTTATCATTGTCTCTCTGCTTTATTTCACAAAGCATAATACTTTCTGGAACCATCCATGTTGTTGGAACATGGCTGTGAACTATGAAATGCACCTGATTATGTCCCTTATGGCCATGTTTTTTCTAATGAAGGTGGCAAGCATTTTTAGTCCACAGGATGGGATGGCACAGACAGTTTTTTTCACTGTTGGAGATTCACTTTCATGTTTTTGTGTGTGGATATCCAGTTTCTCAGCACCATTTATTGAAAAGACTCTCATTTCCCATGGTGTATTTTTGGCTCCCATGTCAAAGATGAGTTGAGCAAATATGTGTGGATTTATTTCAGGGATCCATATTCTGTTCCTTTTTTTATACGTCTGTTTTTATATCAGTAACATACTGTGTTGATTTCTAAAATTTGTAGTATAGTTTGCAATCAGGAAGTGTGATGTCTAAAGTTTTGTCCCTTTTGCTTAAGATGATTTTGGCTTTTGTGGGTCTTTCATGGTTTCATATGGATGGAATAAATTATGGTGATGGGATATGAGCACCAACACATTTCAGGATCAGTGGTGTGTGATCTCAAGTGCTGGTCATACTCTGTTCCATTCTTCAGTGGATGGAGTGGACAATTCCATTGTAGTTTCTTCAAAGTTCAAGTGTGTACATGACCTCTCCTTCTCCTCATGTGCAGGCAGAGGGGAGGCCAAGGTGTCTTTGGCATTAGAGACATTTTCTGGAACTACTGTAGCTAGCCCCTTTGGTCCCTGCACTGGCTGAATCTCAAGAGGAAGGCAAGAAATTTGGCAATTAACTCAGTTGTTTTCTTCATTAACCAGAAACTTGGGGTGTGTTCCCAGTGGTCTCGATCCTACTGGTAAATGTGCATTTTCCTGGTCATTATTCTCCTTGCAAACAGACAGGGAAGTGGTAAATATCCTTAGGCTATGGAGGCATAAGAGATAAGTCTTCAGGTAGTAGTCTGGACCAGATCAGATTGGAACAATGTAGGAAACAATCACTTGGCTTAGATGTGTGCATTGATGCGAGGACTAGGAAAAAGAGATAGAGGAAATGTGTGTTTACATTGTCCTTATAACCATGTGTTCTTATTGACTGATTCACACATGGACCTACATGGTGCCACCAGCCTTAAGTGGCCATAATAATAAAGTAAACTAAAATGCCCTAAAATTAAAATTTGTGTTCCTCAGTTGCACTAGCTATATTTCAAGTTTCCAGTAGCCACAGGATACTGGTGCAGCTGTAATGGACAACACAGCTATAGAGTATTTCCATCCTTGTGGAAAGGCCTATTGTGCAGCGCTAATAATAGGCCATGGTGGCTGGAAATCTGCAATAGTGTTGCATGTTGCTTCTTTTTATGTTATTTGTGTTTTGGGTTTGATCACATGTGATTTTTCATCTGTGTATTGGAGTTTCTCTGTGTGTGAGTGTGTATGGTTTGTGAGTTGTGTGGGCAAATGGATGTGATCTTTGCATATTTTTTAAAAACAGCTTGTGAGGTGTATTTGTTATACACAAAACTGAACATATTTAATGTATGTAATTTGAGGAGTTTGGACATGTGCACACATGTGTGAAGCAACTACCCCACTCAATGTCATCAATATATCTGCCTCCTCTCAAAATGTCCTTGTGTCCTTTTGTTGTGGTGAGAAATCTTAACATGAGATCTAGTCTTTTAGGAAAGTTTTATGTGAACAGAATAGTATTTTTGACTTTAGTCATTATGCTGTAAACAGGTCTCAATAACTAATTCATCTCACATAACTGACACTTTATTTCAATTGAATAACAACACTCCATTTCCTCTTCCCCCAGCCCTTGGCAACTGCCATTTATTCTCTCTTTCTATGAGTTTCTCAAAGTGAAATTATGCAATTTTTACCTTTGTAGGACTGGCTTATTTTACTTAGTATAATGTACTCCTGGTTCATTCTAGTCACAAATGTCAGGATGTTCTTTTTGTTTTTAAGGAAAAATTATAATCCATTGTGTATATTCCACATTTATCCATTTATCTGTTGATGGACATTCAGTTTGTTTCCATAGCTTATCTATTGTGCACAGAGCTGCAATGCACATGGGAGAGTAGATACATCTCTGAGATCTTGACTCCAGTTCTTTCTGGTCTACACCCAGAATTGGGATTGCTGGATCATGTGGTAGTTCTATTTTGAATGTCTTGGGGGAACCTCCATACTCTTTTCCATAATGGCCACACCGTTTTTCCTCCCCACCAGCAGTGTAGATGCGTTCTTATTTGCATGTTTTTTAAGTTGTGTGTGACAAAAGATTTCATTTAAAGGTTATAAGTTAGTGGGTATGAATCCATACCAACCATGCCACTTCTGAATAGGATGCGTATGGTTGAGAGAGAGTCAAAGAGCAGCACCTGGGGTTTGGTTTTGTGTCACTATGCGTCATGCTGCGTGTATGTTTGTGTGTAAATCTTGTCTAGTTAATAAGATGGCTCTGAATTCTGATATAGGTCTCTGGTCCTACAGCATTTGTAATATCTCTGATCTTTGGTCACCTCTTCTGGCAAATTCTCATGTCCCTCACTTTGTATGTATGCTCAAAACTGAGCCATTTTAAAGCCCTGGTGATGGAAGGGGAGAGACAGAGAGACAATGGCATATATGAAGGAAGCTATTTATTGGCAAATTTATTAAAAATGCAATGAGTCGAGTGCTTTGAATCTAATCCTCAAGGGCCATCTGTTGGGGCCTGTACTGTTTCCTGGATGTGAGAGGGAGACCTCAAGATGTAAATACATATTTTTGGTGGGCTACTTGGTCTTGCTTGATGGCTTCCTGTATCTTTGTCATCTTTAGTTCCTGATGTCTGCTTACTCATCTTGCTCAAAGAATGAGCTGATTTATTTATTTTTTGTGTCACTCTCTTTTAGGTTGTTATTTGTAGTCAATGATTTATTAACTTTTGCATATTTTTTAAATTAAAACATTGTTATTGTGGTAAAATATATATAACCAAATTTAACATTTCAATAGTTTTTGTGCACATTTCTGTGGCACTAAATATTTCATGGTATTATACAACCATGACCTCCATCCACCTACAGACCTTATTTTTTTAAAGGATTGTACCTATGGCATTTGGAAGTTACTAGGCTAGTGGTTGATTCACAGCTGCAACTGCTGGTCTATACCACAGCCATAGCAATTCAGGATCCCAGCTGTGTCTGCTACCTACACTGTAGCTCACCACAGAGCTGGATCTTTAACCCACTGAGCAGGGCCAGGGATCAAACCCACGTCCTCATGGGTTCATAACCACTGAGCCACAACTGGGAGTTCCAGAATGTTTTAATCATCCCAAGTGGAATGGCTGTATCCATTGAACAGTAGATACCAATTTTCCTTCCTCCACAGCCCCTGGCAGTCACCATTCCATTTTTTGTCTCTATTAATTTGACTCAATCCATCTCATATAAATGGATTCTTATGGTATTTCCCATAAGAAACACCATAAGACTGCATGATTTTACTTAGCATAACATCTTCAAGTTCATTCATATTGTGGCTGTGTCAGGATTTATTTCCTTTTTAAGGGTGATAATATTCCATTGTATGTATAGACTGCATTTTTTTATCCATTCATTTTTTAAAGAACGTGGGTTGTTTACATCTTTTGGCTGCTGTGAATAATGCTATTTTGAAAATGGCTGTATAAACAACTCTTAGGCCTCTCATTTAAATTGCTTTGGTTATATAACCAGAAGTTAAATTTCTGAATCATATGGTAAGTCTATGTTTAGTTTTTTGAAGGACTGTCATAATGTTTGCCCTTTTCTTCCTTCCTCCCTCCCTTCCTTTTTCTTTCTTTTATTTTATTTTCTTTCTTTATATTTATTCCTTCATTCCTTTAGTCACCCTAATTATAAGTGAGTTATGTGTTGATAACTTTATTTTGTACATGGTACACTAATTATCCCAATAATGATTTAAGTGGTGTGTTTGTGTGCATATGTGTGTGTGTGTCCATGCATGAGTGGTTGTGTAAAACAGACAGAAGTACATAAGCAGTCTGAGAATAAAGCCATGAAAGGGATTGTCTATCATAACAATCCCGTATTACTCTCTCCCTACTATCATGGTGTCTCCACTATGTAAAACAAAGAATTAGCTGTTCCTTATTTCCACAGAAGGGTTTGATTGAAGTCATATACATTCTCCATGGGACCGTGTCAGTGTCCAGACAAATCATGTTGCATTTCTCTCACCAGACTGAATGAGGCATCAGTGTGTGAGTGAAATGTGATGAGATCTCTGTATGCTGAGACAGTCACTCTGAGAAGTCATGTGACCTTGTGATAACTGCTAAGCTCAATACTTCTAAGTTCCTGGAATTTCCCAGTTCTCCTCATTCCCAGAAGAGAGAAAAGGAACATGAGAAGGGAGAACCAGAGCCATGTGTCTGAGTTCCTCCTCCTGGGGCTCCCCATCTGTCCAGAGAAGCAGGGCATATTCTTTGCCCTGTTCCTGGGCATGTACCTGTCCACAGTGCCAGGGAATTTGCTTATCATACTGCTCATCAGGCTTGACCTCACCCCCATACCCCCATGCACTTGTTCCTCAGCTACTTGGCCCTCACAGTTGTCTCCTTTTCATCTGTCACTGTCTCTAAGATGCTGATGAACATGCATAAACAGAACTTATCCATTTTTTAACCAGGGTGCATCTCAAAGGTGTATTTTATATGCTTTTTGGTTGTGTTGATAATGTCCTCCTCGTGTTGATGGCCTATGACAGTTACGTGGCCATCTGTCACCATCTCTACTACACCACCATTATGAGAGAAGGACTGCATGCTATGCTGTTGGCTGGCTCTGAAAGGCTCTCCTGTGGCAATGACCTTCCTCCTGCTGGCCCAGGGGTCCTTCTGTGTTGATAACACCATCCTCCATTTTTTTCTGCAGCCTCTCCAACCTAATAAAGCTGTTCTGCTCAGACACCTGTCTCAATAAGCTGGTCATATTCACTGAATGGGCTGCAGTTGTCATTTTCCCATAGAGTGACATCCTCATCTTTTAAAGGCACTTTGGTTTCTCCATTCTAAGGATCCCCTCTACTAAAGGGATCTGCAAAGCCTTGTCCACCTGTGGCTCCCACCTCTCTGTGGTGTCTCTATTCTATGTGACAAGTATGGCAGTGTAATTTTCCTCCTCATCAGACCAGTCCCATGATAAGGACATCATTGCTTCTGTGATGTACACAGTGGTCACCCCCATGCTGAACCCTTTCATCTACAGCCTGAGGAACAGAGACATGACATTGGCTCTGGGGATTCTTTTCAAACAGAAACCTTTTATCCAAGTAAGAATCACCTAGCCATGTTCTTATTTCACTCACTGACCTTGTCAGAAATCCCTTAAAAAAGTTGTGTGTTGATCACCCATAAATCTGGCACTTTCTTAACAGTCCTTTAAATTGTCATTGTTTTTTGATCAATATCTTTCTGTTCGGTCATATCTCTTGTCCATTTATTCTTCCATAAACCTAAATATGAAATTATCTTCAACACACATTCAACTTGTGAAATTCAATTCACCAAACTCCTTTGTGTGTATGTCTTTGTTCAAATTTTGTTTTTTTTCAATTTTTATATTATTATTATATTCAGATTTTTACAGATCTTTTGAATTATACATATATATATATATATATATATATATATATATACACATACATTAAATTTTATTATGGTCATCTTGTCTTGGGCATGTTGTTTTTAATTTTTTTAAAACTTTATTTATTGAAGTATAGTTGACATACAATTTTGTCTTAGTTCCAAGTGTGTAGCAAAGATACTCAATTATAAACATATATATGTACTTATATGCAGATTCTTTCTCCTTATATATTATTAAAAATATTGATTATAGTTCCCTGGGCTATACACCCAATCCTTGTTAGTTATATATTTTACATATAGGAGTGTGTATTTGTTAATCCAAAACCCCTAATTTATCCCTCTCCCTTTTCCCTTTAGTAAGCAAACTTGTTTTCTATGTTGGCAAGTCTATCTCTGATTTGTACATAAGTTCATTTCTGTCATTTTTTTTAAAATAACACATATTAGTGGTATCATATGATATTTGTCTTTCTCTGTCTGTATTACTTTACTTAATATGATATCTCTAGGTCCATTCAGGGAGTTAAATATGGCATTATTTTATGCTGTTTTATGTCAAGTAGTATTATATTACATATATGTACAACATCTTCCTTATTAAATCTTCTATTGATGGACATTTAGGTTGCTTCCACATCTTTGATTCTTGCCTTCTGGAGCTACAAACATTAATTTCTAATGTTTGTTTTTAGTAAAATCCAGATTGTTTATCTTCTATATGCAGTATCTTGCTAATAAAGTACACTGGACGGTTTACTGAAACCTAAATAAACTTCAGTTTGATTGTGCCTGAGACAGTATGGGAGCAGAGAGCAGCCAATCAAATTACCAAGTTACTCTACTCTAGGAAGCCTGGTTTTTCCACCTAAATTGGATTTTGCTGTTGAGAAGAGTCTATAGCTGTCAGATTAATTTTAATCTTGGAAAATGAGTTTTGTCTCTCCCATAGATCTCACTTCTAATATGAAAAGTCTAAATGTGTGAATTTTTAATTTATACACACAAAAATATTTATTGCATGACTATTATGTGCCAGGCAATTTTTTACATTCAGGGAATACAAGTTAAACAAATGTATCCCCTGTAGAGTTTACATTCTAGCATTTCAGATCCAGCTCATCGTGGTCCTTTTTTTCATAGCAGATTTTAACATTCTAACACACCATAAGCTTTACTTACATTTAAAATGCCATTGCTTCTTCACTGGGATGAAAGTTCTATGCAGGATGGATCCCTATAACTGACATAAATAAATTATAAGTTTTTTGTGGGTAAAAACTGTTATTAATATAGGAGGCATAAAAAATGGGAAGCAAGAGTACTGGGGGTGTGGTTCATAATTTAACATCATGTGGTCCAGATAGAGCTCATTGGGAAGGTAATATCCAAAAAAAAAAAAAAAAACATTAGAGAGGATGCGTAAGCAAGTCATGGTGACACCTGGGCAAAAGCATGGAGATTGGCACCTAGAAATCCTCTGAGGTGAGATGGTGCCTGGCAATTAAGGAGGCCTCTGTAGCTGGACAGGGCTGAGTAGGAGAGGGATGGCATGATCCCTGGAAGCCCAATGTTTTTGACACTCTCCTTTAATTTTGATCAACTGTTTAGAAATTAAGTGCTCATTTCTGGAATCATGTACTTCTACACTCAAATCTTTATATTTTTCCCACTTAATAGCTTTATGGCCTCGTGTTTGGCCATGGTGAATGTCAGCATCCACTGCTATTACATGGGATCACGTTAATTGCTGAAAAATCTTGCATGTAAAGTGCTTAAGCTAAGCACATCATAAGAACTTAGTTAATTTTAGCTTATTGGAGACCCAAACACCTGACTCTCCATGTCTTGATTGTGGATGTGCAAATATTTGGAATGAAGACAGAATAATCAGCCCCACTCATACGCTCTCTCAAAATTAGAGCCCTACCCCACCCCCAGATCACACACATCTTCCCCTCCTCACTACTAAGCAATATCTCAGCCACCTCTTTGCAGACACTGCTGATAGACTCAAAATTCCAAGTCTGTATTGTTTCCTTCTGATTGCATTGCAGCTCCTGGGTGTCATTAGGATCTCTGGTTCTCCTGCAAGAGATCTTTGAGATCCTGGGCTACATCTGACCTAGCAGCTTTCAGTGAGAGGACTGTGCTTATCAGGACGGTCAAGTGTCTGGTCCCTCTTGAGCCCCATGAACCCCGAGCAACTCCCTGGTCTTGAGCAAGCATGTGATGACAGATTCTTAGAGAGTGTTAATGTTGGTTTCCTCTCCCAGGAATATTTTAACATTTACCTTTTCACTTTTAGCATTTCCTCTTAGCCTCTCTACAACCCATAAAGAAAAATGGGTGGACTCTCTCTGTAGTGAAATGATGATCAGAAAATCAATATTTAAGACCATGTTCCTCTATGCAATATCTATGTGAGATTGTTTAAGTGATTTCACTACTACTGTTGGTAAAATGCAGGGAAAGAAAACTCTTCTCTGCTTCACAGACTCAAATATATAATGATTGACTGAATGAAATTGAAGGTATATATAAGACATTGGCAAACTAGAATGATGCAAGTATATGGGTGTGGGCAGTTACCTGAGCAGATGGACTTCTTCAAATCCTGAAATATTTCTTCTTAAGGTCCTGCCTATTTGTCTAACTAAAGATAGGGAGGAACTAGGTCATAGGAGCAGTTTCCAAGGTATTTTCAAATGCTTGGGAGATAAATGTGACCATAGCTGTTACCAAGTTCATGATCATGATCACTTCCTACTCCTGAGTATGTTGATAGAGAAGATTTTTTTTTAGTTTTTAAATTTTGAGGGTGCTGCACCTGAGCATATGGCAGTTCCCAGGCTAGGAGTTGAGCTTCAGCTGCTGGCCTAAACCACAGCCACAGCAACAACACATCTGAGCCCTGTCTGGAGCCTAGCCTACACCACAGCTCACAGCAATGCCATATCCTTAATCCATCAAGTACGGCTAGGGATCGAACCTTTATCCTTATGGATACTATTTTGGTTCTTAACCCAAGAGTTACAATGGGAACTCCCTAGAGTGACATTTTAAAAGCACTGCCCTCCTTGTACTATTGAGATGTTCCATGAGGCAATCATGGAAAAATATATTTGTCTGCCATTGTGTTCATTAATGGTCACTATCAGTGTGAAGATCAATATTGGGAAATAGTGCTAATCAGTGAGGTCACTGAGTTCTAAGAGACACCCTAATCCTTCAGGATCTCTCACCTCTCAGACCCCATCTCACATCTCAAGTATCTTCCCATTGATGAACAACCAGATCTAAGCCAACTTGGAGGAACAAGTTTAGATGAGATTGATGTAGGTACCTGCACTACACATGTCTAAATGCATGTTTATTTCCTGGCAAGAAGGTAAACATGCATTTAGACATGTTCAAGCAGGGAATTTACCTCAGTGATAGGATATGAGCTCAAACTCACCTGAAGAGTGTGAGAGCTCAGATGATTTAACATAAATTTTAAGTGATCCTCTTGTTCCTTTATGCAAAAAACCTCAAAATACTGTTTTATGAAATTCCTAAACTTGATACTAGTTTTTTGGGGGGATACAGATCCTCTCATCAAAATATTCTGTGGAATGTTTGGAGTTTATTTGATGTGTGATAGTGTTTTTAGATATTAATGTCTAATTAATTAGAATCCCTTATATCATCCCTATACAAGTGTGATTATGTTCACATTTAGAGGAACAACATAAGGCCAAGAGAGGCTTAGAATCCCAAGTCCTAGAGTGAGAAAGTGGTGGGACCAAAATCATTACACCATGAATTGGGCTTCAGATTCAAACCTTTACTTAGTCCTTGGTCAGTTAAGCCCTCGAGAGTTAGTCTCCTGAGGGAAGAAGTTCTGTGTGTTGTATTTATTCTTCTATGTCCAAATAGTAGCTTAGTGTCAGAAACATGGTTGATTAAAGAGAAAAAAGAAAGAATTTTCAATGGTTTTCAGTGAGAGCAAACATGTTGACTGTTGGGGTGTGTCATGTGATTTGGCAACACTAGGTGATAAAAGAAATGCAGGCAGGTATTCTTTTTCTCCATGAAAATGGGAGCGAGGCTAGAGTGGTGGCCACAATAGTTTCAGTGTCCCTGACATTTCCCACTCACCTCCTTCCCTAGTAGACAGGAGAAGAGCATGAGGAGGGAGAACCAGAGCAGCATGTCCCAGTTCTTCCTCCTGGGGCTCCCCATCAGGCCAGAGCAGCAGGGCATCTTCTTTGCCCTGTTCCTGGGCATGTACCTGACCACAGTGCTGGGGAACCTGCTCATCATCCTGCTCATCAGGCTGGACCCTCGCCTCCACACACCCATGTACTTCTTCCTCAGCCACTTGGCCCTCACAGATGTCTCCTTTTCATCTGTCACTGTCCCTAATATGCTTATGAATATGCAGTCTCAGGATCAATCAATTCCCTATTCAGGGTGTGTAACACAGACATATTTTTTTCATATTTTTGCTTGCATGGATAACCTTCTTGCATTGGTGGCCTATGATAGGTATGTGGATATTTGTCACCCCCTACATTATTCCAGCACCATGAGGGATAAGCTATGTATATGTCTGTTGGCTGCATCCTCGCTCCTCTCCTGTGCTGATGCCCTGACCCACACCCTCCTCCTGGCTCAAATGTCCTTCTGTGCTGACAGCATCATCCCCCACTTCTTTTGTGACCTCACTTCCCTCCTGAAGTTGAGTTGTTCAGACACCTCCTCAATGAGCTGTTATCTTTACTGTGAGAAGAATGCTTTTCATCCTGCTTTTTAGTAGTATCCTGGGCTCATATATTTGTATAGGGACTGCAGTTCTGAGGGTCTCTTCCACCAAAAGACTTGTTAAAGTTTGTTCCACCTGTGGCTCCCATCTCTTTGTAGTGTCTTTATACTATGGGACACTTGCTAGTATTTACTTTTTCTCCTCATCCTGGGACTCCAATGACAAAGACATCATATCTTCCATCATGTATGCTGTAGTTACTACCATGCTGAACCCCTTCATCTATGGCTTCAGGAAAAGAGACATAAAACAGGCCTTAGAGATATTTGTCAGTAGGGCTAACTTTGTGAAGTAACAATCACTAAATCCTCTTACTGCAGTCCTGAGCACAGCGAGATTATCTCATAAAATTAGCATATGGTTGCCAACTCTCTAACTTGAAATGTATATGCATTCAGCTGTCATATATGGCATTAATAAGTCAATAAGGTCCAATTTGTGATTTGCATTATTAAACATCCTTTAACTTTTTTCTGCTTCTTCATCATCTCTTATAAAATATGTGAAAAATCCTATACAAAATATGTCACATAATTGTGATTTGGGTTTTGATTTTTTCTCCTTTTAGATATGTCAGCTTTTGCTTATATATTTTTTATAATATGTTATTGAGAACACAATGTTTTACCATCTTGTTCTGCTCCTTGTGGATTAATTCTTCTCTGTAAGATGTGCTGAAATTGTCTTACATTGGCTTCAAGCTGATTGTGAACATCTTCTTTCAACTCCACGCTCAATTACAATATTCTGGATGAAATCAACCACAATGGACATAAGTGAACTGTGGAAATTGTCGAGTGCTACAGTGTGATGCTCTCCTGGGATCAGGAGCCTTGATTCATTCACTCAGCAGCACACAATTGCAATTATAGTCAGAGGAGATTTCTCTTTATCACTGGCTCCTACCCTCACATCTCATTTACATCCTCTGTTATAGGTATAGATATACCACCTATCAGTTGGTGTTTACATGGCATTTCTTTTCCATTATTTAAACATTTTATTGTCCTTATGGCTATAAAGTGTTAGGGTTAACAGTGTAAGGTGGGTTTTACTCTTTTATGTAGGCTGTCAGTCATTGCATTTCTAGGGAATTTGATCTGTTAACATCTGATAAAATAACATTGTTCTGAATTTATGTTTCCTGTGTTTCTCCATGTTTTCTAGTTGAGATGTATAATTTCATATTTATTGTCTCTTCTTTTTATACCTTTGGATATCTTAAATACATATTCTGCTATTCCATATCCCCTTGATTCTAGGGCTGGCCCCAGGACACTACAAGACCAGGGAAATTTTGCTGAGCTTGAAAATTAAAAGTGTTCTATAATCATGGGGACACAGGAGTCAGCTTGATGGGGTACCATTGGCCAAATATGTAATAATTAGAGCTTCAAAATGAATAACATCAGTAATGGGTTACAACTCAGAGAATAAATAAGAATTCATGGGTCCATGATGACATAAATAAATCAATGAAGAAACAAATGAATGTAGAGTAAGGGGAAATTCCTTCCTATAGGAGAATTCAGCTAATAAACATAGAGGAAATAATCAAATTAGAAAATCACCATTTGGCCACCACATTTTCAATTGTTTTTTTTTTTTTTCAGTATGAGTCATCAATGGATGTTAGATACAGTGGGTTAAACTGTATTAAGAAAAGTGTTGTGGTTATACATTTTCAAAATATCTACCAAATGACAGTTAATTACAAGGTTTTAAATAGGTACTTGCTGTAGGGAGCCTGGAAGACACCACAGTAATCAAATGATCAAGCACAAAATCACTAGTAATTGGAAAGAAATTATTTTTCTTTTTAGGGACACACCTGTGTCATGCGAAAGTTCCCATGCTGGGGTAGAATTGGAGCTGCAGCTTCCAGCCTACTCCACAGCGACAGCAACAAGGGATATGAGCTACATCTGTCTCTTCCATTGCCACCTGCAGCAAAGCAGGATCCTTTACCCAATGAGTGAGGCTAGACATCAGACCTGCATCCTCAGGGATAGTAGTTGTGTTCTTAACCTACTGATCCAATAAGGTAACTCCAAAGAACACAGTTTTTTTTTTGCCTTTTTGCCATTTCTAGGGCCTCTCCCATGGCATATGAAGGTTTCTAGGCTAGGGGTCTAATGGGAACTGTAGCCACCTGGCCTACACCAGAACCACAGAAACACAGGATCTGAGCCACATGTGCAACCTACACCACAGCTCATGGCAATGCTGGATCCTTAACCCACTGATCAAGGCCAGGGATCAAACCTGCAGCTTCATGGTTCCTAATCAGATTCACTAACCACTGAGCAATGATGAGAACTCCAAAAAACAGGTTCTTAATTAAGCTCTGCCATTTTTGAAAAAATTCTGGGAATGTACAGCTGATGTTTAGTATTAATTAGGAAGCATGGGTAAAGTCCTTAGCCTAGAACCCAGATATTCATTAAAATGTTCAGCATTCTAGCACCAAGCAGCCTTACTTACTTATTCATTGAAGTAATTTGCAAGGGCCTGGGTACCTCAGTCAGCAGAGCATCAGACTTGTAATCTGAGGGTCCAGAGTTCAAGTTCCTGTCCAGGGGCTGGGTGAAATGTAGTTCATGAACAATATTACCTTAGTTCCAGCTGTATTACATGGTGATTTGACATTTTCATACATTATGAAATGATCACCACAATTATTAATCTAGCCACTATCTGTCCCCAAAAGTTTTGACAGTCTTATGGATCCTATTTTTTATGCTGTATATTAAATCCCCATGGTTATTTTACAACTGGAGGTTTGTTCCTCTTCATCCACATCACCCATTTCCTCCCTCTCCCCAGGACACTGTCCCCTCTGGCAACCACCAGTTGCTGCTCTGTACTTATGAGTCTGTTTTCATTCTGTTTTGTTGATTTGCTCTTTTGATTTTGATATTTATCATTGTCTCTCTGTCTTATTTCACAGAGCATTATATGTCCAAATCAATCCATGTTGTTTGAACATGGTTGTGAATTGTGAGATGCACTTAAATAGTTCCCTTATGGCCAAGTTTTTGCCAACAAATTGGCAAACATTTTTAGTTCCCAGGATGGGATGGAACAGACAGTTGTTTTCACTGTTGGTGATTCACTTTCATGGTTTTTTGTGTGGATATCCAGTTTCCCAGCATGATTTATAGAAGATACTAACCTTTCTTCATTGTGTGTTTTTGGTTCCTTTGTCAAAGATAAATTGAAAGTACATGTGTTGGTTTATTTCTGAGCTCCATATTCTGTTCCATTATTTTATAAATGACTAAATATATATTTGTACTAGTAAAAACCCATTTATAGAAACAGACTGACTAAAGAAGAAGTAGCAGATATGGTTCCATTTTTATATGTCTACTTTTTATGTCAGTAACATACTGTGTTGATTTCTAATTGTTTGAAGTATAGTTTGAAATCAGGCAGTGTGATGCCTACAGTTCTGTCCATTTTGCTCAAAATGGCTTTGATTTTGTGGGTCTTTTGTGGTTTCATATGGATGGAATAAATGATGGTGATGGGATGTGAGCTCCAACACACTTAAGGGTCAGTGGTGTGTGATCTCAAGAGCTGATCCTACTGTGGTACTTTCTTCAGTGGATGGAGTGGCAGATTCCATTGTAGGTTCTTCAAAGTTCAAGGGTGTTCATGGCCTATCCTTCTCCTCATAGGCAGGCAGAGGGAAGACTGATATGTCTCTGATATAAGAGACATCTTATGGGACTCCAGTTGTTCAAACACTTTTGTCATTTCACTGGGTCCATCTCAAGAGGAAGGGGAGAAATTGGGCAATTAACTCAGTTTTCTTCTTCTTTAACCAGATGCTTGGGGTGTGGTCTCTGGTGTCTCAGTCCTGTTGAAAGAGATCTCACTTATAATATGAAAAATCACTAAATGCCTGAATTTATCTACTGAATGACTACTATGTGCCAGGCAATATTCTACATTCTGAGAATACAAGTTAAATCAAAATATATCCCCTTATAGAGTTTAAATGCTAGCACTCCCGATACAGCTCATCATGCTCCTTTTTTCCCCCATAGGTTTTAACCTTCTAGAACACTGTGAAATTTATTTTTTTTAATTGTCATTGTTTCTTTACTTGGGTGAATGTTCCATGGAAGACATGTTTCTATGTCTGAAATAAATAAATTCTAAGTTTTCAGTAGGTAAAAACTTCTAAGAATAAAGAAGTCATAAAAAGGGAGGAGCAAGAAGTTCCTGTCATGGCTCAGCTGTTATAAACCTAATTTCCATGAGGACAAGGATTGGATCCCTGACCTTGCTTAGTGGGTTAAGGATCCAGCATTGCCGTGAACTGCAGTATAGGTCTCATTACTGTGATCTTCAGGATAGGTCTCAGATGTGGCTTAGATCCCAAGTTGCTGTGGCTGTGGTATATGCAGGAAGCTAGCCTGGGAATTTCTATATGCCATGTGTGTAGCTCTAAAAAAGTAAAATCAAAATAATGGTGGGGGACTAAGAGTGCTAGGGTGGGGTTCATAATTTCACACCACATGGTCTAGGTAGAGCTCATTGGGAAGGTAGCATCCAAGGATGTAGTTGTGGGACAAGAATGTGAGCCATGGCACTGCCTGGGCACAAGCGTAGATATCATCGCCTAGAAATACTCTGAGGGGAGATGTCTCCTGGCCTATCCCAGGGACATTAACGGAGCCTCTGTTTCTGGACAGGATTAAGTCATGAGGGATGGTAGGTGATTAGTTCAGAGATATCATAGAAACAGATTGTTAGGGCACTTAAAGTCATGGCAGGTGTATTAGTCAAGATTTTCCAGAGAAGGATAACAAATAGGCTGTATGTGTGTGTGTTTATAAGAGAGATTTATGGTGTAACAATTGTGGCATTATGCAATTGGTGGCATCTTTGCCAAGGGTTAAATTATTCATTTGCTGCAGCTGTGGTGTAGGTTGTAACTGAGGATCTGATCTGATGCTTGGCCTATGAAATTTTGTATGTCATGGGATGGCCAAAAAAGAAGAAAAAAGAGAGAAATTTATTTTAAAATATTGGCTTGGAGTTCCTGTTTGGCTCAGTGGAATTGAATCTGAATTGTATCCATGAGGATATAGGTTCAATCCCTGGCCTTGCTGAGTGTATCAGGGATCTGGTGTTTCTGTGACCTGTGGTGTAGGACAAAGTCATAACTGGTGCAAAACAAGACTCTATGTTCATTTAAGACATATTGATATTGAATTATATTGTCCCCATTTATTGAAACAATATCCTTTCCACATTTACATGCCTTGGTGCATTTGTAAAACATTATTTATCCTTATGTATATTGTTCTGTTTCAAAATTATTCACTCTGTTCAAATTATTCATTGTGCAAAATATATGTCTTTTATTTATGTCCTCATTAATTTTACCCATGAATGTTTTGTGGTTTTTATCTTGTTTTGCACTTGTTTTGTTAAATTTATCCATGTGTATTTTTTTGTTTTTCTATTGCTATAAAAGTATATAAAAATTCTCAATTCACAATGCTCACTGTGAGGAAATAGATATACCATTGATTTTGGGGTTTTGTTCACTCACCTTGTTTTATATTACCTTGTTAAACTCATGTATTTAAAATAGATTTGGATTTTTTATTTTTATTTATTTTCCCCTTTTCCTGCCTTTCTTTAGATTAATTATTTTTGGGGCTGTACCTGAGGTACATGTGTTCCCAGGCTAGGATTCCAATCAGAGCTGCAGCTGCAGGTCTACACCACAGCTACAACAATGCAGGATCCCAGCGACATCTGTAATATACACTAGATCTTGGGGCAACACAGGATCCTTAACCATCTGTATGAGGCCAGGAATCAAACCAACATCTTCATGAATATGAGGCAGGTTCATTCCCGCTGAGCCACAGCAGGAACTTCTGTATTATTCATTTTATCTCTATTATTTTCTTCATAGGTGTATATCTTATTTTTGAGTCTCAGGTATTTTCCTGCAGTCTTCTCAGATTTTGATTTTGTATTTGGGTGTGCATGTCTGGCCTATGCTAAATGCAAGAAATTTACAAATATTATACATAAATATAAGATTATATAGTTTATAACTAGCATTTGGAGTGACATTTAAGGCTGTGCTTATGTTCCCAACTCTGGTCTGTTTGGAGTGTGAATATGGGAATCAAAACACTACGAAGGAATTTGGCATTTGATACATGTGGAAAATTTATGATAGTGACTTTCCTTAATCATGCTTTTAGCTCATTCCATAAGCTCTGACTTAGGTGATCCCACAGGTGCATGAAGGTAATGCGGCTTTGTTGTTCTTTCCATGGTGTTCAACCTGGATTTCCATTTGTCATGTATTTTCCTGGACCTTTACAAAGACAGGTTCTTTTTATAAAGGAGCAAACACCATATACCACATCTTCTCTATTATGCAGCCATTAAAAAAGGGGAAGTAATGTCTTATGCAGTAACATGGATAGATTATCATACTGAGTGAACTCAGGTAGGCAGAGAAGGAAAGATATCATATGATATCACTTACATATGGATTCTAATGAAAATGATACCAAAGAACTTATTTATAAAACAGAAAGGAACTCACAGATTTCAAAACCAATGTTATGGTTACCATAGGTGGAACCATTGTGGGGAGGGAAGAATCTTAAGGGTAGGATTAACATATACACACTACTGTATAAAATAGATTATTAACTAGAACCCACTGTATAGCACAGGAGAATGTACTCTATAGTTTGCAATAATCTATGGAGGAAAAATGGATATAGGTATATGTGTGACTGATTCCCTTTGCTGCACAACAAAAACTAAAACAACATTGTAAGTCAGCTATAGTACATTAAAATAAATTAAAAAAAAGGAAATCCAGAGCAATCCAAAGGCAGTCAAGAACTAAGACAATGGAGCCTACTAAATGGATAATTTTATAGACATGAGTAAAGTTAGCATGAATAAAAGAATATATATATATATATATAGGAGTCACTATGCTTTACAGCAGAAATTGACACAACATTGTAAATTAATTAGTGCAGTAAAAATGAAAAAATAAAATGAATACATTGGGGATGTTCATGTAACCTTCATTAGATAACTTCCAAAAGAGATTTCAAGGCATAGTACAGTCTTTAATAAAATTTCATACTGAATGTGTTCACATAACAAATGCTCAGATAAAAAAATTAGGTAGATTGATGTAGGGTTTTTTTATGTGCTCAATGTATTGATATGCATGAAGTAGAAAAGCAAATATTATTATAATAAATTATGATAGAAAAATAAAGCTATATAATATGATATAAAATAAAGAGGATTTATGTAAACCTAAAATTTTCCAAATAAAACTCATTTTAGAAAGATAAAAAAATGAACAATGGAAAGGTGAAGTACTTTGACCTTGTCCTTTATTTTCATTTCTGTTTCATTTGGATCTCCAGCATAAAGCAGAATTGATTTTAAAAGCAGCAAATCTAATATGAATGTCCACCGGGGAGAAAAATGCCTCTTCACATCCCTGGCTATTACCTGTCAGGGGAAACATGAATCTGGTAGGAAGGGCCAGTATGGAGGTCTCCCCACATCTCCTTCTGGGCTCCCATGCACAGGGCATCTCCCTGGTGTTCTTTCTAAGGACAGTGTTGCCTCACAGCCCTGAGAACCATCTGCCTGAGAATCATCTGAACCCAGGTCTTGTGAATGAGCATAGCTGGAGGTGGAGCTGGGCTCTGCATCTTTACTCAGCTCCCAAGGCAATTCTAGAGAACATCCCAGTTTAGGGACCACTGCCCTAGGTCACCTGTTCTGGAGATAGGAGGAAGAAAAGTGAGCAATTAACACAGGTTTAGTGCATGTCTTGAACCCAGAGCTTGGTGCCCTGTCCCCTTGGGCCCTCCCCAAGAGGTAGAGCATAGTCTTCACCTCTCCATTTCTGAAGGGGGTGAACTCACTGAGCAGTAAGCTCCAGGCTCATGACTTTTCTCTCTGATGCTGGTGAGAGGTTCAGGACCGTGTAAGTTGTGACTACATCTGGTCTGAGGGTGTCCTACAGAAAAGGTGAGAAAACAGTCCATACTCCTGGCAGTAGATCACTTGAGCATAAATTTCAGAGCAGAACAGCATATCTCTTATCAGAAGCAGGTGTGTGTGTGTGTGTGCATGTGAATATAGGTGCTCCATACTTCTGTGAGCTCTTCCTTAAACCACTTCTTATTCGTAGTTCCTTAAAATGAATAGAGGAGACATTCTTGATTCTTTCTTTGACCTTTCTTAATAATACCTCTTTTCATTTTAGATTGTGCATGTTGAGGTCATGAGAGGTTGTTTTTTTCTGTGTGTGTACATATATATATATGTAAATATATAATTTTACTTTGTTAGACTATAGTAGATTTACATTGTTGTGTCAATTTCTGCTGGATGGGGAGTGACACAATCATAAATTTATATATATATATATATGATTTATGTACAGAGTTATATATTATATGTATTATATAACTATATATACACATTGTGTATACATTCTTTTTCTCCTATTCCAACATGTTCTACCCAGTGATATTGAATAGAGAGGTTGTTGATTCAGAAGAGGTAGGGGAATGATAAATATGAGTACTAGTAAAAATATATATAACTAGCAGTAATATTTTTAGTTTTTCTAGCAGTGGTATTTCAACACTGAGCTCCAGGACCCTTTGAATCCAAGCAACAGGTATGCATCTTTTTTCTTCCAATTTTATATAAAATGTACAATTCAACTATTTATTTTTGATCCAGTTTGAATTGAATATATGTCATTGAAACTTCCTCCAAATACAACCTATTAATGGGTTTTAGATTTCAAAAGTTCAATATTTTACAACTTGAAGATCAAGAATTGTGTTTGTTTCTAAATATACAGGAACAAAATGTAAAGTATGTAGATTTAATTTTATATCCCTCTCCTAGGCCATTTTTTTCTTTACCAATTACACATTGCTGGAAATGATGCCTAATAGGCTGACTCTCTCGTAGATGATGAAAAATTTCCACTGAGCAAATGTCTCTTCTGTATCTGCTCTTATCTTTAGTAAGTTCTCTTATTTCACATGATGATCCCATAAAATTTAAAGGATATTTGCAGGGTCCTAGCAAGGCAGACAAATCTTGAAATATTCACCAGTAGAAAAGCTTCCTTTTTATCTACCTGCCGTAAATCACAATGTGATGGTATTTGCTTCTCTGACACTCTACTCATGCCAGGAGATAGGAGAGGAACATGAGGAGGGAGAACCACAGCTTTGTGTCTGATTTCCTCCTCCTGGGGCTCCCCATCAGGCCAGAGCAGCAAGGCATTTTCTTTACTCTGTTCCTGGGCATGTACCTGACCATGGTGCTGGGGAAGTGCTTATCATCCTGCTCATCAGGCTAGACCCTTGTCTCCACACCCCCATGTACTTCTTCCTCAGCTACTTGGCCCTCACAGATGTCTCCTTTTCATCTGTCACTGTCCCTAAGATGCTGATGAACATGCAGACTCAGGATCAATCTATACCCTATGCAGGGTGTGTAACACATATCATTTTTCATGTGTTATGGTTGCATTGATAACTTTCTTCTTGCAGTGATGGCCTATGACAGGTATGTGAACATTTGTCACCCTCTTTTCTAGGCCATCATAATGAGGGAGGAGCTGTGTCTCTCTCTGTTGGCTGGATCCTGGAAAATATACTCTGCCTATGCCCTGACCCACACCATTATCCTGGCTCAACTGTCCTTCTGTTCTGACACTATCATCCCCATCTGTGACCTTGCTGCCCTGGTCAAACTCTCCTGCTCAGACACATCCGTAAATGAGCTGTTCATATTCAGTCAAGGGCCTAGGGCCAGCAGTTGTCATTTTTCCTTTGAGTGGCATCCTATGGCCTTTGACTGGCCATCCAATCCTATGGCCAAATTGGTGTCTCTATCCTGAGGTTCCCCTCTGCTAAAGGGATATTCAAAGCCTTGTCCAACTGTGGCTCCCACCTCTCTGTGGTGTCTCTATTCTATGGGACAATGATGGCTGTGTACCTTTCCTCCTCATCAGGCCAGTCCCATGACAAAGACATCATTGCTTCTGTGATGTACACAGTGGTCACCCCCATGATGAACCCTTTCATCTACAGCCTGAGAAACAGACATAACATTGGCTCTGGTGATTCTTTTCAGAAATAGTAACCTTTTAGCTAAATGAGTGTCACCTATCCATGTTCTTATTTACTCACTGACCTTGTTAGAAATGTCTTGAAAAGTTGTGTGTTGAGCACCATGTCTCTAACACATTTCTGTCTTTTAAATGATCATTGTTATTGGGTCAATCTCTTTCCCTTTGGTCATATATCTTGCCCATTTAATCTTCTGTAACCCTAAATATTACATTATCCCAACCCACAATCAACATGTGTTTTTTTTTAATTTAATTTAAATTTATTTTTCCTGCTGTACAGCATGGGGATCAAGTTACACTTACATGTATACATGTATGTTCCCACCCTTTGTTCTGTTGCAATATGAGTATCTAGACATAGTTATCAATGCTACTCAGTAGGATCTCCTTCTAAATCTATATTAAGTTGTATCCGATAACCCCAAGCTCAAAATCCCTCCCACTCATCCCTCCCCATTGGGCAGCCACAAGTCTATTCTCGAAGTCCATGATTTTCCTTTCTGTGGAGACGTTCATTTGTGCTGGATATTTGATTCCAGTTATAAGTGATATCATATAGTATTTATCATTGTCTTTCTGGCTCATTTCACTCAGTGTGAGAGACTCTACTTCCATCTGTGTTGCTGCAAATGGCATGATGTAATTCTTCTTTATGGATGAGTAGTATTCCATTGTGTATATATTCCACCTCTTCCGAATCCACTCATCTGTTGATGGACATTTGGGTTGTTTCCATGTTCTGGCTATTGTGAATGGTGCTGCAATGAACATGTGGGTGCATGTGTCTCTTTTAAGTAGAGTTTTCTCTGCATATATGCCCAAGAGTGGGATTGTGGGGTCATATGGAAGTTCTATGTATAGGATTCTAAGGTATCTCCAAAAACTGTTCTCCATAGTGGCTGTAAAAGTTTAGAGTCCCTCCAACAGTTCAGGAGGGTTCCCTTTTCTTCACAACCCCTCCAGCACTTGTTATTTGTGGACTTCTGAATGACAGCCATTCTGACTGGTGTGAGGTGGTATTCCATGGTAGTTTTGATTTGCATTTCTCTTATAATCAGCGATGTTGAGCATGTTTTCCTGTGTTTGCTGGCCATATGTATGTCTGACTTGAAGAATAGTCTATTCAGGTCTTTTGCCCATTTTTCCATTGGTTGATTGGCTTTTTTTGCTTTTGAGTTGTGTGAGTTGCTTATATATTCTAGATATTAAGCCCTTGTCCATTGCATCATTTGAAACTATTTTCTCCCATTCTGAAAGTTGTCTTTTTGTTTTCTTTTTGGTTTCCTTTGCTGTGCAAAAGCTTGTCAGTTGGATGAGGTCCCATGGGTTTATTTTTGCTCTAATTTATATTGCTTTGGGAGACTGACCTGATGTTGATGTCAGCAAGTGTTTTTCCTATGTTCTCTTTTAGGAGTTTGATGGTGTCCTGTCATATATTTAAGTCTTTCAGCCATTTGGAGTTTATTTTTGTTCATGGTGAGAGGGTGTGTTCTAATTTCATTGCTTTGCATGCAGCTGTCCAGGTTTCCCTGCCTTCCTTGTCAAAGATTAATTGACCATAGGTGTCAGGGTTTATTTCTGGGTTCTCTATTCTGTTCCATTGGTCTGTCTGTCTGTTTTGATGCCAGTACCACACTGTTTTGATGACTGTGGCTTTGTAATATTTATTGATGTCTGGGAGAGTTATGCCTCCTGCTTAGTTTTTGTTTCTCAGGAATGCTTTGGCGATTATAGGTCTTTTGTGATTCCATATAAAAGTTTGTATTGTTTGTTCTAATTCTGTGAAAAATGTCCTGGGTAATTTGATAGGGATAGCATGGAATGTGTAGATTGCTTTGGGTAGTATGGCCATTTTTACAATATTGATTTTTTCCAATCCATGAACATGGAATATCATTCCATTTCTTTACATCTTCTTTTACTTCTTTGATTAAAGTTTTATAGTTCTCAGCATATAAGTCCTTTCCCTCCTTGGTCAGGTGTATTCTGAGGTATTTGATTTTGTTAGGTGCAATTTTAAAAGGTATCATATTTTTGTATTCCTTTTATAATATTTAATTCCTGGTATATTAATATTTCATTGCTGAATATTAATTTTCTATCCTGCTACTTTGCTGAATTTATTAATCAGTTCAAGTCATTTTTGGGTAGAGTCCTTGGGGTTTTCTATGTATAGTATCATGTCATCTGCATACAGTGACCGTTTTATCTATTCTCTTCTTATATGGATGCCTTTTATTTCTTTGGTTAGTCTAAGTGCTATGGCTAGGACTTCCAAAACTATGTTGAAGAACAGTGGTGAGAGTGGGCATCCCTGTCTTCTTCCAGATTTGAGTGAGAAGGCTTTCAGATTTTCCCCATTGAGTAATATATTTGCTGTGGGTTTATCATAAATGCCTTCAATTATATTCAGGAATATTCCCTCTATGCCCACTTTGGTGAAGGTCTTGATAATTAATGGATGTTGGACATTGCCAAATGCTTTTTCTGCGTCTATTGAGATGATCATATGATTTTTGACTTTTCTTTTGTTAATGTGGTATGGTGTTGATTGATTTGCCTATGTTGAACCATCCTTGTGAACCTGCGATGAACACTACCTGGTCGTGGTGTATGATTTTTTTGATATGTTGTTTGATTCAGTTGGCTAAGATTTTGTTGAGGATTTTTGCATCTTTATTCATCAAAGATATTGGCCAATAGTTTTTTTTGTTGGTGGTATCTTTGTCTGGTTTTGGAATGAGGGTGATGGTAGCATCATAAAATGTCTTTGGGAGTGTTCCCACTTCCTCAACACTTTGAAAGAGTTTAAGGAGGATGGGTACAAGTTCCTCTTTGTATGTTTGGTGGAATTCACCTATGAAGCCATCTGGTCCTGGACTTTTATTTGTAGGGAGTGTTTTTATAACTTCTTCAATTTCCTTTCTAGTGGTCAGTCTGTTCAGTTGGTCTCTTTCTTCTTGATTCAGTTTTGGCAGTCTGTATGATTCTAGAAAATTGTCAATTTCTTTGACAAACCCCTGGCCAGTCTCAATAAAAAGAGGAGAGAAAGAACCCAAATAACCAAAATTATAAATGAAAAAGGAGAAATCACAACGGATACAGCAGAAAAAAAAAAAAAACATAAGAGAATACTATGAACAACTATATGGCAACAAGTTTGACAATCTGGAGGAAATGGATAATTATCTAGAATCCTACAGCCTGCCAAAACTGAATCAAGTAGAAACAGACCAACTGAACAGACCGATCACTAGAAATGAAATTGAAGAGGTCATAAAAGCACTCCCTACAAATAAAAGTCCAGGACCAGATGGCTTCACAGGTGAATTTTATCAAACATATAAAGAGGAATTGGTGCCCATCCTCCTGAAACTCTTTCAAAAGGTTGAAGAAGAAGGAATACTCCCAAAGACATTCTATGATGCCACCATCACCCTCATTCCAAAACCAGGCAGAGATACCACCAAAAAGGAAAACTATCGCCCAATATCATTGATGAATATAGATGCAAAAATTCTCAACAAAATCTTAGCCAACCAAATCCAACAACATATCAAAAAAATTATACACCATGACCAGGTTGGGTTCATCCCAGGTTCACAAGGATGGTTCAACATACACAAATCAATCAGCATCATACACCACATTAACAAACCAGTCAGAATGGCCATCATTAATAAATCCACAAATAACAAGTGCTGGAGGGGCTGTGGAGAAAAGGGAACCCTCCCACACTGTTGGTGGGAATGTAAACTGGTACAGCCACTATGGAGAACAGTTTGGAGATACCTTCGAAATTTATACATAGAACTTCCATATGACCCCACAATCTCACTCTTGGGCATCTATCAGGACAAAACTCTACTTAAAAGAGACACGTGCACCCGCATGTTCATTGCAGCACTATTCACAATAGCCAAGACATGGAAACAACCCAAATGTTCATCGACAGATGATTGGATTCGGAAGAGGTGGTATATATACACAATGGAATACTACTCAGCCATGAAAAAGAATGACATAATGCCATTTGCAGCAACATGGATGGAGCTAGAGAATCTCATACTGAGTGAAATGAGCCAGAAAGACAAAGACAAATACCATATGATATCACTTATAACTGGAATCTAATATCCAGCACAAATGAACATCTCCTCAGAAGAGAAAATCATAGACTTGGAGAAGAGACTTGTGGCTGCCTGATGGGAGGGGGAGGGAGTGGGAGGGAGCGGGAGCTTGGGCTTATCAGACACAACTTAGAATAGATTTCCAGGGAGATCCTGGTGAGTAGCACTGAGAACTTTGTCTAGATACTCATGTTGCAACAGAAGAAAGGCTGGGGGAAAAATGTAATTGTAATGTATACATGTAAGGATAACCTGACCCCCTTGCTGTACAGTGGGAAAATAAAACAAAACAAAAATATATATATATTTTCCTAACTTTTAAGAAAAAAAAAGAAAGAAATTTGTCAATTTCCTCCAGATTGTCAAATTTGTTGGCATATATTTGTTCATGGTATTCCCTTATTTTTTTGTATTTATGCAGTATCCATTATGATTTCTCCTTTTTCATTTATAATTTTGTTTATTTGGGTTCTTTCTCTCCTCTTTGTTGAGTCTAGCCAGGGGGGTTTGTCAATTTTGCTTACCTTTTCAAAAAAGAAGCTCTTAGTTTTATTAATTGTCTCTATTGTTTTTCGAATCTCTATTTTACTGCTTTCTTCTTTGATCTTTATAATTTCCTCACTTCTGCTGACTTTAGGACTTTTCTGTTCTTTTTCTAATTCGTTTAGGTGGAGGGTTAAGTTGTCGATTTGGGTTCTTCCTTCTTTTTTGAGAAAGGCCTGTATCACTATAAATTTCCCTCTGAGCACTGCTTTTGCAGGATCCCATTGATTTTGAGAGGTTGTGTCTTCATTATAATTTGTCTCAAGTTATTTTTTAATTTCCCTCTTGATTTCCTCATTGACACATTAGTTTTTTAGTAGCAAGTTGTTTAGTCTCCATGTAGCAGGTTTTTTCTCATTTCTTTTCCCATGGTTGATTTCTAATTTCATGGCATTGTGGTCAGAGAAGATACTTGAGATAATTTCTATGCTCCTAAATTTATTGAGATTTGCTTTGTGTCCCAATATGTGGTCGATTCTTGAGAATGTTCCATGAGCATTTGAGAAGAATGTGTCTTCTGATTTTTTTGGATGTAGTGTCCTGAAGATATCAATGAAGTCTAACTTTTCTATTGTTTCCTTTAGGATCTCTGTTGCTTTATTGTTTTCCGTCTAGAGGATCTGTCCATTGATATGAGGGTGGTATTAAAGTCTCCTACTATGATTGTATTCCCATCAATTTCTCCTTTTTTGTCTGTTAATATTTGTTGTATGTATCTGGGTGCTCCTGTATTTGGGGCATATATGTTGACGATAGTAACATCCTCTCTTTGGATGGATCCCTTAATCATTAAATAGTGTCTTTCTTTATCAAGAGCCATGATAATAAAAATGACAAAATTTAGTGATAAAGAGAATATCCTAAAGGCAGCAGGAGAAAAGCAGAATGTTACCCACAAGGGAACCCCCATAAGGATCTCAGTTGATTTCTCTACAGAAACTCTACAGACCAGGAGTTAGTGGAAAGGGATATTTAAATTGCTAAAAGGAAAATATATGCAACCTAGAATACTATATCCAGCAAGAATATCATTTAAAATAGAAGGGGAAATATTTTTTTCCAACAAACAAAAGCGAAAAGAATACACCTATACAAATCCAGGATAAAATAATTATTGGAAGGGGTTCTCTGAACCAAAAAATAAAGGAAGGAAAGAAAGGGAGGAAAAAGAAAAAAAAAGGAGGAAGAACGAAGATTGAGGAAACCACAAAAAGAGAGCAGTCAATCAAATAAGCTAGCATACAGATTTAATCACGAACATGTTTCAAACAAAATAAAATTAAAAAGAAAAAAAGTCATTGAAATCATAAAATGTGGGCAAGGGAAGTAAGGAAATAAATAGACCCTTTTTTGTTTGTTTCCCTACTTAATTTTAGTATAGTAATGAAGTGCTTGAACCTACAGGACCATCAGTCTAAACACAATTATAGGAAGGGGTTAACATACTGAAAAAACAGGGCAACCATAAGTCAAAACCAAATATTGCATTCGCAAAAAATGAAGAAAAAAAAAACACTCAAGCAGATAATAACTGGAGACCATCCAATCAAAAAAAAAAAAAAAGGAAGAATGGAGAACCATAGAATCAACTGGAACACGAAGTTCAAAATGGCAATAAATACCCATGTATCAATTATTACCTTAAATGTCAATGGACTGAATGCTCTGATCAAAATACACAGAGTGGCTGAGTGGATAAAAAGGCAAAAACCTTCAATATGCTGCCTACAAGAAACTCACCTTAGGATAAAGGATACATATAGATTGAAATCAAAGGGGTGGGAAAAATATTTCATGCCAATAGACATGACAGGAAAGCAGGAGTTGAAATACTCATATCAGACAAAATGGAGTTTAAAACAAAAGACATAAACATGTGGTTTTTAAAGCACCAAACTCCTTTGTGTGTATGTGTGTGTTTACATTTTGTTTTTTTCAATGTTTTATATTATTATAATATTTAGCTTTTTTTACAGATTTACTGAAGTAGTTATATATTGAAAATTTTATTATGGTCATCTATTGGGGATTGGTTTTTAAAATTTTAATTGATTAATAAATTAATTTAAATTATTGTCAACTTACAATGTGTAAATTTCAGTTGTAGAGCAAAATGATTCAATTTTATATATATTATATAGCATATATATAATATGTATATATTTCAGCTTGTTTTCCCCATATGTTATTAAAATACATTCAGAATAGTTCCATGTACTATACAATTGGTCCTTGTTACTTGTCTATTTTATATATAGCAGTGTGTATATGTGAAGCCCAAATTTCTAATTGTACCTGTACCCTTTCATCTTCTTCCACATAAGTGTGTTTTTCTATGTCTTTGGGTCTATTTCTTATTTGCTTATAAGTTCATTTTGTCATTTTTTTAGATACCATGTATAAGCAATATCATATTTTTTATGTTTTTCTCTGTCTGGTTTACTTCATTTAGTACGATAATCTCTAAGTCCATCCAGTTTGCTACAAATGGCATTATTTCATTCTTTATATGGATGAGTAGTGTTCTATTAAATATATGTACCACATCTTCATTATCATTCATATATTGATGCAAATTTAGGTTTATTCCATGTCTTCACTTCTCGCTTTCCAAAGCTACAAACTTTCAGTTAAGTTTCCAATATTTAATTTTAGTAAAGTCCAAAAATCTTATCTTCTCAATGCAGCATCCAGTTAATAAAGCACTTTTCTTCATTTGATAAACCTAAATAAACTTTAATTTGATTGTTATTTCAACAGTAGCAGAACACAGAGTAGTCAATCCAGTTACCAAATTTCCCCATTCCAGGTTGACAGACTTTTCCTCCTAATTTGGATGTTTGTGTTGAGACCAGTCTACAGCTATTGGATTAATTTAATCTTGGAAATGGGTGTTGTCTTTTCTCTAGAGATATCACTTATAATATGAAAAAGCTAAATTCATGAAATTAAAATGTATGCACCCTAAAATATCTATTGCATGACTACTATGTGCCAGGAAATTTTTCTATATTCTGAGAATCCAAGTTTAAAAAAATGCATCCTCTTGTAGAGTTTACATTCCAGCACACCTGATCCAGCTCATCATGCTCCTTTTTTTTATAGTTTCAACCTTCTAAGACACCAAAAACTTTACTTATTTTTAACATTGTCATCATTCTTTTTTTAGTGCACAGAACTAATTTTTTATTTTATTTTATTTTATTTACATTTTTATTGAGGTATTGTTGATTTAGTGTTACATAAGTTTCAGGTATAAATACCCAGAAATTCTTTATGTGTACTTTCCATTTCATCTTACAGAAATAAATGGACCTAACTACCCAGATATAATATAATGAATAATTTTTACTGATTCATCAAGGCATTCTTTTAAAAAGTTTTTAAACCCTTTTTATTTTTAAATCATTTCAACCCTACAGAAGAATTACAAGACTAGAGCAAATAATTCTTGCACACCTTTCAGCCTGTTAGCATTTAGCCACACTTGCTTCATCCTTCCCATATCCCACTCATTCTCACACAATATCCATGTATACACACACACACACACACACACAAAATTTGCCCAGAATGACTTGAGAGTAAGTTGAAGACATCATGACCCTTTATCCCTAAGACCAAAGACATTCTTTTGTATAACCACAGTACAGTTGTGAAAATCAGAATGTTATCTTTGAAGTGATATTGTTGTTTAATTTATTGACTGTGTGCAGCTTTTGCCTATTGTCCCAAGGAGATTCTCTGGAGCATTTTTTCCCTCATCCAGGATAGCCCTGGGTCCCATATTGCATTTAGTTGTTTTGTCTCCTTAGTCTCCATCAGCTGGGAATGGTTCTTCTGCCTTTATGAGCTTGACATTGTCGAAGAGCTCAGGAAATTTTTTTTCAGCTCTGCTCTTCAGTTTGAGCCACTTGGCTCTTTCCTCATGAATAAACTCAGCTTATAGATTTGGGGCAGGAATCCCATGGAAGGGATATTGGTTCCTTCTCAGTGCATCATATCAGGAGGCCATGATGTCAGGTTGTTTCATTACCTGTGAGAGTAACTTTGATTAAGGTGGTATCCACAGGTTTCACTGGCTTTAAATTGTTCTTTTTCTCTCTGAAAAATCATAAAATGTAACCATTAGCAAATAGGCTTCTCACACACCCCTCCCATATTCTGGGTGGGCTATATTCACTGTGTCTGGAGTCAAGTGGCTTTGTATAAAATAGTACTAGATTACAAGATGTGGAAAAATGGGAAAAAAAGGACTTTGGGGTTCTTATTGGCCATAAAATCACATTCAGATGCGTGGCACCTCTCTCCCAAGAGTTATTCTTGCTTCTCTACTTACAGAGGTATTTGCTTCTATTTCCTACCAGTCATGGAACCTCACTCAAATGGAGGTCTGAGGTTTGAGGCACCTGCCTTGGGCATCAGCAAGGATTGTCTCTATCACCCCAACAAAACTTGCAAATTCCCTTTGTTAGATTATCATCGAAAGTATTGAAATTTTGAAAATTAAAGTGAAAAATTTATTTTGAAAAAACAGTATTAAGGATCAAATGATTTGGTAGCATAATTGTGATGGATGATTTCATATCTTTATATATGTCTTTACTGGTGAGTCTTGTCAGTTGTGGTATTTTTGTTTCTGGTTGTGGCCTTTTCTTTTCAGCACAGAGAAGTTCCTTTAGTATTTGTTATAAAGTGTTGCTGAATTATCTTAGATTTTGCTTATCTGTAAAGCTTTTGATTTGTCCTTCTAATATGAATGAGAGCTTTGCTAGGTAAAGTAATCTTAGTTGGAGGATATTTCCTTTTACTAGGTTAAGTATATTGTGCCACTCCCTTCTGGCCTGCATAGTTTATGCTGAAAAATCTGCTGAAATATGGGGTTCCCTTGTATGTTATTTGTTTATTTTCCCCAGCTGCTTTCAATATTTTCTCCTTGACTTTTATTTTGGTCAGTTTGATTAATATGTGTCTTGGGGTGATCCTCCTTGGGTTTTTCTTATATAGTACTCATCATGCTTCCTGGATTTGAGTGAGTGATTCTTTTCCCATGTTAGGGATGTTTTCAGCTATTATCTCTTCAAATATTTTTTTTCTGTCCATTTCTCTCTCTCTTCTCCTTATGGCACCCCAATAATACAGATGTTCATGTGTTTAACATTGTCCATAATTCTCTGAGAGTGTCTTCATTTCTTTTCAATCTTTTTTTATCTTTTCTGTTCTGCATCAGTGATTTCCACTAGTCTGTCCTCTACCTCACATATTCACTCCTCTGCCTCCTGTAGTCTGCTTCTAATGAATTTTTATTAGAAAAATATCATATTTTGCATCTTTTCTTATGTTTTATATCTTTTATTTTTTCCTCTTCATTTTCTGTACATTATCAATATTTGCCTCCAGTTTATTTCCAATAACTTACATCATCTTCAGCATACACCTTCTAAAGTCGTTTTCCTAGAGTCTGAGAATCTCCTGATTGCTTAGCTGTTTATCTAGGTATCTTTCTTTCTCCCTTATCTGAGATGTAGTGCTCTGTCTTTTCATTTTTATAGGTTTTTGGTGTAGTGACCTTTTTGCAAACAATAGAGTTGTAGCCTTCCTTACTTCTGATATCTGCCCTTGTGGCTGAAGGTGGTATGGGGACTTGCTGTAGGCTTCCTTATGGGAGGGGCTGGTGCCTGTCTGCTGGTAGATGGGGCTGATTCCTATCCATTTGGCAGGTGTGGCTTTGTCTCTGTGTGAGATTAGAGGTGGCTGTGTGTCTGGGGTGTCTTTAGGTAGCATGTTTACTGGTGGGTGGGGCTTTGATCCCACCTGGATTATTAGTTGGCCTGGAGCTTCTCAGCACTGATGGGTGGGGCCATATTTTCTTAAAATGGCCACCTCCAGAGAAACACACACTGATAAATATTTCCAAGAGCTTCATTGCCATTGCTCTTCCCCCACAAAAATGCACAGTCAGCCTCTGGTTTCCCAGAAGATCCTCCAATAACTGCAGTCAGGTCCAACCCAGATTCCTTTGGAGCCTTTGCTTTACCCTGGGACCCAGTGCACATGAATGTCTGTGTGCACCTTTCAAGAATGCAGTCACTGTTTTCCCCAGTCCCATGGAGCTCTTACACACAAGCCCAACTGGCCTTCAATGCCAGATGCTCAGGGGGCTCTTTCTCCCTGTGCCAGATCCCTAGGCATGGGCATTTGACATGGGGCTCAGAAATCTCACTCCTATTGGTGAATCTCTGTGATACGGTTACTTTCCTGTCTGTGGGGCTTCCCACCTGGGAGGTATGGTGTTGCTTATATCATGTAATCACCCCTCCTACCTCTTGATTTGGCCTGCTCTTTGTCTTCTGGAGTAGAATATCTTTTTTTTTAAAGTTTCCAGTCCAT